>NC_045561.1:113428153-113747192 GCF_009819795.1 Aythya fuligula | reverse complement strand
GCAACCATCCCCATCCCACTGCTGTTAGCAGTGCTGGGACACTGATGAGCAGGAGGAGAGGGCTGATGCAGCGTTTCCTGAGTGCCTGTGACAGCCCTGCCGTGCTGCTGCTCGTCCTGCTGCAAACAGGCTCAGTCCCTGCCTGAACTTCATAATTAAGCTCCCTGAGATTTTGCTCAGGGTCTGGGCTGACAGCTGTATTGAATTTTGGTTTATTGTGTGATTTATCAGGGCCGTCGATGGGCGTTTGGATGATTTAATGCTGCAAAAATACCTTGGAATGCGACGCGCAGCAATATCTGCATTATTAATAACAATAATAATAAAGATAAATGTCCTTCCCCAGAGCTTTTGATGGCCGTGCCACTCAATTTAACATTTTAACAGTGGCATGTGGCCTCTCCGTGGCACCTGGTAACGTCTGATGGATTTGAGCAGGCAAAGAAAAGGTTATTTGTCAAACGCTCAGCCCCAACTGTATGGTATTTTGAAAGCTCCAGGTCAGAGCAGCCTGAGCCACATTCCTGTCCCTGACATCCAGTGAGACTGAACTTTGTCATGTTATTAAGCTGTCAGCAGCACTGGGGCGTTATTTAGATTTCTGGTGGGAACTCCTTGCACATGCTTGGGGTGCTCTAGTGGGATTATATCAACACCATTGTAAAACACACACAAATGAGCTGTGCTGTAATTACCACATGAAGACCTCGCTTGGCTGGGTTAATCAGCAGAGAATGGAAATACCAGATAAACACAAATGGGCCACCAGGATGTTTATTCCAGTGGCAACAATGCCATTGTTTCCTACAGACACCAGCCTGGTTCTGGGGCTCCTTTGGCAGCCAAACTACGGGCTGTCAAGCATCTGTGCCAAGCATGGGTCTCTGCTTCATCAGGGTCCTGCAGGCATGGCTGGCAGGACTGGGGCTGAGAAGATGCAGAAGCACCAAGGGATTTAGGTGATGTGATATTTATTGATGTAAAAGCCAGGGAAACCATTTTCTTGATGTCCCTGCACTACTTCTGCCCCAGGATGTGCTTTGCATGAGGCTCTTGTGCCCACCAGGACAGGGGCTGCTTTCTGTGCATCCCTCCCCACAATGCTCTGGATGGGAAGGGATAAGGATGACTTTATCCATTCCAGCTGACTTTTGGAAAGGGAATGCTTGGAAAAGCAGCTGTCTGGGAACTTTTGTTCTCTTGTTTTGTGATTCAACAAGTCACATTTGAATGGGAAGGACCACGGTGGTACCAACCACCTCAGGCAGATAGCAGAGGGCTGAGATCACTCCTTGCATGTCCTCCCCTCCCTGCCCAGTAAATCAGACCCCTTTTATTTATTACTATACATTATTAATATAATAATAATAATATTATATTATTATAATTTTATTAATATTGCAATAAATATTATTTATTATTTTATTACCTGAGTGCTGCAACCAATGCCATGGATAGAGGTTTGCTAAGCTGAACCCCAGCAAGGTATCCTTGTCCCAGGGGTTTGCTACAAGCACCCCAGCTCTGCCTGAGAAGGGTTGCCTGAGATCTCCTTATGCTGATGCTGGCAGCTGTCTGGAGTAGTTTGGGTGAGAAATGAGGATGGTTGTGCACAAGCCTGCCAGACTCTGCCAGCAGCTCATGGCAGAGCACTTGGCTGATCCCTTCCACCAGAACAACTACAGGGAAGCATAAGGGACAGTGATGGATGGTGAATGTGTGGGGAACACTAGGATTGCTTTGCATAGCCAGCTTTGAAAGAGGGTTTCCACACAGCCTGATATCCTGTTATAATAATATAACAATATAATAATGAAAACAAACAAACAAACAAACAAAAAATGCATAAAGCTCTTTGTCAATAATATAATATATGCTTGAAATGACTGTAGCTCCGAAAAATTTGTGACCAAAGGGGATAAAGAAGTCTTACTGGAGACTCCATTCACCGATGAAGGATTGTCCAAATGATGATCACTCTTCACTCACATTGCCAGGTTAATAGTTCAATCCTCATGTCCTAGTATTTTTGAGGCATAGGATCATCAGAGCCTTCCCATTCCTGCCATAAATAGAGGGCCTTGCAGGGGCTCTATGTAAAGGAAAGGTAGAAGAATAGGAAGCTGGTGAGTTACAAGAGAAACCTAGAGACGGTGGGCTGGGGAGAGAAAGCAAGAGCCAGGCAGGAATGTTGTTGTCTCAGGGGCTTTTTACCATCTGCTGGGTCTATATGAGAAGAGTATATGAGACCCTTCTCCGAAAAGTTCCTCTCAGAGAGGTGTCCCAGTTTTCACTCATTTCTGGGACCATGTAGGATACCAGAGATGGAATAATCATGACAATATCAATGCTATTTCATCCCTCCTGCTCCATTTTCTGCATCTATCTTTTCCATGACCCATGTTAGCTCTTGGCCTCCCATCTAATATAGAGGGCTGAGATCTACTATATTCACCATAAGGGCTAAAAAAAATGCAGTTGATAAATAAAACTAGCCAGTAATCCCTTATCTCCTCACAGCCAACACCATGACAGCAGCCAAACGCATGGACATCATTGATCTACTCCTCTCCTGCCTTTATCTACACTTTGGTGATGGTGGTGAGCTCCTACTGTCTCGCAGCAGCATCCCGAGAATGGGGAGGGTGGCTCAGCACCTGCATGGACCTGGCTGGAAACCCCTTGCTGCCCTACTTCCTTGGGACTCCAGGGGCACAGCTCATTGTAATCATCAGTTTGGTAAATTTGGAGGCATAGCTCATCTCATAGATCTTCTGCACGTGACTCATCTGTTAGGGTCTCTTCTCAACCACATCTATCTCAGATGAAAGAAAATTTTCAACCAAAAGGAAATTCTCATTATAAAATGAAATCTTGTCATTTTTTTCCATACAAAATTGCTGGTTTGGAAAAGCGCTCATATTCCCACCAAAATAATTAATCTTGATTTTCTAACCAAGCACGCGATAGTTAAATATCTCATTTAGAGTCACTATTTGGAAATGAAATCACATTCTTGAGCAAAATGACAGCTCAGAAGGGATCATTCCTTCCAGAGCACAGAAATGGTCTATTTTTGGCCAGCAGTCCTGGCCTTGTGTCCCCCCCACTTGTCTTAGTTATTTGCTGTCCTCTGACACATGGGCTGGGGGAACACCTTCATTTGTGTGTGCCATGGCATGTAACACAAGGGAATCACTGTTGATGCCTCCAGGCATAGATGAAATATGGATGAAAAGGAGGAAGAAATTATTCCTGCTTCAATTTCAGAAGGACAGCACTGGCAGCCCCCAGCCTATTTTTGTGGGTGCTCAGAGGTGGCAAGGCACAGCTTGGATGGGATCTTTTGTTTCTTTGACTCACACTTGAAAAAACACATGGTCACATACTTACCTGTAAATCCAGTCTTGAAGTCAATGGGATTGCATGGTCTGCTGATCTGGGATAGAGTTTGGTGCATGTCCTTGAAGACATGCTCATTTGGTTTACTGAAAAAGCAAAATCAGGGAGAAGGTCAATGCCACCAGATGTGGGTGATACAGCAAGAGACGCACCTTCACATAGCCCCGTCCTCTGAACAGCACCTTTTCAAATCAGGTCTTCTTGAAAGTGTCCACAGCTGGGCACAAAAAAACTAGTGAAACCTAAATAATGGGTTAACGATAACCTGAATAGTAATACCTGGATAGTAATAATAACCTGGAAAAAAAAAAAAAAAAAAGATAATAGAAAAAACAAAAAGATAATAGAATTTGGATAATGAGGAGTTATGCAGTGATTAATTGTTCACCATCTAACTCACATTTTCCTCATGGATTTCTGAATTGTCTTAAGCAAGAAAATAAGAAAATTAACACCTTTATTCCCGATATTCCTGAGGACTGCATGTTTCACATACTACAGTAGCAACATTTCTTGCCTTGGTGCTCACTCTTTGCCATCACTCAAGACCTTCAGCAGCCTCGGAAGAAAAAGCATTATATGTTGTTTTCCTCATTGCTGCAAAACAAAGTGTTTAAGAGAAAATGTAGAGTTCACTTGGCAAAGAGAGTTAAAAGTGTTCCCCCACAAAAGGGAAAGTATCGTGACATTTGAAAGATAATTCTTCCTGGGATTCAAGGCTTTTACCAGTGATCTGTCTCTGTAGCCTTTCCCAAAACACTCTATCATCAAATGATTCAATGTCATCATCAAAGAATTTTTGGCTACTCACTTTCCTTTAATAATAGTTGAGAAGTTTAATGAAAGGAAAGATCTGCATAGACTTCTTCCTAAATTGGATGAAATCCTGTTTTATTTCTTTTCTATTTTTTTGGTAATATTTCTGCTCAGAGAAAATTATAGCCTCTGGTGCCAGTGATGTGCTCTGTATGTTTTGTTTATTACAGCGGTTTTAACTGGAACCATGGGTGAGGGAGTATCATTATAAAATTCTTGATACCCCTGATATATTTGTGCAAACATAATTGTGGGCACCAAAGGCAGTGGAGGAGATGACATTTTCAAAGTGTTTTCTCCTCATTTTAAGCATCTGCTTGGTAACTCAAATGCGGTATGTGCCCACATGCTCTCTAGGCAGAGTGACCAAGGTCCTGGTTCAGAAGGGACATCTGACCTTGGGTGTCCGACCCCACCTGAGGTGAAACCAATTTTCTGCAGCCTCTTTTCCAGCTAAACTGTGGCTTGGTGGCGGTCCCTGTGTGGTCAGCCCCTTCCTGGTCCTGGCCATCCCAGCAGCAGGAGCATTGTGAGGAGATGTGTGGCTTCTTAGGACAGCCTGGAGCTGTACAGACCAGTAGTGATTGCAGGCTGTAGTAAAAAACACCCAAGTGTGTGGGTTACACACTTCAGCAGGATGCGTGCCTTGGCTGGAGGGGGATTAAGTGGTTGCCCCACATGTGTGAATGCCAAGTGTTGGGTCCCACAAAACTGCAAATTCGTACCGTGCCTGCAGTACCTGTGGAAACAAGCACTGGGAATCAGGCCTGCTGGTGGTCTCTTTGCAATGATTTATATGTCTTTATGTTTATTTACTTGATTATTATTATTATTCAATATTTCTGTTTATTTATTTATTTATCTATTTATTTATTTATTCCTAGCACTGCGTTGCTTGTCTCCTTGTAGAACTGCAAGAGGTGACAGCTGTTGAGGAGACAAACAAGGAACCATTTGAAATGCAAGGGGTCCGGTTTTCTAAAGAGCTGGAAGTTGGATTTCTTCCCACTTGGTGTCTACAGACTGGGCCAGATTTTCCAATAAATCCAGCTATTATCACTGGGTGACCAGGTAACCCACTCTGCACAAACCTCCACTCAGAAAGATGTTAAACCCTCATAGAAAGCTGGCTGCTGAATAAATAACAGTCTCTGGTTAGTTATCTTAGTTTGAACCAAGAAGATCAATTAGTTGATGTAGGTGTGGAGGAGGAGGGAGCTGAGATTTTTATTTATCTTTTGGTAGTGTTGCAACACTGAGGGCTAAATATTGCCTCTGCAGAGCCTTGGTGTGACCTTGCAGATCCAGGTGCTCACACCAAATCTTTCAGGTAGGCTTCTCTTTACCTAACACTGGCCATCCCAGAGCAAGGTGTCACCACCATCACTGACATGAGATGAAAGCTTGTTGGCCATAGACATTTCTCTTGGGATGGGAGGAACAACTTTCTGTTCCAGAGGACCAGCTTTTTACGCATTTGTGCTCATAGCACATTTAGCTATAGGGTGGCTGAATCAGGTGAGAATAACCTCACGTGGAGATGAGTGGGACTACAGTTGTGAAGCACTGGGCTTGCACACTTCGCTGGACTGGGGTCTGGGCAATCAGCAGCTGCTATAACCAGACCCCAAGACTGTCTGTGGTTCCCTAGATGATCTTTAAGGTCCCTTCCAACCTAAGCCATTCCGTGATTTTACTGAACCTTCCCTTTAAATGGGATAAAATTCTACTCCAGCCTCAGAAGGGCTCCTTTCATTGCAGTGCCACACATACATCAGCAAACAGCAGATCTGAAAGGACACATTTGTCCCTTAAACGGCAGAGGTAGAAGCCAGCAGCATATGATTAGTAGGAAGCAAACCAGACAAGAACCATCAACATCCCCCACTGGAGTCAAGGGAAATGCTCTCATTGACATTGCTGCACATCTGGACTGAGCAGGATGAGGGCTGTGAAGAAAGAATGAACACCAAAAGGTGGTTTGGGTTTTCCAAGCAAGGAAGGGAATAACCTGTAGTCTACAAGATCCCTGTTGGGCAGCACAAAGAAAAATCCCCTTTCATCTGCACAAGTGGAATTAATCTGGACTTTACCTAGTGTAAAAAAGAACAAAATTCAACCTGTGCCTTTCCCCTCCTCTCTTCTTTCCCCTCTCCCTCAATGTGCATAAAAATGCACCCCATTCTGAAGAAGGGTCAAGTTGAGGTCCACAGTCTGCTAGTATTTGGGAAATGTTGTTTATGTTGTAGGGTCATCATCTGAGACAGAGCAGCAGAGAGAACAAAACACTCAAGAAAGGAAGGAAGTCAGTAAAAGAGTGATTACTCAATCCTGGGATAAAGTTAGAATAAATTTAGTGAGTATCTTGTTGACTCAAGGCATCTTGTTAAGGGTACTCTGAAGGCAAAATATGAGTGAAGAAAGCAGTGTCTTGGGAGACGAACAGTTGTTTAGATTATTTTGGTTAAACTGTGTCTTCATGTTGCTGCTGCTGTGTTTGTTTTTGTTGTTGGTTTGTTTGTTTATTATTATTTTAATATTTTATTTTATTTTATTTTATTTTATTTTATTTTATTTTATTTTATTTTATTTTATTTTATTTTATTTTATTTTATTTTATTATTATTTTTTTTACCAGGCACTCTTTGTCTTCACCTATGCTGATGTGCCAAGGGGTATTTTCTGGTGTACCCTTTTTATTGTCTCTGATGTTAAATTTTCCTCGGCATGCTTCTGGCCTGACTTCAGTAGAGCCCAGTTATGAGTTGGGAGCTAGCAGAGGCTGAAGGCCATTCCCAGTAGCAGTTAGTCAGTTTTAGAAGCAGTTAGTGAGTTTTAGAAGCTAAGGGAGTGGGCAGGGACAGCCAGTGAAGGGTACTAGTACAGTGTGTATGTGTATGGACAAAATTAAGCAACATATTTAAATGTACATCTATCATAAACAACCAGAGGCAGATTTCTAGAAGGTGGTGAGGTGGGAATTCATATTAGGGCTGAGCACAAGGATCCTGCTGTCCTGTCCCTCCACTGTGCTGACTCTACTGCATGTCTGACCCGTGTGTGAGCTGAATCAGTCCAGTAAAATTGCATTAAATGCTGCATTTCCATACTTCTTTGTTGGATAAATATTTTATCATTTTAATGTGCTGAATTGGCTCAGTAAGGGGTCAAAGAAAGCAGCATGGAGCAAGAGCTGTAGGGCCAGGGCAGAAGAAGAGTGGACCTGAGATCCAGCACCATGAATGATAATGAGAGGAATCTCCAAGAGTCTCAGTGGGTGTTGAGCTTGGTCCATGAACAACATTGAGCCAGGGAATATCCTGTCCAGAGGGTTCTATACATTCCTCACCTGGGATTTCCCATTCACCAGGTCTATTTTGTTGTGTATTGCCTTTCTCATTCATCTTACAGCCGAGAAAGTATTCCCATTTCTCATCTCACTTCTCTGTTTTTTCTTGGCACATATGTTGCTTTTGCCAAGGATGATGCTCAAACCAATTCTGTAACAGAAACATTTTCATATATGGGGCAAGGAGGAGACAAAGTTCATTATAAATTGTAACTCCTGGCATTTGGAAGACAAGACAACATGAAGAAATAAAATTCTAGTGTCATACAGAAAATCTATTCTAAGGCTACATCCTACATATTTTAAGGGATTTTCTGTTACAAAAGTCCAAATAGGAAAAAAGAGAGAGAAAAAAATATCTTGTTTTCAATAGTTTAATGGACATTTCTTATCATAATGAGGATAGGGCAATATCAGGTTTCCCCATGAGATACTACCAATTCAAGTGTAAAGTACTAGACAGGGAAAATAAATCAACATGTGGGGGCTATTTAACACAAAAAAATAAGAGTGAACAAACCCAGGAAATTAGGAACTAGAATATTAAGAAATATTGGAAAGATGTATTTAAAAATCAAAAGGAAAAGGAGGAAAAGTTTTTGTTCATACTTAATATTTTAATAAAACATTAATAAGGCACAGACTAGACTACAGACTATCTGGAATATATTTCCAGCTTCTTCCTTAATGAGTCATCCATGGGACAATGCCACCTACTTAAGTTTAGGCTGCTTTTAAAGATTCATCATGGAATGGAAGTAGATAGAAAGTCATTGGTCTCCTGTTGTGAAGTTGTGTTAAGGATTTGACTACTGGTGAAAGCTGAATGAGTTTAAGTAAACTAGTACAACCACACACAGTGGGAACTGAGAAGCCATGCATTTGTTTCCATAACCCATGCATTGTTGTTACTTATGGATTCAGTTGCAAAAGAAGTATTTTTCTTTGTCCAAGGTTTAATGTAAAATGAATATACTTCTAGATTTTTTTATTTTACTTTTTAAATGTAAGATGTAGACAAATCAAATGTGTCAACCATTCTAAACATGGAGAAACAGCTTACAGGCACCTAATGGCTAATGTCAGTCAGAGTCTTTCACTGTCATTTGGCTGATTTTACTCTACACCATGTTGATACCACATGCCTACACACCACACATGCCTACCACGCCAGAAACATTTGACTGATTTTTATGAAATAAACACTTTCCATGAAGTTAGTGCCTTTACAACATGTATAGTCCAAAGTAAGATCGTACATCTTGGTTTTCTTTCTGCATTTTTGAGGGAAACAAGAATCATGAATTGATATTCATACTGGGAACATATGTCCTGCCCCTATATATTACCTCATCTGCTCTCTGCTCCTGTTGCTGTTCACCCAACCTACTTGGTCACCCAACTTGGTCTGAATCCAACTTGGTGACCAAGTAGGTCACCCAACCTTCTTGGACTGCTTGGACTGTTTGTATTAAAATAAGCGCCCAGTTTGAATTGCTCTTTAGAATTCCCTTCTTCTCACACAAGGGCATTCCAGTTTCTTCTGTGTGTTGTATCTGTAAAAAATTCTATTCAGGGTTCATGTTTGCTGTGAGAAGTTCTTTCACAGACTGCTTTCTTCTTGTAGAAAGGAAACATTTCATTGGTAAGGTCTGAGTTAAAAGGGATGGGAGTTGATTGGAATAAAAGCATTCTGCTTTGAAAACTAAACCATATAAAATAACAAACAGCTCTGATTGAATTTGTAGTGATGAGTCCAGGTGAGATTGATCTTGGCCATCTACCCTACCTTCCTGGTGGGGATCACCATCCTGCTCTTCTACTCACAATCTGGTGTTTTCATGAAAAGCCACCTCCATTGGCAACGTTAGTTAATGTGTTGGGATATGATAGGGCTGCGGAGGTGGAAAGTTCATTGTATGTTAGCTTTTAGGTGGGGACTAAGGCAGAAGTGATACAGACCACAGGCGGTGGCATTGCTAATGGCCTTCTCTTCATGTCTGAATCTTAGTTTTCCACCTTTCTACCTATCTTTCCCATTTGTACCAGTGAAAAGAGTCAAAATATGCCCAGATCTTTCATTCAGCCCAGGCCATAGCCACACTACATGCAAGCATGCTGATTGCATCTTGTTTAACACCCATTAAGTAGGGTGTTAAAGCTATCTACAGATGTCATAACAATATGTCTCAGATCCATGATAGCCCAGGTGCATCAGAGAAGCATAATGTTCATTCACACTCCTCTCAGAGGTTCCATACGGCTGCCCCTCAAAAGAGTGGGGATCTAAGACGTTAGGGAGATGCGCTGCCTCCAGAGGGAAAGTGCAATGCTCTAGCAAGGCATAGCGCCTGTGGTTCTGGCACCGTCAGAGCTGACTGCTGCACTTTCACCAGCAGATCACTCAAGGCAATGGAGAATTCAGTTCAGGGAGAATTCAGGGAAATTGCTGTTTTAATAACAGGGCAGGAGTTTTCATCCACCTCTTTCACCCTAGCCTGAATGCTGCAGAGAGTAGTTATCTGTGTGAATTGGCTTCCTCAGTCAGTCTGAGTCATTTTTCTGAGTCTTAAGCTTTAAGGGATTTTTTGTGGCTACACATTGACTATGGTTTTGTCACTGGCATATCTGCAGGAAATTCAGCCCCACAGTTTTGGTGTCAGACTCAGCAAAACAGCCCTAGACTGAGTGGGAAGAGTTAGACCCTCTGGGAGAAAGGAAGCAGCATGAGGAGAGGCTGTCCTGTTGCCCTTGTTATTCTAGTTTTGTGGATAACCAGAAGGTTACAGCCCTCAGTGCTTATGCCAGGCAGAGCTATTTTTAATTAAAAATAAAACCAGGAAGTGTTTAATATGGACAAACCAATAACAGGCTGTGTCACTGACAAGTTCTAAAAATTGTACCTCTGATTTCCTGTTAAAAGACAAAAACATTTTCCTTTCCTTTCCTTTCCTTTCCTTTCCTTTCCTTTCCTTTCCTTTCCTTTCCTTTCCTTTCCTTTCCTTTCCTTTCCTTTCCTTTCCTTTCCTTTCCTTTCCTTTCCTTTCCTTTCCTTTCCTTTCCTTTCCTTTCCTTTCCTTTCCTTTCCTTTCCTTTCCTTTCCTTTCCTTTCCTTTCCTTTCCTTTCCTTTCCTTTCCTCTCCTTTCCTCTCCTTTCCTTTCCTTTCCTTTCTTTTTTTTTTTTTTTTTTCCTTTTTTTTTTTTTTCCTTTTTTTAAAGTTTCAGACATGGGAACAAATATTTACAAGTATTTTTCTTCCTAAAGACATCTACCTATAAACTCATGCAGACGCTGACAACTTAGAGCTGACAACTTAGTTTTGGACGCCAGCACAAAACAGACTTCATATATAAACTGGGAAGGGGTTCTTCAGCAGTATGTTCCACACTAATTGACATGGTCATCATCTTACAATGTATTTACATCTTGTTGTTCCCTCCAAAATATATGTGGTAACTCATCAGTGATCAAACTGGAATCAACTGGAAGATATGTAAGGAATTGACTCAATAGAAATCAAAAATTAGTGTGATGAAAGAAACAATGTGTTTGGCTGGAAAGAGGTTACCAGATCTGTTTCTCAAGAATTGCCCTTGTCTTTAACTTCTTAACAATGAGTTTATTTTATATGGTCATTAGTTGCTTTAGTACAAAAGACTGATGAGATTTGCTAATGATACAAGGACAAGGCATGAGTATTATGCAGGGAGAACTGATGTCCTGAGGGTAAGAAAAGCAGGAAAAGGATGATATTCAATACAGTGAAACACTATGATTTCACTTTAGAAGTAATAATGGGAATTTTTGCTAGAATATCTAAGGCATCAAGTGGAAACAACTGAGATGGAGTTTGGTTTGGTTTGCATTGGTTTATTAGCTGATAGCACATCGTTTCTGAGCCACCAACGTGATGAAACCAGAGTAACATGAAAGTGTTCCCAGGATGGAAGATATTCACAGCAAAGACATTTTAACACTGTTGTGTAAGATCTTCAATACTGCCTACTTCCTGGGGACCTATTTTCAAGAAAGATGGAACCATCTGTGGTGTTGACAGGGCAGATCAGAGGGTGAGCAAACCAGCTCCGTGAGAGCAGACTAGAGGGATGCCAATAAGTGGGCTAGGCTGGGGTGCAGAAACAGCTTCACCATGTTTGCAGGAAACTTTCTTCAAGATGATATCTTCCACCTGGGATGTGTCTGAATCTGAAGTACCTCCTGCAGGATTTTGGAGGCAGATCTGTGAAGGCAAATCTCCACGTAGGCTCCCTTCCATTAATAATACGCTTTGATGGAAATGCAGCAGTAACTTTCTGGCCTGTTTACCCTGCAGTTGTCCTCTTTAATGTGTCAGCAAAGTCTTCTGTAGCATCTGATACCAGTCACTCTCAGAGACGTGACAATGGTGAGATGAGCAGTTATTTCCAGTTTGGCAGCCTGGCAATTTTTGTTTCCCTGGGAACTGGCAACTGCCCACATACACAGAGCCACTGTGTAGGAATCCATAATTAATGTCACATTTGCTCTACCATCAGTCTAGACACATTTGTCTAAACTATTGTTTTTAAAAAAGAAATAAAAATATAAAAAATGTCAGTCCCTAACAGACAGGGAGTAGAGAATAAATAAAGCCTGGCAGACTCTTTTGCTTTTGATCACTTTTGATGTATTCCTGGTTGTCTTTCATAAGGCTTAGGCATAGATTTGCAAAAAGTGATTTCCCTTACCCACTTTGGCCTTAGAGTTGCCCTATCTTAGCTGGCATCCCACTACAGAAGTGCAGTTAGAGATAAATAAAGTACCCACTGTAGTTAGAGTTTAGCAGGGCTATGTTGTAATTTACTTGGGCACCTTCTTTCTCTTTCTTTCTTTCTTTCTTTCTTTCTTTCTTTCTTTCTTTCTTTCTTTCTTTCTTTCTTTCTTTCTTTCTTTCTTTCTTTCTTTCTTTCTTTCTTTCTTTCTTTCTTTCTTTCTTTCTCTCTCTCTCTCTCTCTCTCTCTTTCCTTCCTTCCTTCCTTCCTTCCTTCCTTCCTTCCTTCCTTCCTTCCTTCCTTCCTTCCTTCCTTCCTTCCTTCCTTCCTTCCTTCCTTCCTCCTTCCTCCTTCCCTTTCCTTCCCTTCCCTTCCCTTCCCTTCCCTTTCCTTTCCTTTCCTTTCCTTTCCTTTCCTTTCCTTTCCTTTCCTTTCCTTTCCTTTCCTTTCCTTTCCTTTCCTTTCCTTTCCTTTCCTTTCCTTTCCTTTCCTTTCCTTTCCTTTCCTTTCCTTTCCTTTCCTTTCCTTTCCTTTCCTTTCCTTTCCTTTCCTTTCCTTTCCTTTCCTTTCCTTTCCTTTCCTTTCCTTTCCTTTCCTTTCCTTTCCTTTCCTTTCCTTTCCTTTCCTTCTTCTTCCAATATCTACCTCTGAAGTAGTTGTCTTGAGTCCCATTATAATAAAAATCTTATCAGTATGGTTAGTGTAGCCTGGGTTACATCTAATTTGACCAAGTGTTGGTCTCTACAGCAAAAAGAACCTTAATGTAAAAGTCACTGGCTGTTGGGATTAAACATCCACTGACTACAACAGGGGTCCAGATGCCCAGCACAAATGTAGATATGTATCTTGAAAGCACTTTGGGCATGATTCATCATACCCTAGATGACTTACATATAAATAAACCATTTACGTGGGGACTTCCAACTTTAATTTGATCTATAAGCTAAAAAATCACTCTGGAAAAATGACCTATTCTCACTGTTATAACTGTCTACCAAACTTGTAACCTGTAAAGTTGCTGACAGTGAATTTTTTTCTCGAGATGGGTGTGTAAGAATGACCTAAGTATTGAACCCATTCTTTAGGGATCATATCTGCCTATTTATAATTCAAACTTCCTATCAACATATCACCCCAAAGCCTTTTAACTAGATGTAGGAGACCTAGCTCTTGTTTTTAATGCATCCAGACATTTACGACACCCTCTTTCTCATGGTTTCTGAGCATTTAACAAAGAATATAAAACAGTGAACTGTGATAATCCGTATATTTACTTTCTCCAAGTTTTCCTTTTTATTTCTCTGGTAAGAAGTACAACTCTAGAAAGTTTCCCACACAGCCTAACTATACTCCTGTAAATAAAAGGTAACATTATTATTAAATTTAAGGGAAAAGAGATACACTAACATCAAGTGTACATTAGCATCTTAAAGTGACTATAATACAAATAGTGTAAAATCAGGGAGAAGTCTAACATAAGTTTGTGCACAGTTTGCATGAGTGACTTTTTTTGTTGTGTGGAACAGTCTTTGTACATTTCTGTCTGAGAGCATAGGTTATCAAAGATAAGTGAGAGTAAGGGAAATTTTAATGAAGAAAGATATGAAGGAAGAAAGTCAGGAGAGTAAGTGAATTGCAAGAAGTGTACTGTACAGAGATAATGTTTTCCTGATGCAAGTAGCCTAGACCACACCTAAAACACTGGCATAAAAATGAGGATCATTTGGAATAAATTATGTTTTCCCTTCTGTAGACATTTTAATAAAAGTATTGATTCAGTTCTGTTCAAAATTTATATTTTGTCTGAAGACCTCAGATTATTTTTCAAGACTCAAAGAATGCAGAATTTTGGGGCATTTTTTTTGGGGAAAAAAACAAAACAAAACAAAACAAAACAACAACAACAACAACAAAAATCTCTTAATGTGGGCTCAGTACTGTATAACTGTTGCAAGCAACCATTTGCTAACCTTGTCCATACTATAGCTCCAAGACCAAACCTCAGGGACAGTGCTGAAAGGCCAGGGCGTATCTCCTAAAGCTCAGTACACCACAGGCCTACAAACATATAACTTTCATCCAGGCATTTAAACATCTCCCCACTCTTCTCCCTCACATACACACATGTGTGCTGGGCTCCTGCTCCCTTTCCCTAAGCGAACATCAGCAAGCAAACAATGACCTGCAAGTCAGTTGAGGAATGAGACATACAATTAGCAGTGAAATAAGAAACAGCTGGTGCAACTGAACGGCTGTTATTCTGAGCACATGAACCTGAAAAGATACTGTTTATTTTATAAGACAAACAAAATTTCCCTTCTGTTTGATCTAGGAGAGCATCTACCATTGGGAGCTGTCCATTTTCATTTAGTCTTTCTGGTGCCGGGGCCAACTGCGCAGAGTTATAAACAAAGAGCAGAAAGTATCACTTTCCTTGTTAATTTGACAGTAAACAGTACTAATTTGACTGTGCAGCTGTTTATTGATACCACCCCCACCCCAACAATTTAATATACAAAACGGTAGCCAGTGCACTGGGACTGTACTGTTCATAAAATTCAAGGAGCCAGAGTTGCCACAATCTCTTGTTGTAAAACAGACAGGAGGAGGTGCTGTGATTTGTGCTTTTTGCCTTGCACCAGGGCAAATTTTGGAAATGCGTTCCTGAGATCAAGATGAGCAATTTTGTTTTTCCATTGATCTCTTCAAGACAGTGTTTCCAGAAACATTTCTTAATAGCTGTTCTCTGATTTCTGAAAGGTCAATGAGAGCATTACCATGTACTTCTGTAACATCTGCTCACTAGCTTGCAATATCTTGACACAGAAAGGTATTCTGTGTTTAATTATAAGACATTCTTAGTGCTAAAATAGATGAAATGCTGTGTAGAATAAAATAGTGATTGGAAATGTTTGTGCAGAAAAAATAATAAAATGACTCTGAAGTTGCTCCAATGTTATTGTGAGATAAAAATGGAGGAATGGAGTCATTCATAAGCATATTTATTTTCTTACAAAAACATACACATCTGGGACAGCAGGAGCAAGGCTACAGCCTTCACCATCAGCTCCCAAGAAGAATGTCCTTAGACCATCTAGCACTAAGGGACCATAAAGGCAATCCTTTCAGTCTTTGTTTTTTTCCTTGCTAAGCTCCTTCTGTTTAACAATGTTCTTTTGGTAAGATTTTAATCTTGTGCTGAAATGCTGAATCCACACAATATTCCCATATTCTTGTCTAAAACGTATTAAAATGGTGGCGTTAGGCTAGCAATCAGCAAATACTTTCTTTTAAATTTTCAACATTTCTACAAGGATTTATTACTTTACACATAACAACTTCAGGGCTCAAATAGTTGTCTGAAAGTTACTGGTAGATGGATTTTGAAGCCTGCACTATGCTAGCTACTACCACTTTCTATGCACCACAATACCATGTTTTTGTGCCTCTCAATTCATAAAAATTCTACATGCCCTTAATGTACTGGTGAAAGCTGAGTGCTCTTTGCAGCCTCTCTTCTGTATTTTTAAGGGCAAAATTAAGAGAATCACAGAAGTATTCATAGTTCTAAAGGGCACAAATACTGGTGAAGTATTTTACTTTTTCCCCTTGGTCCAGGCTGGTAAGGGTTGTTGGTTATTATTCCCAGTTGTATTTGCAATTTGTGGACTTGGTTGAAAGATAAGGGTCATGGAGGAGAACAAGTAGTTACTCCCATGACATTTTAAGAGTTCAAGTCCTGCAGATTTCATTCAGATAACAGGGACTGTGAATGAGATGGAGAAGTTCCAAAGCAGCAGTTGGCCTCTAATTCTTTGTCTTGCTTTCTGGTTTTGAAGATATGAGTTGATCAAACTGGACTCAGAAAACAGGTTTGAATGGAATGTTTCAACTTTAGTCAAAAACAGTGGTCTGGGGCCTGTAGTTCACTTCAGCCACCTATTTCCTGGTAAAGTGAACACAATGTTTATGTGCATAAACTCATTTTTTAAATTATTATTATTATTATTATTATTTTCTCTTTCTTTTAATACATAGGTAGACATATGCTGCTATTTTATTGGCAACCTTTCCAAAGCAGAAATAGTCCACTAAGTAACTAAGTGACTATGGTGTCTTACGTCTTCTTGATTGTGGGTGTTTTGGTCCTTGAAGACTGTGGAGAGCAAGGGCATTGCAGTGAATCAAGCCAGGGCTGGACTGTCGTGACGTCTTTCTTGAAGAAAGAATGGAGGCTGAAGGGGGCTATTTGCAGTCCACACCAAGAGCTGGGGAGTGTGGATGGGTCAAGGGTAACTTTTCTGGTGGCTCCATGAGCAAGAAAACACCAAGCTTCCAACAAAGGGCATGCTGAGAAGGTAACTACTTTTGCAGGAAGGCCTGTTTGGGAGGGTGGGGCTGGCACTGAGGACAGCTTTCCCTCATAGTGGTGGAGGCTGCAGAGGCTCTCACCAGCCAAGGAAAACTTCCACCTTTTTTTTTGTTTGTTTTGTTTGTTTGTGCTCGTGGTTTTGGCCTGGAGCTAGCAGATGCTGGCAGAGATCTTCAGCATCCCCTAGGGCAGTAGGGGAGAAGTTACACAGAGATGCCATCTCACTGGATTTATTTTCTTAAGAAGAATGTAGGCATGGTCTTTTTGTGAGTGTGGCCACATCCCCGTGACACACTGCCAGGATGTAAAGCATTGTGCAGAAAAGTTGGTGTCCATTCAGACAATAATTAGCCCACACAGTTGACATGCGAAAGGAGGCAACATGGGCTGTCACATTTGAGAAGTATGAGTAGGAAAAACAGTTATTCCTTGCCTCCATGCCTTTGAATGATTTTTAGTAAGAGGTTTTTGCTTTTTCCTTTTCTTTTCTCTTACCTATTTTGTTAATGCTTCCTTGGAGTGATGAGTGATGCTTCATCAGCCTTTTGGATGAAGGATTGTTTTAAAGATTGAAATGAATGCTTGGAAGAATTCATACCATTTGATTATGCCAAGTTTTGATTGGATCACTCTCACTTGGCAAAGATGGTGATATCAATTTTGACTTTTTTTTTTTTTTAAATCACTGTTGCCCAATTTTCAAAGTCAACATTTTTATAATTAAAAATATATGTATGATTTTCACTGAACTGAAAGGGAATTTAAGTATATGCATAATACTCTTACATGCATTGATGATTTAAGGTGTAACAGAGAGATGAAAACTGCTTGCCACCAAATACAGTTACAAATCCACAGAATTCAGAAGAGCAACATAGGTGAAATATTATGAATTAGCGGCAGAAATAGTATGATTCCATTTGAATTGAAACATTTCAGAGAAACTGAAAGAAAAAAGTCTTTAGTGTCTGTATTTTTCCCAATATATATATGTTCAAGTATTTGAAAAAACATCCTGACACTCTTCTTGGTTTTCACTGCATGTAGGATCAAGAACTGCGCAAATCTGACCTGTGATTTGTTGTCTGTGGTTTCTTCATCCTAGGTAGCTGCTGAGATGGTGCTAAGTTCTGCTGGGTCAGTTCATTAGAATTGCATCCCTGGTCATAACAGCTGAAGAGCACTGCTAGTGCTCTCTGTGGTGGTGTGCTTTCAAACAGGTAGGTATTATATACACCCTGGATATGGTTGCAGTAGTAGCAGAAAATTTACAAATGCTGCTGAGAATTGTAGTTCCTAGTGAGCCTGAAAGAAGTCTTCTCCTCGCTGAGCTTGGACAATACACTTTTCCTCCCCTTCTTTGGTTTGTATTTGGGTGGCACCACTGGTAGCTTTGCCCAATGATGGATCCTGTGTCTAACTGAATCCTGAAGCTAGTTCATTTTATGTTTCTGTCTTTTCCCTACAAGATACCACAACTTGAACAAGGGAGCATAGGTTTGAAAGGCAGAAAGTTGCCTAGAGCCAAAAATTTACTTTGTACTGCTTACCTGCTGTTTCCTACTACTTCATGAATCACTCCATATCCATTGGATGGAGGTAAAGAACAGTAGCAGGAAAGCCAATGAGTGGTCAAGGCAGTGGTCTCATAGTTTATCTGAAAAAATCACTCATGGAGTCCAGTTAGTAAGCGAGAAAGAGTAGTCTAGCTCTTCTCTGTAAGTCACAGAGACCTTGCACATCACTTTCCACTCATTTTTCTTCTGTGTATGTTGGCCCATCTGTTGGCTCCAGATGTAGACCAGCACTTGGACTTGGTGAACTTGGCTTGGGTTTGTCTCTCTCTCCAGGCTTTCAGAGGAGCCAAGGTCCATTGAGCATTTACATGACTGGGGTCTTAAAGATCTTTGCAAATGATAAATTAAATAGTTTTAAATACTTCTCTTTTGTTGTCCTGGATTCAGAACCCAGTTTGCAGGTTTCCTGAGTTCCTGCAGATGGCAAGTGCAAGAGAGTTTTCCCTAGCTCTAAGTTAACATCTAAACTGTGGGATTTAAACTTCAGGGAGCCAGGAACAGGAAGGGTCCTCCCAGTTGAAACTAATTGGATCCATGCTCCGATATCCGTGCCTGTTTCCAAAAGGGTATAATGATTCCAGCCAGACTGTTTGCTCAGTGTCAGTCTGAATTTAACTCCATGCTACTTTGCTTTATTTTAATTTGACATTATTTTCATGTTTATTTTACCTAATAAGTGAATCATTTAACTATAAAAGACTCATTTTGGAGGGTTAAGGGTGGAATCTGGAATGGGTGAAGCTTGGAATAACCACTGACCTGCTCGATTATGCTGGAGTATGGCATGAGCAATGATGTCATATCAGGGAGGCAAGCCAGACACGTAGGGGTAAACAGGCCTGCCATTCTCCCTTCCCCATCATTGGCAATGTCAGTAGACTTGCTTGAAAGACAGATACGGTAGAGTTTATGATACAGATACCCTGAAGTCTCCACCAATCAGGATGCACTGATGCTATTGTAGAATTTCACTTTGAAAATGGATTTTAAGAGAAAACTAGTGGCATTAATGCCTTGAAAATACCATTTCACTCAATCTGCAGTATCATGATGTAAATGAAATATGAGACTTTGACTGACTAAGTAAACCTCACCCAAAATATACACAGTTTGTGATTCAAAATGTTTATTGTGAAATTGGTATAAGCTGTGAAAATCAATCCCTTTTATCATGTCTCAGACTCTTCCAAAGTAAGTTTTCAGTTGAATTTGAGATTCCTTCACCGTGATTTGAATTATTCTTGATTCGCATTTTTCTGAAGGTATAATTTAATGAGACACATTAACGTCTCCTGACTTTAAGGAAATTTGTTTCTTTTGTTGTTACTTGTGATAGGATCTCATACAACTTCAGAAATCTACAGTGAGGATATCTACAACTAATGTAGTCACCCAAGGTGTCTTTTGTAACAAAATGAAATAAATAAGATATCTTGGAGACTGCTTCATCTGGCTTATTTTTGTTATCTATATCTGGAAGAGACATATCACAACTTTAAAATGCTTCTCTCTGAAATAGACTATAAAGGGAGTCCAGAGTGACTAGCTCTGTGCAGAGATCTATAATTTAGGTTTCTACTTATGATCAGGTGAACTTGGTCCCTGTGGTCTAAAACTGAAAACTTTGAAATGATGTGATCTGGTACTGCTACTTCACAAGATATTACAGTTTACCCTGTTATGCCTGTCCTGGGGCATGTCCTGCTTCACAAAAACTTAAACTTTCATGTGGCTACCCATATTTTCCAGAAAGGCATTAACCATTGGTCTGAAGATCTTGTACACAGTCTGTACTTCATTCCAGAAGTAGGTTTATATTTGGATCTGCTGAACTCTCTTTTTTTTTGACTGAGATGAGGTTACTGAATGATCCAGATCACTTTGTATTGTGGCTCTGTCTTCATTTATTATTCACTTGGAAAACTTTGTGTTATCTGAAAATTTTATTAGCAGCATTTTTTATGCTTGTTTTCTGAACAATGATTAAAGCACTGAATGACATGGCACATTATACCAATCCCTGCAGGATCCCAGTGGATGTACCATATTCAAAACTAATTTCCTGTTGACATTCCTATTCCTGAGATCTACTGGCTAATAATTTCTTAACCCATATAAGATATGTGCTGTTGAGACTGTGCAGTGTTCATGGTTGAAGAAGAATAACAGCATAGGCAATTGACCTTGCAAGAATGGACGTATCTCATATATGTTGGCAGATAATACTATAGATCAAGTGTGTTATTTCAAAAGAGAATCGGGTTAATTTGAACTTACTGACTGGCACTAATTACACCTTATGCCTTAATCCTTTACTTATTGAATCACTTTTCTATAGTCCTTTGATTTTGCCATGACCTGAAGTCAGATCTGATTAGCTGTGTGCATCATCTCACATTTTTTTCTTGGAAACTTAAACATCAGCCTTGATTCCACCTTCTGGAATTCTCCTGAATTTCTACAGATATTACAAATAGGCATCAACTTACTGAGTGAGTTTCAGGTAGTACTTAGATGCAAATTACCAAGATTTGTTGAATTAAAAATTTTCCTCAGACATTAACAGTCCATGTTTCCTGTAAGCAGTTCATCTGAAAGCAAAACTTTTTCCAGACTTACGGGATGGGATTTATATGGGATTTATGCAAGCTTTGAATCAAATGCATGAGTATACATGGTTTTTTGTTTACAATATGCAACACTTCTTACCTTGAAGAAAGTTTATGCAAGATCACTGTATTCAAGGAATAACTAACCATGAGATTTTATCATGTGAAAGAAACTGAACAAAAGAACCAAGAAGCTGACTTGCATAAATTCATATTTTGACCCTCTTTTTTTCCTTATCCATCCTCCTCAAGTTCTGATCCCTGAAATCCTTTTGCAGGCACAGTAATTCTGTGGCAAATCCTGCCCTCATTAATACCGATTCAAACCCACAGAAGCTATTAGGATTGGAATAGTTCAGCTGACTGCTACTTTTGGCCCAATACTGGCACCATGTTACTTATGTAAAACCTCATCAATTAGATTTTGGAAAATCACATCCAAATGTGACTCTGATTTAAGAGAAGGATGCTGTTGTGGTGAAACACTAGAGTTGGACATAAGATTCATAAACTCAATTTCTGGCCATCTCATAGTCTTCCTGATTGACCATGGATAAGTAGCACTGTGAGGGTATTATAATAATAGATGCTATGCAAGAGTTTTGGCTAGCTCTGGATCATATTTTAGCTGAGATAATGAGGATCTAAGTGAGTTAATTTGCATTCCACAACCATAGCAGACCTGACAGAGCCTTTCATTCCATAAAAAAGTAGTTATTAAAAGGATAAAGAGGTTAAAGAGATAAAGGATAAAAAACATAAGCTGCAATGTCTTGTCAGTACTTGATATCTGAGCAATAAGTAGTTGATGAACATTTAGTCTTTCATAGAATATCACTGTTACCAAGATTATTTTTTTTTCACTATGCCCTAATATTAGTAGAAAATGACTGTCATAAGGGGACAAGATGATTTTGCTATAAGGTTAATTTTGTTGAGGCAGAATATAGCCAAATAATTGCCTTGCTATTAAGTAGCAATATTTTCTTATTGACAATAAAACAAGTTTTTTTGTGCAATCACAAAACCTGTGTCAAATAAACTGAGTTAGACAGATTTGTCTAAAGTTGTCTTGGACTCTCACCCTCTCCCCACCACAGTAATCTGATCCTGCAAACTTTCACAGTGAGTTTTTGGCAGTTGTTCCCCTAAGGTCCATGACTCTTCCGATAAAATCCTAGACACTGATCGGAAAAAAACCTTCAAAGCTAGAGAGAGCGCACATTATTACAGTGGTTGACATAATGACATCTGGAGGAAGACATTACCACTCAAAAATTGACCGTGGCGGTGTGGTGAGCACTGTGGCTTCTCCTAACTTCAAAGCTCAACATGCTAGTTAGCAGATGACAATACCCACTTCCTTGGGCCTTACTGAATTTCATTACTGTGCTTCTTGAAAATTATCTTTTCTGCCACAGGAGTGACCAAAAAGAAAACTTCTAGAGAAAAAAAGTCATTAACATCTGTACTGTAGAGTCAAATCTATCCATGTTTATACAGGGCTTTGATGTGTGCAAACAAGTGCTGACTCCAGTTTTTGTGAATTTAGTACTGTGTCCTTTTTTTTTTTTTTTTTTTTTTTTTTTTTTTTTCCCTGCAGATTTTGATCACAGTGTGAATATGAAATCTGTTAACAGAGATTAAGCAGGTCAAAGAAACGCATGCCTATGTGTATGCCTGTCCACCTGTTTAGGAGACTTCTGTCTTGTTCTTCAGTCTGTCCATCCAGGGAATCATGTAACGCCCACAAGCATAACCTGATTTTTCTGCTATGTGTTGATCATCAGTATTTGAGACTGTCTAGGTGAGAACGATGGGATTAGGTAAAGTGTCAGAAGTAGGATAGACTGGGAGAAGTCAAAAGGGAAAGGAAAGAAGGAATCAACCCTGTTTTTTTGCTCATTGCAACAAGTTCTAAGGTCTGGATGGCTCCCAGCATTTCTATTGCTCATTATTCCTTTGAAGTCAGTAAATGTCTGTGAAAATTACCGGTGAAGTTTTCTCATCTCAGTTTAGCTACAGTTGAAGATGACAGTCTACTCCCACTGTTGATTTCTCTCTTAGCTTTAAAAGTCTTTGGTCCATGGTCTACATCAAAAGAGTCCAGTCCTTCCCTTGAGCCAGGTGGATTTCAGCACGATGACACCTGATGGACAGTAGTAGGGGAAGGGTGAATTTTTTTCTTTTTGACTTTTTTTTTTCTTGACACCCATGATAGTACATTTAAAAATAATGAGATAATCCCACCAACTTGGGAAACAAAACAAAACAAAAAAACCCACCACATTTTATAGCTGTAAAATAAGCACTTAAAAGCTGATAAATGCTAGAATTAAGGATGTCAGTCAACTTCAAAACACTCCTTTTTGGCATTGTAAATTAAGATACAGTCTTTAGTTATCTCATCACATACATTTTTTTCCTCAAGGCTCCTGTCTCTATTAATGCACATGTAGCAATAAAGAGCAGAAAAAAATAATAATAGTTGCCTATTAAGTTTGAATCAAATGAAGCAGAGCTAGGTAGAAAAATGGAGGTGCAGAAAAGGAGTTATCAGCTGCAAAAAGGGAGTTAAACTGCTAATTTTTAGATCATAAATTTATGACAATTATTGTAGTGTTTTCCTCATGTCTGTATCTGGGGAAGTGCTGACTCTTTATAGCCAATCATCTAAGCAGTCATCACTTTGACAAAGTGGTTCCTCTGAGGCATAGCAGATTCTATATTGATTGTGAAGCCATAGGTGCAATCTTCACACCCACACAAACAGAAAAATTGTAGAGAGACATACTGGAATTTTTATTGCACCTTTACTGTTTTGACTGAGCCAAAATTGATAAGTGATTAAATCTTTGGAATATATTGCCTAGCAAACTGTGCAGTCCTAGTTTTTGTAAGCTCATTCATTGCTTCCTTGCTGATTTAAAGTTCATCTGTTTCAGAGGGTATTTTTGTTACAGAGAATCAAGGAATGTTGTGTGCATATACATGCAAGTCATGTACATACATGGTCCTCTTGATCTGTGATAAGGCATTCACATTGATAGTAGAACTGATGGTCTTTTTCCAAGCTGTGCAGAAGAAACCCAAATCAAAGATCATCTTAGCAAAGTCTACGATGTCTTTTCAGTCTCTTTGATTTGTTATTCAAGGGCATTTAGTCTTAACATTAGCAGCAAGGACAAACATGGTCATGTTTGTACCTACTCCAAACTAGTCTTAAATCTATCCCGCCATAACAGCTAGCAGAATAAGCCTGAGCCTGATGGACAATTTTTTCTGTTCTGTTAGCAGATCCAGGCCAGTCTTTTGACAATGCATTGCAAAGGTGAGTCTCCACAATGATCATAGCTTAGTTTTGGAGTAGAAGGCCCTAGTGTTTAGCCCTCACTGTTACACACTGGGCTACTGTAGTTCCTCCTGTCCCTGTTACCTACATCAGATTCTGGGGCTGAATTTGCAGTTCTGTATAGAAAAGCTCAGGCAGTATTCTACAGAAAACTCCCCAGCTTTGAAGTCTTGATCTATTTTCTGTGCTGGACATGCTTCTGGGATGGGTGATTTGGGAGTTTCTAAGCAGGACTGCTTACTGCAGGAGGATATCTGAGGGCCAAAATATGGACACTGTGGACAAACTGAGTCTCTCTTTGGAATTTTATCTAATGAATATTATTAAAGGACAAACAGCTGGCTGTCTTGCTGTGCAGGTACACAAGGGTTTAAAGGAAAGGAAAATCTCAGAGAAGTGCAAGTCTGGATTTTAAGGACATTTTTTGTAATCTTACTGATTCCTTTCTGATGTATTTTTATTTGTGTGCGATGTTTCAGAATTAAGAAATGTAAGCATGGAAAAAAACTTGAAGATGACATCAAGTGCGTCTCCCAAAGAAAAGACTGATCTTTTTCCATGTTGCTCTTGACATGTTTTCCTGGTTTGTTCTTAAACACACTTGGTGATTGTAAACTCCACTTCTCAAGCAATTTGTTGGCTTAGCTCTAAAGATGTAGTCCTCTTGTCAAACCAAAGTTGTTCTTGATAAATTTTAAATTCGTTACTTCTTGTTTGTCTTTCCTTGCTCTTTGTGTGCACTTTGTGTCTCTAAACCCATAAAAATTCTGCACTATCCAAAGCAGGGTTTTGAATCCCTCTGTCTCTCAAAGGAAGTTTTAACTTCAGTTATGTGTTACTGTCTAGGAAGACATGGTCTAAAGGACTAGGATTTACACTTTGATCCTTGAGTACTATTTTTAACCCTGGTATTCATGGCTTGAGCCAGCTGTAGAAGAAGCTCTGGTCTTCTGCAACTCTGGGGGAGGCTGTCCTGTGTCTCAAAGAGCAGCCACACACTGCATGATGAAGAATTGCTTTTGTGCAGAGGAAACTGTGCTCTAGTCCTCTCCCATTTAATGAGTAATTTCTGAATGCCTTCTTTCACCAAGGATCTCAACAGGCAAACAGTTCTCAAGCACTGTCCAGAATAAAAACTTTTGTCTTTACAATTAAAAAACACTTCAGACACTGACTAGTTCTTGTGGTGAAAGGCACTTGCCTAGAAAACCACTGTAGTGAAATTCAAAGTGAAAATCCAGCCACCTGCTGCCCTCTCTAACAACTACATAATAACTGTGTTCCTTTGCATATTCCCTGAGAAATTTAAAATATGTCCAGATCAAATCTGACGCTGTCTCATAAAGAACTATTTTCAGTTCTGTCTGCTGCCTCCACTTCTAAAAATGTTTTTCTATTGCTTGATGGGTTTTCAATTTTTTCATTTTCCATCTAATAACATTACTGAAAAGTGATGTGAGATAGATAAACCTGTCAGTTTCCTCTTTCATTCTCAGACTGACAAACGTAATAAGTAGAGTGTGTGTACAAAATGGAGACAGAAAACAAAATCACAAAATTCAGGCACACGCTTTTTTACTTCTTCAGTGAAAACTGAAGGACCTGAAGTACCAGAGACCTGCAAAACTGCATGCTGCCACCAGGAACATGCTGTCATTTGTGGCTCCTCACACTTCCTTGACCACAAGAGAGCCTCAAGACAGGAATCCACCACCACTGAGGCTTTGAAAAAGCTGTATTAGGTTATTGAGCAACTGAATTCATAAAAGTCTCCTTGTTTTCTTATTTGCGGCAGCAAAACAGCAGTTTCTGACTGCATTTGTATCTAGTACGTCGTGTATTTTCACACTAGACAGTCTGATGTCTGTCTTAACCCAGACACAAATTAGCTGGGAAAAATATATTACATGCATATGCATGCATATACACCACTATGCTTCAAGAACTTTAGGTCACAAAGTCAAGTGAGAAATTAGGGAAAGTTTATTCAGCTTTTGCAACCTCAGTTTTCTTTCCATGTGCAGAAGGTTCATGGTAATGTCTGAAATGAAATGATCATGCCCTGTCTGTTCCATACAATCTGGGTCTCATCCAGTGCTTGGGATCATTAGTCTTGGGAGTGACTGAGGAATGTGTATGGAGCCAGGATCTGCTGTATGGCAATACTGTACCCCATGTGAGGATGTGGGAAAACAGAGCACAGACTACAGGGAGAGGATGAATGGTGTAACAGGCCCCATCTGCTTTCTGGCTGTGATTCTGACTCTTGGTGCTGTGAGCACTTGTGCTTATATCCTAGCTCTCCTGATAATTAGATTTTTTTTTTTTTTCTTCTAGCTGTAAAGCTTGCACAGAAAGTTAATTTTCCATTCAAAACTGATATCAATTGCCAAATCTTGTAGCTGCAGGAAAAACCTTAACACACGACCCCTCCTCATTGACCTGATCAAACCCATACTCGAGGGTTTAGCTTTTTTCTTGCCCTGCTTATTCCCACCTCCCACCCGCCTGCTGGGCTGCCCATTGCCCTCTTGCTGCCCAGATCCAGCAGGAGGAGCAATGGGAGCATACGAGATGTGTCTTCAGCTCCCCAGGCACTGTGCATTACAAGCATCCCTTCCACAACCGAGAACAGCAAATTATCTGGAAACTCATAGCTGGCTCAGGGCTAGAGAAAACTCCAAAGCTGTTAAACTTGGAAAAAAAAAAAAAAAAAAAAATGTCTCTGTGGAGTGAGTGCGACCTGAGAGTTCCCAAAGGCTCATTTCATAGGATAATTTCACTGGGTAATTTCATCAGGGAAGTTTTTCACAGGAAAAGGCATGTCTCTGACATTAGGGTAAGCCCCTTGCTGAATTCCAAGTCTCTGCTCTGGAGAAGAGGGATGGTAGAATTTTTTAATGAAACACCTATTCAGGTTTTATTGTGTTTCACACTGTAAAACAATAGATAATTTTTTTTTTTTTTTCCCTTGGGCTCTGTTTTGGGAACAGGTAAACAATGTTGGTAAAATTTCAGCCCAAATGGTTAAATTTACAAAATTATGAATAGCTATGAAGAGTGTCATAGTGGGAGGAAGTGCCAGGTTCCTTTATTATAGGCAAGGAATTAAAGTCATGTATAGATATATAGGAAAGTGTCCTATAAACAACACTATAGAGCTATGGGCTCCTGCAGTGTTTCCCCACCCGAGGATCTGTGCTCCTGTCAGCTTCTTCCCAGACCTAAGAGGCTATGTGTTGTGTAAAGGGAGGGATACTGTTTCCTCAGCCTCTCTTTTCCCCTGGTAAGAGTATTCCTGGGCAGATGCAGATGCACACTTAAAAGAGGATCGCAAATATTTAGGGGTGCAGCATGGGTTATGCTCTTTGCTACTTAACGGTGTCAGGAACCAGGATTTGGGGCAAATGTAGAGAATACAGGTGATGGTGTCTTGGAAGCATCTCCAAGGTTAGGCAGGGATTTGGATTTCTTAGGAGCTTAGAGGGTTAGCGGGGATGATTTAAGTACCCAAAACATATTGTGGCTTTTACCCTTCCTGTCTGATCTCTGCTAATCCAACAGCTGTGTGATGAAGGTGAGCTGTGTGAAGTATATTGTTCCAAATTGGGCATTTTGAGCTGGAAACCACTTTTAACAAAGCCAAGAGAAAGGGCTTGAAAAACTCTAGCAAATGCCAAGCTGTCACGAAGGAAGAACAAACACTGTTGTAGTCTACCTGGACTTTCAGAGCTGTTTCAGGGATGCAGCAGTGCCACATGGAGGACGTGACTGCTCAGAAACAGCACTGAGCACACCAAGAGATCCATACGTCGGTGGTCAGGGGTGATCCAAAGTGCACGGCTGTCACCCTTCAGCAAGTCCCTAGTGCACTGCTAATTACCTAGATGGCCACAGAGGCAGAGGCAGCTGGTCATAAATTACCCTGAGATTCCTGAGGCTGGAAAGGGCTGACAGGGCTGAGGTTGGAGTGCAACACTCTGGGGCTCTTCTGCTCTGCTCCACTGGGAAAACAATGAGACTGGCAGGGCGCAAGCCACTGTGAAATGGCAGGACATTCTTGTGGCTGGTTCCAGTATAATTTGCTTTGGAAATATTTTGGGCATCTCTTCTTTGTTGGAAAGGGGAGGAGAGGAAGACGTTGAACCTTTAAACCCAGGCTGTGTTCCTACTGACAGCAGTGTGAGAGGGTGGAGGAAACACTTGGGCTTGGAGAAACAGCAGAGCTGGCCGAACCATTCACATCTGCTAAATGCTTTTGTTAATTTATTCATCTAAGGGTTTTATGTCAATGTCTTAGGTTTTCCTATTTCACTATCTCTAAAGAGCAACAATTCTTTGGACAGTGTGCAGATTATAAAAAAAAAAAAATAAAAAAAAATTGACCTCTCAAATGATTTTGCTGCATGCAAAAACTGACCAGCTTCTTTTATACCTTAATCATCTATACATGTTTTTCTCACAGGACTTTGGAAGTAAGGCAATACTGCAATAACAACAAATTATTTTTCAGCAACCAGCAAAAGTTTTTTATAGATAGTTATCATATGTATGATATTGAAGGGATTTGGGGGTAGCAAAAGACAAGAATTCAGCATTTGCTGCTCCTAAATGTAGATTTAACATCATTGAGAATCTAACAACAGGGAAAGCAGGATGGTGTATAGGACGGTGCACAAAACTCGGACGGTAAGTCTTAGTACCAACTATTTCACGTCTCTGTGCCTCAGATCTTTATCCTATAAACTAGAGTTAATTATACTTGTCAGCTTCATAAAACACTTTGAGGATTATAGGCAAAAATGACCATCTAGGAAAAAAGTGTTATTAATATTATTAGGACTGATGACACGAAGTTAAGCTGTTCCAATTTTATCCAGCGACCAAACATGCTCTCCAGTTTTACAAATTATAGTGTGGGTTATCCAATTTCACAAGCACACTTGCCACTCAGTTCCACAGCTTTATCCCTCTGGCTCCACGGTTAAGGTGAACATGGTATAATCACCCCAGAATTTATGTCAATTTTGTGGAAATGTTATGATTATTCACAGCTGAGACTTCAAAGGCATCTCTAAAGCACTTGATAGGTGCAGGGTTTCCAGTCCCGAGTCTCATGAGATCTACCTGTTGTACTCAGCACCAAGCCTCAAAATTTGCCCCCTGAACTGAAACCTGGCCCCACAAGGGGAGTCCAGCCCCTGTATTTGAGGGATTGGGTCCGGGATAGCACCATTCACCTTTGCTTCCATGGTTCGAAAATGAAATTTTCTGGGTCTGTGCAAAGGGATGGACAGAGGATGGTCCATAGCCAAAATATATCAAATGAGGCTCTTCATATAGATTGCTTTTCTTAGGAGTATATTTTATTCAATAATAAAACCAAGCAGAAATGCCCCAAATCTGGAAAACTGACTTCAGGTAAACCTTTGTACCCAAACTCAGCCTGTGCCAGGTACACCTTATTGCAAATATTAGATCAGATTGATCAATTTTTTTAAGCTGTGTTTTATGAAATACATAAGCACAGCTTAGTGGAACTATGATGGATCAACTCTTCCTTGAAATTACATCCATAAAAAGTATTTATTGAGACAAGTAAATTAATTCATTAATATCCTGGCATAGGATTGTATAGTCAAAGGTGATCTCTGGCATGGTTTTGATGGATGCCAACATATGCTCACCTGGTCTGTACTGCCCAGCTACTGCATGATGTTCCTGATAGGCTGGGCAGGCAAGGATACAGGGGAATTTTGGGGAGTGGGGGAGAAGATGTGGACATAATCTATGCCGTACCATCTGTCCTCAGGACCAGCAAAAGTGTCCTGACCCAATTTAATTTATTTTTATAAATATATAATATTTTTATATATAGATGTTCTGAGCAGGATCCTTTGGACTCTCTGGTAACTTAAATCTTTAAATAGTGATTTTCAGGAGCAGAAAATTAGAAAATTGTTTAAAATTCACTAAGTAACTGAAAATGATACGAGAAACAGTTTGTTTTATCAGATGTAGGCCATACTTTTAGAACCAGAAGTATCACAGATGAAATCTAGTCTGTCACCTTCCCTGTAGTGACCAAATTTTATGGCCACAGTCTTGTGGTTGACTGGCAGATGATCTTGTTCATTTATCTATAAGAACTAAGGTTCTCATAATTATTTCTATTGAAACCCAGGAAAAAAATCTCTGTTGATTGCAAAGGGGATCTATGGGGTAAGCAAAATGACATGAGGACCACTAGGACATTGGACAAAATGTCCCAAAACAGAAGCAGTGCACAGGAAACAACAGAGCAAATAACACATATAATTTAGCTCAGACAATTTATGCTTAAGCAATGACTATCTGCTTTTGGTGCAATTCTGTAGTACCTATTTGAGAAAAAAAATGTGAATTACCATAGCGTGGGAACTTAATTAAGGTCTCAAATAACTTTTTTTTTTTTTTTTTTTTTTTTTTTTTAATATGGTGAGGAAATGAGAGGTCTGAGTCAAAAATCAAGGTTTTCTTAAGCTACACGTTTTACAGAAAGAAAGGAAGAAGTAGGCTCTGTTGCTAAAAGATAACTGTCTGGAGAGATGAGATTACGAGCATTAAAATACAAGTACTGTTTTCCTTAGGTTATAAAAGAGGAACTAACAACTACATACATCACGCACAGGATTGAATATCAGTTTTATCTGAGATGAGAAACTTGCAGCTGGGGAAAAAAAAAAAAAAAGATAAAATAATAATAAAAAAAAAAACACCTATTCCAAAGCGTATCAACCACTGGAGCCTCTCCAGCAGGGTCTGATCCTCATGTCAAGGTAGGGGGATGTAGATGGTCTTGTAGTTGTATCTGGTCACTGTAGCTTGGACAGTTTGATGTGAAAATGGATGCAGGTATAGATGTCAACTTCTGGCTTTGAGGTTGGCAGCCAGTTCTGGTCCGGCACTCTGTTTGCATCTTTCTGTGCCAGACAGGGAAGCAAGCAAGGTGCTGGGCTTCATTTCCTTTTTTTTTTTTTTTTCTTTAAATCTTCCAGGTGGTTTGTTGGTGCTCTCTGCTTTCAGCAGCTGCCTTTTAGGGCTTGCAAAACAGAGGGTGCTGCTAAATGCAAGACCATCTTCTTTTTCTGAAATGTGTCTGAGGGTCCTGGCTCCTAGCCACCAGGGGACTAACCTCCTCCTCCTCTGCTCATCTGCAGCACCGAGGTCTGAGAGCCTGGCAAGTGTCGGACAGGCCTCTGCTTACCTGACACGTCATGGTGCAACTCAGGAACCTCCAGACCACAAAGCCAAGCTAGAAGTCGTAATAACTCATATCCTCTGCAGGTCGGAAGAAAGAGGACCTGAAACTCAGGCACACCAGTGGCTTGACAAGCCAGATAACATTCTCAGAGCCAGATTTTGAGTTTTGCATTAGAATGAAGGTTTGGTGTTAAGCAAATAAAACACCTACCTTGTGTCAGGCGTTCAGCTGCATTTATTTTTTTCTTTTTTGAGAGGTGAAACAGTGGCTTATGCATTTGCAGCTAAATATGACTACAAGATTAGGTAAGCATGATAATAAGAGGTTATGGAAATACACTGACCACAACTCAAAGTGTAAGTCACAGTGTATGAGAATACACATGTTTGGGGGTTAGGTTTATGAGAAATAAAGATCTCAATGATGCTGTGCTTGCGAATCACGGGCCTTGTGTTTTCTTAATGCCAGGAGTGATTTATTTCTTGTAAACAGTTTTGCTCAGTTGGGGCATCCAGTTACTACAGACCTTGTTTGGTATAAAAACTAACGACATAGATAAATATTGCTCTAGCAAGGTTTAACTGGTTGTCAGCCCAAACATGTGGCTGAACATGAATTCCACTGCTAGAAATATCCTCTAGTCGCTCAGCAACATCTTAATGTCAAGAGGAGATTATAGTCAGCGTTCCCGTTGAGCCATGACTCAGAGGTACTGTATGGAAAGACGACATTTCCAGCAAACGCATGATATGGAAACTAAACACTGAGGTGCTGGAAATCTTCCCTTCCATAGAAAAAAAGAGATGTGAAAGCTCTTATGAAGTGGAAGTTCATCTGCTGCTGGGAATGTTATGACAATACACATTACATTCATGGTTCCTCATATATAACTGTGTTTCACAGCACATTTCATCACCCACCTTTGCCCTCCCTTTTTTAATTCAGAAAAGATGCATAAAGAAACTTAGTTTCTCAACAAATATAAGTGCAAAACCTTGGGAAGGTGACATTTTATTTTTATTTTTATTTTTACTTGCGAAGTAGGAACTCTGATAGCTTTAAACAGTGTAGTTTTGCTTGCGTTGCATAAAAGCTGGCTATTAACATACTGTAGATACTTCGAGAGGTATGGAAATGTTTAAAAAAACATGGACTGAAGAGATCGGCTTCAGTGAAATTTACATTAAAAAACCAAAAAACAAAAAACACAAGGACACACTGAAATATTCATAGTTTCCATTCCTAATCTTTCTCCCTGTAAGTTTCCTGATGTACATAATTCTCAGCTATGTTTGTGAGATGCCCAGCATTCTGAGGTTTGATGTGTATTTCTTGTTTAGATCCAAGGAGGTTATTCTAAATGTTTGGATCCTATACACACAATAGTAACTCTAAAATATACAGTTTAAAAGCCAGACACATACTCACATATATGCATGTAAATATTTACATGACCACGTGACAGAATCTAGGTGAGAAAAGAATACCAGGCAAGTAATTTGGCAGGCTTGAAAGGTTTTGATCAGTGGTGTGAAATCCATCTGGATGCCAGTCAATGGTGGTTTGCCCCAGGGGTTTATACAGGGAGCCAGAGCATTTAACATCTTCATTAATGACATGGATGATGGAACAGAGTGGACCCTCATGAAGTTGGCAGGTGATACAAAACTAAGAGGAGTGACTGAAGGACCAGATGTGCTGCCATTTAGAGGGACCTCAACAGGCTGGAGAAATGGGATGACAAGCACCTCATGAAGTTCAGCAAAGTGAAATCCCAAATCCTTGCCCTGGGTAGGGACAACCCCATGCACTGGTACAGTCTGGGGAGTGACTGGATGGAAAGCATCTTTATAGAGGAGGAACCAGGGGTTCTTGGTGTCCATGAAGTTGACCATGAGCCAGCAATGTTTGCTTTTGAAAACCCAGGCTGCATTAGGAGGAGTGTTACTAGCAGGTCAAGGGAGGTGATGCTTCCCCTCTGCTCAGCGCTGGTGAGAGACAGATAGTGTTCTTGCCAGGTCTGGACATGGGCATGCTGCAGCATCTGTGGACAGGCTGAGAGACCTGTGATTGTTTGGCTGGGTGACGAGGAAGCTTAGGGGGATCTTACCAGTGTTTGTACATAGTTGATTGGTGAGAAAAAAGACAGAGCAAGATTCATCGTAATGGACCCCAGTGTAAGAATAAAATGCAGTGAACACAAACTGAAATACAGCAAATTCTACTTAAATGTAAGAAATAGCTTTTTCTCTGTGCAGGTGCTCAGAGACTGAAAAGGTTGCCAAGAGAGGCTGCAGAGCTTCCACCCTTAGACATATTCAAAACCCAAGTAGACATAGTCCTGGGCAACCTGCTGTCAGTGACCCTGCTCTAAGCAGGGAGCCTGGACTAGGCAGTCTCCAGAGACGCCTTCCAGCCTCAGCGGTTCTGTGATTTAGTGATTTTGTTGAAGAGGAGAACACAATTATTTCTATTTATCTAATGAATAATTTCCTCATTTGCTTTACTTCATAAAAGCCCATAAAAGTTTATATGAAAAAGAAATCGTGGCACTTGTTCCAAAAATTAAAAACCCTCTCTGTTCATACATAACATATGTTCATTGTTGCTTTCAAATCAATTATTTGTTTTAGGTCCTCAAGTACATTTGTTAATCTTATCTAAGATTACTGAATTTCACAGGCTCACTATGCAGACTGTTAAAATACTCTTTCCTCTCATATGTTTGAAACAGCTTCCTTGATATTTTCTTTCAACTTTTAATCCTTACACTGTGAGGGAGAGAAAATAGGAAAACTTGGGTTTTGCCTCTTATCTCTAATAGCTTCATGTGAAATAGTGGCTATGCAAAAACAGTATGTGTTGAATTTTCCTAGCATTGGAATAAAAGTGTGAAAAAATAGGGTTAAGCAGCCTTAAGTGTTATGAATGGAATACCCAGGTAACAGCCTTTGGATGAAAGTTTTGGCAATAAATTTTTGTTTGAAGCATTTTTCTTTTCATTTGAGAACTTTCCAGTTTTCTATGTGCAGTAATTCAGTTCCTAGCAGAGAATGGCCTGGGTCCAGTCATGAAACTAGCTTTAGAAATCATTTGAAATGAGAATCTGAGCTGAATTTCATAACAAGGAACAAAATTTATGGCTGTTCAAATCCTGAATTGGATATAAATTTTGTGGTTGGGGTTGTCTGAAATTGTTGTTGTTTTTGTTGCAGAAAATCTGGACCTCACTGTCTTCTCTGCACAGACTCATTAAAAGTGGTTTCTTCCATTAAAAAGCCAAAAGTCTGTCCCAGAGCCATTTAAATTTTCTACATTCAAAAGCCACCTATTCATCAGAGTAGTTTGGGACTGTCCATCTTTTAGGTGTACCAACACAGCGGGAAGTGTCTGGTGGCTGAGGGCTGGAATAAATCATCCAGATGGATAGAGCTGACCGTGAGCCACCAGCTGGATGAGAATAAGTCAACAGACAGCCATGGAATTACAGCCACTGAGCTATTGCGAGCTATTGCTTCCAAGTATGATAGAGACTGGGAATATATCTATCTATCTATCTATCTATCTATCTATCTATCTATCTATCTATATAAAAGTTGGTCATCTTCAAGGAGTATGGCAAAGGAGATATTTAAGGTGGTAATCAAAGTCATGACAACAGGGTAGGTGTGCAGATATTTATGGGAAATTTCTTCTAAATGTGAGAGACAGCCTGGAAAAAAGGATGAGGATGCGTGTCAGAAAAAAAATAGTAAATCAACAACAAAGATTAGTTTCAGAGGTAGCTCAAAGCATCAAGTTCCTACTGGGCTAAGAAATACACCAACATGATGCTAACTCTTGGAGAGCTGTAATTTGATTTCTTCAGCTGCAGTTTGGAAGAGAATCCAGGCTCTAGTTACTGTAGCGCTGAAGATACTATTAATGCTGGCGTAAACTGGAACCTCTTCCAAATTCAGATAAGCAGTGAGGGATGTACTATTGAATTATTCTGCCAGTTTAGAGGTGACCCCTCTGAAACAGGCTTGAGGCCTACATGTGCATGGCAATGTGGTGAGGTATATCCCACTACTGCTTTCACTATATCTTTTCTGTGGTTAGGAGAGGGCTTCAGCCCTTGGAGCTGTCAGCTGGGCATCTTTCCTGAGCACTAAATTTATTTTAAAAAGTAAATATTGCGGGGCTGATGTGTGCACTTAGCCTTGATGAAGTCATTAATGTGGTTTCCAGCTAACTGTTCATAAAATTCATGGCTGCACTTAATTGCTACCATGTTCTTCCTCCTCGCATATTCTTATACAAGTAAGAAAAAATGCTGAAATCCCAAATAAACTGCACATAGATGAGGAATGCTTGAACTGAAGTTAGCTGGTCATATCACCACAGATATGCAGGCCAGTTGTCAAAAGGGAGATTATGTGTCACTTAAATCACTGAATAAGCAAGCTGGCTCCAGCCCAGTTGTCCTGACCCAAATACCACCAGCAGACACACCTCATGATATCTGATGGGTGGGAGGGGAGCAGAGGTGACTGCTGCTTCACCAGATCTACTTGAAGAGCTGTATCACCTTTTTTGTTGGTGCTCTACTCCTGCAACACTGAGCTGTGGGCTCACCAAAGAAGGCAACCTGCCAATAGTCTTCTAGGAAAAGGTGGTGTTGTCTAGCCAGTGAAATCTGAAATTAATTCTTGAAAACTCGTATGTGGCGTTTCTGAAGTTATACCTCTACAAAAGGCCAGGACAATGTCTGGGTGATGCCCAAGCCTGATTACTTTGGGGCTTTTTCATGGCCATGTGAAAAAAGGGGAGCATGAGGCTAGTTAGCTGATACAAATACCAGGCCATTTTAGGTATCTGAACTCATCATTTTACCTCTATCTTAGTGCAGATTTAATTAATACAGTCCATCTCACCTAACAAACTCTACATGCTAAGTGTCCTTTCTAAGTAAACTATTTGGTCTCTCTATATAGCCAGCAGCACCTTCAGAGGGCATTAATTCTCCCCCTTTAGCCTAGAAAGGAATATTTTAGCCCTTGGTAATCTCTCTATTCATGATCCTAATCCCTCCTTGACCTTTTCCTCCTGAGTGCAGAGGGAATCTCAATGACTAGCCTGGGTTAGGCTACTAATTTGTGGAGAGCCAAAGCTAGGCGAGACAAGTCCTACTATGTGTGATTCAATTTCAGCCCCCCAGCTGTGAAGAGGCTCCAGCCTGACAGGAGGGATTTCTCTGCAGGAGGAAATCCCTCCACCTGACAGGAGGGATTTCTCTGCACAGCCCCAGAGCCTGTGCTGCACAGGGTGGCAGAGCCTTGCAGCTAGGATTGCCATTTCTCAAAGTAGATTCTCCAGGTGGAGTTTGATGAGTGACTCTGCATAGAGATCAGCATTTCAAGGGCATCACCTTGATATACCTACCCTATGAGAACAAGGCCTTTTGCTCTGCAGGCATAGCACGACACCTTGAGATCAGTGGAGTTACGCCAAGCAGGCATCTAACCTCAGGTGTCTAACTTATGCCAACACACAGGTTGCTGGAGGACATTGTCAGAGAGCCAGGATCCTCCTTCAGCTGGGTTAGATGACTTGTCCCACTGCTGCAGAGTGTACCAATGTATGCACAGATCCAGCTACCATAGTGGCTTTCCTTTTCGTGATTCTTTTGTTCTGGCCCAGGGTTTTGGTTCTATGGATGGCCCAGCAGCTATGGCTGGGGGTTTGCCACTCTCCTGCAGAAATCATTTGGCCCACTACTTAAATTTGGCTCAGAAAGCATCTGGCTATGCATAACTCCACATAGCACCTCAAGACAACTGAAAATGTATTTTACCACTACCCACTATGGATGGAACAAACTGTAAGCAGAACATAATTTTCTGGGCAAGATTTAGCCAGAACATGGGGAATGGCACCTTCAATTTAAAATCACTTATTTGTCGCAACATAAAGGGGAAAAAAAATATTTCCCATCTCCCTCTAGAAGCTGACATTCAAAGCTAAGCAAGAGACATCTACAAAATGTTTGAAGGCTAAACATATCACCATCTGGAATGGGATTGCCAGAAAGAGAGCGAGAGAAAGACTCCTTTTTCACAAGTAACTTGTTTAATAAAAATAAAATTCCTCTTACATTTCTGACATGGGACTGTAACCGCTCCACCCTAACTCGCTTTGTCATACTCAGATCTATGAAGTAAGAGGAAATTATAGAAATTTATCATGTCTGGGTTCTCAGGATTGATTATGACTTGCTGCTTTTATCTTCCAAACAGTCACTAAATCTAATTGCCTTGTTGTAATGGATTAACCCCTGTGGTCCACAGTAGCATTTATATTGTGTTCAAAGAGACTGTTACACAGTTAGGGTACTTTTTTGCAGCAATATACTTTTATAACATGTAGGCGTTCTTTGGGCATAACTCACCCTTTGTAGGTCTTGGGGGTCTAATTGGCTCGTTGCACTGCTATTCTGTAGGGGATGGATTTCACATCACTTTGAGGGCAACTGTAGATGGGTCAAAGGGCCATCCACAGCACAACGATTTCTTTTAAATTACAATGCAAGCAGAATTTAAAGCCCTGTGTATAAGCACCAGCATCTGTATTGTAATCAAAAACATTCCCTTGCTGATATTCATAGGATTAGTATTATTATTAGTCATAGCATCTTAGCCCCTGGGAGACCTGAACTCCAGGGTCAGGTCCCCAACAAGGCAATGTATAAATAAGGTCTCTACGTTAATAAAGTTACAGGCTGGCTTGCCCTGTGTTTGCTGAGGGCTATCAGCTTCCACATGGGCCATTTTGGTGGCTCGATGGGTCCTGGTGACTCTCCATGTGGTGTTAACAAGACTTTGTACCAAAGCTGTAGGTGTGAGGCAAGAAACAACAGATGGCTGCTGACAGTGGTGGCAAGGGAAGAAGGCAACTGCTGCTCAGTGTGACAACCAGTAGCCAAAATACACTGTCATCCTAAGCCTGACCTGTGTCTTTGGAGGTGCAATAAGAGAAAAATGTTTTAAAGTGGGGTAGGACAGAGGAAAACACAGTAAAAATGAAAAGGAAATAGAAAATGCGGAGGAATGAAGGAAAGGATCTGAGAAGATGTCACATGTGTAGGGCCACCAACATTAGAGGAGGAACAAAAACATACCTGTCTGTATAAAGAGGAAGAACAGAGAGTGCTGTGGGACAGAAAGGGGTCAAGAGAAATGTCACTAAAAAATGAGGGAGGTAATGTTTCACCTTTGGATGCACTGGTGAGATCTGATATGGAAAAGGTCAAGAAGAAAGGGAGAAGAAAGGGATGGCAGTGAGTAAAATGTAGGGTCAGGTAAAGCCAGACCAAAGCGTTTGGGAATATTAAGGTGTGAAGTTGTCTGGAAGTAACTAAAAAATAAGTCACTAGAAGATCAGCAGAGTTATACAAAGACGCACTGGACAAGAGGGAACTCAACCATGTCTTGGGGTTACTGCAAGGGAGTCTCTGCACACAACACAAGGGTGAGCAAGAAGGAGTTGTGGGTGAGCCCCATACGTGGGAAGCAGGGCAGACCTGACAAAAGTAAGGGTAGGAGCAAGGAAACATGGGCAGAACCCACAGCCAAAGCAGAGACCAATAACAGAAATTATAGGCCATACCTGGGGAAATCAAATCTAATGGGCATCCAGTTTGTAGAAGGGGAGAGGTGGTAAGGTGTACATCTAAGGAGGGATGCCAGGACAGCAGGCTGATATGGAGAAACACTTATATGAAAAGCACTATAAATGAGACTTAAGTTAGCTTTGAAAGTTCATAAAAGGATTTTTAATGGAATTATTCCTGACTCATTCTAGGGTGAATAGGAACGAGTTGTGATCCAATCTCCAAAGTCAGAGTAAATCTGATCTAACACTTTCTCTTCTTTCATCATGTAACACCAGATCACAACCTCAAATCAGTGTAATTGAATATTTAACAGCTTCAAGCAAATGAATAGAGCAGGTGAGCAATTTTATTTAAACTACCTTCTTTAAAGAAGAGCAACTCACTTGATAACGTTTTTGTGGGTGCACAATTGCCAATATTATTAGTTTTATTTAACTTTTTACAATGTACTTTTAATTAAAATGATTAGGGAAATTATTGTCTTCATCAGTAATGACATAATTTCTTTTAAATATCATATTCACTCCCAGGTTGGTTTTGTATCCTGACTGTCATAGTGATGTGATTAAATTAAATATATTATGAAAACTAATTTTCTTTGGAAAATGGAATCTACTTAAAGCCTCTTAAATGAAAATAACTTTTAATTACAGCAATTGCTATAAAATGTTTTCTCACTGCCTGTACAGCTTGAAAAGCATGGCTTAGTTTGTGCCTAAGTGGCTCGAACTGAACTTTTGTTTCACCTCTGAGTTTGGTACAGTGGTGTCCAGAGGTTAGTTGAGGAGACTGCATTATGGATCCCTAACTCTACATCTTTGACCCATCCTTAATTCTGATGTTTTCCCACTGTAGCAAGTCACGAGGATTCACACGAGCAGGCTGAGATTCCTATGTCTAGGGATACATTATTACTGTGGGTATAACCATGACATCTTTGCAAACAACAAACCTTTCTTATCTGAGATGAGCTTAACTGTACTACTCAGAATCTGTATTGCAGGATAATTTATAGCAGTTCATCAGGACACAAGCTGATATAGAGAAAGAAAACAACATTTTTACATTTTCATGCACAGTTTCTGCAGGAGCTGCTGCCTGGGTTAACTGTTTCACTGCCTTTTAAGGAAATGTGTTAATGAGTGTAGACAGCAGAAATTTGCCTGTTAGGAATGCAAATTCAGTGCTGTTGTCCACATGCACATATTTTTATGCTAGCTAAGGTAATTCTGGATGTTTCTGTGGTGTGCTTCAGCATCCATATTTTGAATATTAGTACAACCTTGGTTTCAATTCTATCTAGCGGTGACGAGTTCCCCAAGTTAATTGTGTGTAAAGGCTTTGGAGAAAGCATCAGCAGCACTTGAGAAACCTGCTTTTGTTCCAAAACCCAGGCAATGCTGGGCTGGTGGCTTCTCCATGGCTGGTAGCTTCTCTCTGTTGAGAGCCCTGAGCCTCGTTATAGCACCTTTGGGTGTGCTCCTGTATGGCGAACATGTTCATGTTGTAGACAAGAGCATTTAGGAGCAAACCTCTATGCACCGAGGACCTGACCTTTTCCCTGGAAAGTGGCCATGAGGTTTTGTGAGCATGTGTGCGCATGTGTTTCTGTGTGTCAGACACAGAATGTTGGTTCTGGTGAACAGAATTACTAAAATAAAAAAAAAAAAAAAAAAAAAAAAAAAGAACAACAACAACAAGGATAAATGTTCCAGGTAATGCACTTGGGGCAAAACAACCCTGTGCAATGGTACAGTCTGGGGGAAGAGTGGCTAGAAAGTTGCCTTGTGGAAAGAGACCTGGGGGTATTGGTTGATGGCCAGCTGAATGTGAAGCAGTAGAGTGCTCGGGTGGACAAGAAGGCCAACAGCATCCTGGTTTGTATCAGAAGTGGTATGGCCAGCAGGGCCAGGGAGGTGACTGTCCTCCTGTACTCAGCTCTGGTGAGGCAGCACCTCAAGTACTGTGTTCAGTGGACAAGAAGGACATCAAGGCCCTGGAGCATGTCCAGAGAAGGGCTATGAAACTGGTGAAGGGCCTGGTACACAACTTCTGTGAGGAGCGTCTGAGTGCAGGGCACTGTGGGTGTTTAGTCTGGAGAAGAGGAGGCTCAGGGGAGACCTTATTGCTCTCTGCAACTGCCTGAAAGGAAGGTGTGGGGAGCTGGGGGTTGGCCTCTTCTCACAGGTAACCAGTGATAGGACTAGAGGGAATGGCCTCCAGTTGTGCCAGAGGAGGTTCAGGTTGGAAATGAGGAGACATTTCTTCTCAGAAAGAGCAGTCGGGCGTTGGGACGGGTTGCCCAGGGACGTGGTGGAGTCACCGTCCCTGGGGGTGTTCAAGGAAAGGAAGGAAAGGTTGGACGTTGTGCTTAGGGACATGGTTTAGTGGGTGACAGGGTGACATTGGGGGTAGGGGAATGGTTGGAGCAGATGATCCTGGAGGGCTTTTCCAACCTGAATGATTATGTGATTCTAAAAAAAAAAAAAAAAAAAAGCAAAATAAAAAAAAGCAAAATAAATGACTAGTCTCAGAATGAATTTGGCAGCAGAAAGCTTCTCCCATGTTCAGACATCTGCAGAAGGCCCAGGCACTGGAAAGGGGAGGATTTAAACAACAAACTAAACAGTAGAGTACTGTATTTATGTGGGACCAACATGACAAACTCTATTTGGGTTTTATACCAAAAGCTTAACCTTTTGCAGTCTGTGGGTTTGAGCTGCTCTAACAAGAAGCAATTACTGCAGTGGATTCTTTTTTTTTTTTTTTTTTTTTTGCTTACGGGGTAAGGCCTCAAGCTTCTTAGTGTGGCTTCTCTCATAGTTGGCATACAATAACAGGGGCATATGCCAAAGTCACTCTTACCTCTCCAAGGCAATGAACCAGAAGGAGCTCTGGTGTTCTGATCTGAACACTTTCTCTGTCTTTTGCTAAGCTGAAAAGCTTTTGAGTAACTAGACAGAAGTTGCAACCCCTCCTGTTATCTCATGTATTCCACCACAGATAGCATATATACATATGTTTAAACTAAGCAGCTTGATGGATGAGGAGCTTGGTCACATACAAAGTGCAACTTGGTTTATTTAGATGTCTGCTCCTCTCCTGTAGAGAGCAGGTTACAAGGACAGGCAGAGCAAGCCCTCCTTCCTTGGTTGTTGTATCCCAAGATGTCTCAACACAAAAAACAGCTCCAATCACAGATTCAGAGAAAGTCTGAAGATTAGAATCGACAAAAGTTCAGATTCAGTAAGTTCCTAAGAACTCCTGAATGTGTCTAGGCTCTGCACTTACCCTTGAATTCTCAGTTCATGCTTTGGATTTTGTGATCTTCAGTCAACAATTAACCAGTAAAATAAAACCCATAACAGTGTAACAGCATGCCTTTACAGGGCAGAAAAATCTGCTTGCACACCAAGAAAAAGAACTGGAGATTCTGTGGGAATTTGTGCCATTTGGAGGCATCTGTTATAAAAATATTTATGTGCACAAATATGTGTGCATGCATGTATGTGTGTGCAGATCCACGTATGTTGGGGTTTGGCTTCATTGCATGGATTGATCATGACCACAATAAATTGAAGGCCTAATCTAATATTCATTCACCTCAAAAGGAAGTTTTCCATTGGAGATACTGCCTAATGACTATAGGGATTGGAATGTTAATAGCCTGATTATTAAATGGGTACACATATATAGTACTTGAAGGCTCATCTCTCTCTTTCAGTAGTAATCGAATGTAACCGATGGTTCACACAACCTGACTGAATTAAGATTTTAAAAAGGAAAAAAAGATTTTCAAACTGTTTTCATGGAGATATAATCAGTTTGAACAGCTAGAAGATTCACTGTAATTTAAATCTATCCTGAGACTTCTTTTCTAGGGAAAATATTTTATGTGAGTTGCAATGTGCTATGTACAGACTGTTGATTAAAAATTCACACACAAAAAATGTAACCAGTAAATTTTACCACATCTTTTTTTAAATGATTTTTGTAAATGCTTCTAAACTCACTTGTCAGTCAGCTTTGGCTAGTTTTTTTGTTTTGTTTTGTTTTGTTTTATGCAGGTGTCCACAATTTTCACAGTTTGGAAAATCTGTTCACATGACATGCTTGTACTCTCACTGAGTTATTTGCACAATGGGTGCAGCTAGGTATACTATGATGATGATGGCATACATTTTCTTTGAAAATTCTTAGATTTTCTTGAAATTCACAGCACTGGAGAAGATCCCCAGCAATTAAGCTTTTGCTAAAATATTTTGGTTGAATAAAAAATTAAACAGAACCCAAGCAAACAAAAATGCCATCTGTAGATGAAATGCTTACATGAATGAATAGTCAGAATATAGATTGTTTGCTTGTCTTATTCACATTAATGTGTATTACTTTGTGTGTGTTTGTGTGTGTGTGCTTGTAATGAATGCCTCAAACAAATACTTTAATGGTTTATAATATTCATACTTTGTCAGAACCATGACTGAGGTTTCAGAAGCTAATAGTTTTGCTTCATCAAGATAGTATTCTATGATTTATTTATTTTTTTTTTTGTGGTCGTGGTGGTGTGGCTTTTTTTTTGGGGGTGGGGAGAGGGGGCAGACTTTTATTGGTAGTGCTTTAGCTCAGTACAACATTAACTGATGCAATGGAAGTGCACATGATCCTGCAACGTCCACCTGATTTATCATTTATGAATTTCAAGTTTTGATGTGGGCTCACTTGACCTACACCAATTGCAAAATATGGCACAGAGGAAATTCTGTAAATCATGGATACTAATCATAGCCAGCTAGCATCAATAGCTGATCTAGTTCAAATGATACACCTCAGGCAGAGAGTGGATCCCCGTACATGTGCTTTTGTGTGTTCAGACAGATGCTATTTCAGCTCTGCTATTTAAACAGCCCCCGTTAGGAACGTATGTTTTATTATAGTTAGTTTTACGACCCTAAAGATGAGCAGTTGCCATTTCCTTGAGCTAAATAGGCAATGGATCTGCATTTAGAGCTTGTAGCTGACTACTTTACTGCGATCTCAGTTCAAGGCAAGTTACAGCTCTTGTAATTTAGATGGGAAGACACTGCTCCACAAAGGGAAGGACCCATCTGCATGTTGATGCCTAAACCCAGACTATTATGTACACAGCAGTCAGGGAACAGCCAACACCTCATCCCGAAGCTGTAAGGCAGTTGGCTGCAGAGAGCTCCCAACTGCTGGCTGACAGGTTCAGAGCTGTCTGGAGACCTGAGATGAGGGGGTCGATCTCAAACTCAGGGGAGTCCAGGTGACACCCAGGGCTCTTCATAGATGTCTTCCATGACAGGGACCAGAGGGAAATGTATTCATTTGTGTTTGCAAAAGTGAGAAAGTGAACATGTTTAATGGACATTGCATGCAAACAGAAATATATAGAAGATACCTCCAAGAGATGTTGCAGGTTTATTTTCTTAAAAATTGGTCTTTCAGTTTTTCTTCCCAGGTCAGGTTTCTAGCCATCCTTATCTCCATGCTGTCTTCTGGCTTCTTCCCACACAATTTATACTTTTCCTTAAGAGAGGTGTCAGAGCTGGATGTGCTACCTCAGCTGGGGACATATCGAATTGAGTGGTATGGGTGATCCTGCTTGGTGCTAGTCACATTTACCTTTCTACTCCAACATCATGATGACATTGACTTGCACTCACTCAACTTCTGCTCCACTCCTCAACCTTTTTCAACACAACTGCCAGTCATTCTCCACTTTGTTCTGCCTTTCCTGAATTCAACATTTTATTCCAGCATGCACATAAACTCTGCCATTCTGCTGATACCCTTATATTTATTAACCATGATGTCCATTATTCAACTGATTTATGAAAATACTGAAAGTGCCAGGCCAGAGCAGAACTCTCCATCCGATTTATTTTCTGAAACGTGAGTTTGGTTTTGTGGCAGGAGGTAGAAGAGCTTCTACAATCAATAACATCAAACAACCATTATGATCTCTTTAAAGAAAGGAGAATTGGGGTGGCTGTTCATGATGCAGAATAATTTAGAGCTGTACAAGCTGATATACTGTCAACCACTGCAAAACAAGGCACATGAGCAAGATATTGCCAGGCAGCTTCATTTTTGCTTTTCTGGTTGTCTAGAGTTGTTGTAAAATTTCCCTTCTTGGAGATCTTCAGAAGCCACCTGGTCATGGTCTTGAGTTCTGGGTGGTCCTGCTTGAGCTGCAGGTTTAGACAAGATGGGCCCAGAGGTCCCTTCCAACCCCTTCCCTCCTATCCTATCCTATCCTATCCTATCCTATCCTATCCTATCCTATCCTATCCTATCCTATCCTATAGGATACATGGAACCATAGAAACCATTCTGTGATTCTGTGATTCTTTTTTCTATGTCTACCTGCACACTCTTCTATTAAGTGACCAGATGGGTCCAAATCTTCATCTTGTGCAAATCTAGGCAAGATTGTAGTAGCATGCAGCAGCTGAGCCACTAGTTTCTTGTCTTTCTTTGTGAAAATAAAAAAAAAAGAAAAAAAAAAAAAAGCCTTTCACACATAGAAAGATAAGTTGGAAAGAGAATTTCTTCACTAAACCCCATGAAGGTGCCAATGTGCCCTGGCACTCCAGAAGATTTTATTCTTTCTGTTTTAGAAAGATTTGTCTAGGGTGAGGATGTTGCTTTGGGTAATAAAATGGAATGTTTTCACCTGTGCTGGGTATTCTTCATGAGCTGATACTAATAGATATTGTATAGTCATAAAAAACAGCAATGGGTAGCAACAAAAATAATATCCATTTTGGAAGTGAAATAAAATCTTCAAGTGAAAGTGGAAGAATATGTTACATTTAATACTGAAAAAGCTGTCTTCAAAATCTCAAGAATTTTTAGAAATTTATTGATTCCTTATGGCAAGTAAGTTATGTAAAGTTATGAACATTAGTGTAATTACAGTATTTTACTAGTAAAAAGCCCCAACTACAAGAAAACTTAGTATAAATATATTTATATACATATTTGTGTATTTCATAAACGGTTCACTGTAACATGCAAATTCCTTGGCTCTCAACACAGCTCTACACAGATGGTGAACTTTAGTCAGTTAAATAAGTGGAACATTTCACTACAAACTTTTCCTTTTATCTTTCACCTTTCTCTGCTGTTTCCCTTCTATCTTTTCTGCCAGCTACTCCTCAAAGAAGCCTGGGAACAAGTATAAGGCAGTCTCCTCAGATTGCTTAATATTATTTCTGTGAAGACAGCCTGAATTCAAAGGCTCGTTGTGAGAGACTGGGAAGATCTTTTCTCTGTTGGCAAGGCTTTTACACTGATAAATAGCAGTTTGCTCTGCATATTTCATTTTGGAGAGAAGATCTGTGCAGGCTGACAGCATTATCAGCCTCCTTCTTGAGCAATCAAAACTCCTTTCAGCTCATTTAGGGCACCACATACACAAGTTATCCATAACCTACATCAGCTTTTAAACTAGATCCATGCAACAATTTCCAATATTAACATCATAATTCTTCTGTTGTGCCAAAACACCATGACTGTGTGCTGATTGTGCAAAGATTTGACCAGTGATTTCATAGTTACTCAATGCTGGAATGGGGTACTGTAATACATTAATTGATTCAGAGAATTTAAGACCAGAAAATCACAGAATCACAGAATCACAGAATCTCTAGGTTGGAAGAGACCTCAAGATCGTCGAGTCCAACCTCTGACCTAACGCTAACAGTCCCCACTAAACCATATCCCTAAGCTCTACATCTAAACGTCTTTTGAAGACTTCCAGGGATGGTGACTCCACCACTTCCCTGGGCAGCCTGTTCCAATGCCTCACAACCCTTTCAGTGAAGAAGTTCTTCCTAACATCTAACCTAAAACTCCCCTGGCGCAACTTAAGCCCATTCCCCCTCGTCCTGTCACCAGGCATGTGGGAGAACAGGCCAACCCCCACCTCACTACAGCCTCCTTTGAGGTACCTATAGAGAGCAACAAGGTCGCCCCTGAGCCTCCTCTTCTCCAGGCTGAACAAGCCCAGCTCCCTCAGACGCTCCTCGTAGGACTTGTTCTCCAGGCCCCTCACCAGCTTCGTTGCCCTTCTCTGCACCCGCTCAAGCACCTCGATGTCCTTCTTGTAGCGAGGGGCCCAAAACTGAACACAGTACTCGAGGTGCGGCCTCGCCAGAGCTGAGTACAGGGGGACGATCACCTCCCTAGCCCTGCTGGTCACGCTGTTCCTGATACAAGCCAGAATGCCGTTGGCCTTCTTGGCCACCTGAGCACACTGCTGGCTCATATTCAGCCAACTATCCACCATCACTCCCAGGTCCTTCTCTGCCTGGCAGCTCTCCAACCATTCCTCTCCCAGCCTGTAGCTCTGCTTGGGGTTATTGCACCCCAGGTGCAGGACCCGGCACTTGGCCTTGTTAAACTTCATGCAGTTGACCTCAGCCCACCGGTGCAGCCTATCCAGATCCTCCTGCAGAGCTTTCCTACCCTCAAGCAGATCGACACACGCACCTAACTTGGTGTCATCTGCAAACTTACTGAGGGTGCACTCAATGCCCTCGTCCAGATCATCAATGAAGATATTAAAGAGGACCGGCCCCAGCACCGAGCCCTGGGGGACGCCACTAGTGACTGGCCTCCAACTGGACTTGGCTCCATTCACCAAAAAAAAAAGTACTAAAAAGACATTTAATACTGTGATGTACCTATCAAATTATCCACAGTAACCTGGCTGTAGACTCCAATCATTTTTGTTTGATAATGGAATTTTGTTTGGTAATGGATTTTGTTTTGTTTTGGCTAAGACATACCTTTGACCTGCATATTGTCCTTTGAAAAGATCCACAGGTGAATATTTCAGTGCTTTCCTTGTTTGTGATAATGATCAATCAGTTTCATTGCCTTTTTTCTATTAGTAATTTTTAGGCCTTTCACTCCCATTATCCCTTTCACTGATAGATTGAAGAGCCATTGTTTGTGGGTTCTTTCCTCATAGAGAACATTTTTATAGACCCCAGTTGCACCCCTGTTCAATTATCTTTCTGATAAATTCCATGGGCTGAATAATGTTGAGAGACTGAATTTCTCATTGACAGATATTTTCAGTAATTTGAGATTTGCCTTCCAATTTTCCAAAGTCTATTAAAATATAGAGGCATTGGGAGAATATAAAATACTCTAGTGCTGGCCTCACCTTGCGTTCTTGCTTACCACCTTTCTTTTCATATTTCAAGTTTGTCCTTATCCAAGAGTGTTCTTTTAGGAGTCAAGTTGAAGTATCTCTTTGCTTTCAAGGCATTGCATTCAAGAAGAGAATGTCCCTCTCTGATCCTAGGTCAGACCTTTGGCCCTAGTGGGATGGTTTTTTTTGCATTTATGTACAGTAAACTTGAGGCACGAAACTAATCTTTTTGTGAGAGATCTATGGGAAAAGTGGCACTGACTTAATGAGAGTTTTATTTGCCTGATCCCACATATAGAAACTATTCAGTTTATGCATCAGAAAAACAAAACAAACCAAAATAAAATAAAATAAAATAAAATAAAATAAAATAAAATAAAATAAAATAAAATAAAATAAAATAAAGTAAAATGGAGACTTACCTCTTGTTTAATTACAAAACAAAACAAAAAACACAGTGTTTTCTGTGCTGCAACAGCATGTTTTAAACAGAGGTAAGCATAGGCCATAAGTTGGGTCTGAATTTGTATCCGAAGTTCCATATCGTCTGAACTACTGGGTGGAGAAGTTACTGGGAGACATTCAAAGGCCAACCATGTTGCCTTAAGTCTTCTCAAACGGTCATACAGCTGATGGCAAAGGTCTATGAGATTAATATGTCTGGAAAAGTGCTATTAACCTGACTGAGTCATCTGGGTATTTCCTCTGGCCTGAAGAAAGCTTGATATAAGTGAGCAATTTCTGTTTAGAAAAATAAATTTTTCTCATTGCATTTTTTCTTGTTTTTACAAGCTCTGGGTGCATTTTCCTTTTGCTTTGGCAAATGGGTCAAACTCTTTTTCTTTTACTGCTTTGATTTCAGTAGCTTGATTACTACCAGTTGTTTAGCAGTGTAGAATGCGTAATGCTTTGCTCTGTGGGACTATACTTTATTGAGCATGGATGTTGGACTCTGGCTTTTGGCTGGGACTGACCAGCAGAAGAAAAGGAAGGAAGGTCTGTCTAGTTTATGATGAACAATGAAATTTCCAGATGTTGAGGTTTTTGTTTGGAAATATGCTCCATCCTATGTGTGAAAATACCCTAATTTGAAACCAAAGTTGAAAAAGAAAGATAACAGACTGGTTCATTTTATAATCTCCTTTTTTCTTTCTTTCTTTCTTTCTGTCTTTCTTTCTTTCTTTCTTTCTGGCTTTCTGGCTTTCTGGCTTTCCGTCTCTCTGGCTTTCCGTCTTTCCATCTTTCTGTCTTTCTTTCTCTTTCCGTCTTTCTTTCTTTCTCTCTCTTTCTTTCTTTCTTTCTTTCTTTCTTTCTTTCTTTCTTTCTTTCTTTCTTTCTTTCTTTCTTCCTTCCTTCCTTCCTTCCTTCCTTCCTTCCTTCCTTCCTTCCTTCCTTCCTTCCTTCCTTTCAATTCATTTTCTTAATCTTTCTGTAGCTCATGTTAATTCCACAGATGCTGAGGGGAATGGCTGATAGACAACAAGTCCTGTTCATTTTCTTTTCCTTTTTTCTAAAGGAGGTACACTGTGAGCTAGGTGGTAACCCTGATTCCTGCCCTCTCCTTTCATTCTCCTCAGAGAAAAGCCTCCATTTTTTTACTTCCCAATCAGACATGGTATTTCCCTGTTTTTGGATCATTGCCTCTGACAGTGTGCAGGCCAAGAACCCACTTGGAACAAATAAATACTCATTGATTGAAAAGGTGGTTGTCTCTGCTTCATTATAGAAAAAAAAAATCATTATCAACACATGTTGAAATTAGATGACAAATGATGAGGGTTGCAGAAGGAGACATGTGGCCTGGTTCATGCAGATACATAATGCCCAGGAATGTGACTTTCCTCCAGTCTCTTTTCTACCTCCTTGCTTTCAGGCTCCATCAGGATACTATCTGAGCTGTTTCAGCTCAGAGCTCCTATTTTAATAGCATTATTCACTGACCTGCTGCTCCTTGTCTGATCTATGCTCCCTTCAGCCTACCCCCTTTGTGTCATGAATGAGTGAAGGAAGGTTCTTTTGAGATCTACACTTACTCTTTGATGACACTTCAGGAGAAATTCAGCCTGAAGAAAGTGTATGGTGTGGAAAAATATTGAACAAATCTTCAGAGACAATTGAGCACAGGGTTCTGTGATGAAAAATACCATGCAACATTAAGGCAGGTAGAACAATTTTAAAAGTATTACCTGAAGATAAAATCTGCTTTATAGGTTCTACAGAAGATAAATCTGATCTTCAGAAAATGCTGTACCTTCCTTACAATCTCTTCTGCTATTACAAGCAAGATCCTAAAAAGTCCCCAGGTGGTCCCCCTCTATTTACCTAATTTCTTGGCCAGCCTAAAGTCAGATCTATGTCCAGAAAACTGAATCTCAAAACTCATGAACAAACAATCCAAGACATTATCCTGTCCAAGGTGGGCTTTCAAATGTCACAAATCACCAAGTCCATGGAAACTGCTGTGAAGCCAGTCTGGTGCTGATCTATTTTACATATCTGGTGATGGGCACCGGGATAACACCCTAAAACTGATAGCTCTGACTTTTATACATGGCAAGAGCTGTATGCTGCCCTAAGGTTAACAGAAGTGTGATGTGTTCGGTTTTATTGATGTTGTGTTTCTTTTCTTTTCCAACAGTGAATACTGTTTAAATTACGGAAGAAACTTCCACAAATCCTGATAATACGGGTGGGGGATAACCCTGGCTTATAGCTTGGAGTAATATATACCCCTCTTCCCAACACTGCAAGCTATTAGCTCAAGGCTTGTCAGCCTCTTGGGTTTTAATTAATGAAGTTCCTGTTAAGGACATTTTTTTCATCACTTGCTCTATTCCAACACATTTCTTTCATTTGAAACCTGAGCACTCTGCCAAGCAGGCCCACAATGTCAGAAGGGGAGGGAGAGCCTGTCTAAACTACAGTCATCTCTCTGTTCAACTTGATTCAATTTAGAGGAATTTCACTTTGTCGAATGACGATGCTGTATTTTGACAGTTGCCTATTTATGCTAAAGTGGAGGCATAATAAAATCAGTTTGGCGTCTGGCTCACTCTATCTGTAGCTTTTACTTAAGAATCTGATGATCCTTCTTTTTTTTCTTTTCTTTTTTTTTTTTTTTTTTTTTGATATTACTATTTAGTTTCTGATTTGTTGTATTGGAATGTTTTTCTGTGTGTGTGGGTTTTTTTTTTTTTTTCTCTTTTCTTTTTTTTTTTTTTTTTAAATAAAAGCTTTCCTAAGAAACTGGCATTCTCTTCCCTGAACACACCCTTCCTCAGCTGCAAATCTCAAAAAAGGAGACAGCATTGTTATAAGGAAGTTTTTGTGTTTTTTTATTTTTTCCTTTAAAACTTACTGCAAGAAGTTAGATGCAGCAAGAAAACGACAACAAAAACTGTTACAATTTGACACCAGAAATTCTGAGGCTGTGGATAAGAAGTTGTAGGCTACTGAGGCAAAATTCTCCCTGGCTTTAGGTACTTCAAGGGAGGCTGTAGTGAGGTGGGGGTTGGCCTGTTCTCCCACATGCCTGGTGACAGGACGAGGGGGAATGGGCTTAAGTTGCGCCAGGGGAGTTTTAGGTTAGATGTTAGGAAGAACTTCTTTACTGAAAGGGTTGTTAGGCATTGGAACAGGCTGCCCAGGGAAGTGGTGGAGTCACCATCCCTGGAAGTCTTTAAAAGACTTTTAGATGTAGAGCTTAGGGATATGGTTTAGTGGGGACTGTTAGCGTTAGGTCAGAGGTTGGACTCGACGATCTTGAGGTCTCTTCCAACCTAGAGATTCTGTGATTCTGTGATTCTGTGATTGTGTGTTGTTGTGTTTGTATGTTCTCATGTTGAGCTCCCCACCGTAACATGTGACTGCCTTCCAGTAGTCCATTCAGAGACGTGACTGGCATTTATCATCCGCTGTCTGGTCTTTCTCATACTTTCCCCAGGAGAGAAGTATGTGCAATAGGGGATTTTACCATTCCAAGGATTTTTATTTTTTTATTTTTTAAATGTTTGTTGTTCTGTGTAAGAGGAGATAGCTCAGAAGAATACATCTTGCATTTGAGCAGATGATGATGAGTTTCGTGATATTTATTAATTCTTGGGGAATTTAATTCTACGTCTCAGCCCAGAAACTAAGAAATCTTTGTCCTAAACTTTTTTTCAGAAAATTCACCGAAACCAGATTGTTTTTGATTGCTTTTATTCTGATCTTTGTCTTGTAGCTTTAGATACCTAGTAGCATTTTAGGTGTACTGAATTGTAGTGGTTGCAGATATACGATGGGGAACCCCAGGAACACCAAAGCTCTGCAATGCAACAGGTCTTACCTGATACGGTGCACCAGCATCAACAGTTTTCTTTCCTCCCCAGATAAATACTTCTGGCAGGGAAGAGCCATAGCCGTGTCAAATGCCAGAATATAATACTCTATGTTTAGCCCTGTCCTGCCATTTACAATCACAACACAATCCCGAAATTAAAAGACAACATATGGAGAGCTGAACCAAAAAGCACTTGTGTCAGGAGCGTTTCTGTGGTCCTCTGTACCTGAAAGCACAAGAATTTTCAGAAAGAAGATTTAATAATGATATAAGGGTCTCAGGATTTCACTGGAAAAAAGATAAAACAGCTAAAATAGGATTGGATAGGATAAAACAGCTAAAATAGTTACATTAGTAACTCCTTGGAAATAAAATATTAGCATTTCTATTTGCTGCTTGAGCAAGGTATTTTGTATCACTGTTTTGTGCAAGAGAAAGTGGTGCAAATGCACACGTTTCTGACAGGCTTTGTTGAACTCTGGTTTGCTTCCACGTCTGGGTGTGAATGGGTACAGGGTTCATTTCAAAGCAGGGCCTGTTTGCTGAAGGAGAGGTTTCCACAGGGAAGACCCCAGGGCAAGGGACCACTGAGGACCTTTGATGCTTCCTCCTTAGGTCTCTTACCTAAAAAAATGGAGGAGAGATCTGAGCACTGACTCAGTAGTAGGCATATGTTAATCAGCCTAAAGACCCTGGCTAAATCTAGCCTTTTTCTGTACACCCCAGAAGGACTTTTTTTTTTTTTTTTTCTGCAGCCTAAACACTTTGTTCTTCATGCTCAAGGTAGTCTTGGATGCTGACCTTTCCTCTGGGGATTTCTGAAGGATTGGTCACTGGGTTGGTTCACGTCAGAAAAACAGAGAAGAGAACACACACTTAAACCGTGTGCCCAATAAGATGCTTTATTTCAAGATATTTTGTACTGTGTTTTGTTACTTGGATTTTAGATCCATTGAAAAATATGGATTTGGGGTACTATCTGAACAAAGTATCTTGTCACAGCCGTAATTAATTATCATCATCATGAATCCGTATTCATGCTGGGCCACCCAGTTCTCCCAGTCATCATCACAAAGTTCTCTTTCATTTAACTGCAACCTTATCACTCAGACAGAGGTTGTTCTCCAGTTTGTCTGGTCTCCAGCCTGAGGAGATCCTCTGTTCCATCCCTGCTTCCAGGCTGGGCTCTGCCTTCAGCATGGCAGCCAGGCACAGCCCTGTGCCTCTTGTTGGGGTTAAAGCCATTAACAGGATGGTGACTGGTAGACTCATGTGCATTAATGAGAGAGTCATTCTTTCAAATTCCTTTTAGTGGAAAGTAGATTAGGACTATGAATTATTTGGGTGTGTTAAAATGATGGCAAAAGCAGCAGAAAACAAAGGTCCTGTTGGTTCTTTAACAGTGTGAGTGAATTTAAGTAATTTTATGATACTTTTTAAAGTGATGCTTCCCAAGACAAAGCATTAATTAAATATATACTTTTAATGATCTCTCCGCACCCCCCCCCCTTTTTTTTTTCCTTTTTATTATTTATGTATCTCAGGGTCCAGACTGGAGGACATCACCTAGATCAGCTAATCTACTCCCTTGCAACTAGAGATGTAACAGACACGAAGACCAGGAGGTCCCCCAAGATTCTTTTCTGTGCACAGATCCAAATATCATCAGCCACATTCCCCAGCATTCAGTGAGAAAATCAGATCTATTGCTCAAGAAAGCAAAGCAGGCTCCAAAACATTACATTTTAGAAGACGACCCTGGGAGAGACTGCTGTTGACAATGGTTTGGGCACCTCCCATGCAGGACACTGGCCACTGACAATTCCCAAAGAATTGAGCTAATGCACAAAAGTATTGCAAATCTAATAATGAGAAAACTGTCCTGGACCTGTAACTGATGAGTGGCTTAAATCTGAGGTTAGGAGCAAGAAGAAATTGAGAGGGAAGCAACACTACACCTGATCTCATGTACCATGTCAGACTGCCGCCGATCTCTGATGATTCTGAGAAAAGTAGGGAAAAATAAACACACACAAAAAAATCAGCAGCCAAGTTATTCATCAAAGGTGGGAAAAAAAAATCTTCCTGGCCTCTATAGGCATACAGTGGAAACCCTGAAGCATGGAATTAATTAAATACAAAGAGACATAATTTAATTAAATGCAGTCCTTTTAAAAAGGGCTGCTCTGATTAATGCCTGCTCCTGCAAAAGCTTATGAATATATTTAGCCCCATTCCCAAAGACATCATTTGCAGGATCTTGATTAGAGCAGCTAAAGGTTCACTAATATGAGTGCAAGTGAAAACCTTACACTTATGGTGTGAAAGTAGACGCAAGAAATGACATTTTAAAAAGAAAAACAGCAAAGAGATCAAACCATCCTCTGGTTTAATATCTTCTGGGACCAGGAGGCACCACTCAGACCACCTAGACTGACTCTCTTTGTAATGCCAACCACAAAACCTCAGTCTTCAATTCTCACATTATGTCCATTGGTCTCCGATCCAGTCAGATCCTGCCACCCATTTCCATAGCATAAGGTGTTTGTTGGTTGGTTTTGGGTTTGTTTGTTTGTTTGTGGGTTGGTGGTTTTGTTTTTTGTTGTGTTTCTTTTTTTTTTTTTTTTTGATACATCATTTTCACTCTCTGATAGCACTTGGCAGCAGCTAAACTCAAATTTATTACATAGAACCATTTCCCAATTAAGTGGCAGACCTTATCATATCATTGGTCTAATTCAGTTCCCACACAACAAAACCCATTAAATAAAACATCTCAGATGAAAGCTTTGGAAATGATTTTCAGTCACCTCCAACAGAGTTTGGGAAACTGAGGCCCAGAGACTGATGCTTTGCTGTTGTTGGGTGGTCATGTATTCTCTATGTGCCCCAAGCCAGGATTCAGTAGATCTGCTGGGTTTCCTAACCTTGCAGATTAGGTAGAAATAGCTTTTTTTTTTTTATTATTTTATTTTATTTTCTTTTTTATTTATTTTTTTTTTCTCTTCTAGACTTATTTCTCTATTCTTAGAGGAATATTTTCCTAGTTTTTAATATCATGAAGTTATCTCCTCAACAAAGCTGACCTGCATCATCTGCAATTATAAGAAGTTACAACCTTCTGTATTTAATGTATTTGACCCATGAAATTTCGTGTTGTTAATTCATCTGCTGCAAACAGTGAATATTAAAGGAGCAGAATTCATAACATTTCCTCAGTTTACCACTCAACAATATGAATGCTTTCATTTCTTACAAATGGGCTTAATAAAGGTTTCAAGAATGAGAACTGTGATTCTGTAGAAAAATTGCTACTTTTCACTGATTTTACTGCTCTGTGAGAGACAGTGTAAATAGGAAGAGACTCATTATTTTTTATTCAAGCTCGTATTTTGGTGTTAATTCTTCCCTTTTTATTTTAGTCAAAAGCAGAAAAAATGCTAATATCCTCTACCTCCAGATAGGAAGCAGATGCAGGAGATCTTAGCTGTTCTTCCTAAGGCCTGTTATGAGTTTTGGCTCAAACGTCAACATGAGTCAACATTTTACTTTCAGTGACAGGTTGGTTTAGTTTCCTATTTAGTATTGGTTGAAACACGGTAAATCCCCCTTGGAGACAAAAAACTGACTGCTTAACAGAAAATTGTTCTAAAAGCCTTAGTGAATTTTTCCAAAGTATTTTGTGCGTTTTCTCCCCATTTCCTTAAAATTGCAGCAAGAAAGAATTCTATCATCAAAGTGAGCAGAACTGGCAAGGCATGAATGAGCACAAACCAAAGAGGCTCCTGATTTTGCCTGCTTTTGATGAGATCCATACACAGCACCTATGTGCTCTGTCTGCAGGGATACCCCAAGGGATATCCCAGCTGTCATGCTGGTGTTTCATCTGCAAATTTCAGCTCCCCTCCTAACCTTGAAGAAGCGGCTAGAACCTGCACAGGTTTCATACAGTTCATTGGGTCATTTTTATTAAATCCTTAAGTGTTTGTTTGTTTGTTTTTTCCTATTTATTTTTTCTATTTTTTGGTTGGTTGATTTCTGCTTGGGTTGTTGGAGGACTAACTTCCACACAGGAACTTGAACCACAGGGCACCTTGGATCTTCTCAACCTGAGCTAAGCAGATATAATTATTTTTTGTGAAAATGTATGAAAGTCATTGCTGTGCAAGAAATGTAAGCAAACAGTTAGGCAACGCACCTCAAGAACAACAAAGTGAAGGTTCAAATTTTGGCTGTGAACTGAACAGAACATGGATTTCAACATAGCTTTTGAATAACTCAAGAAGTAGCTGTGAGTGCTGGACAAAAAAAGTTGCCCTCACAAATTTGTCATGAAAATTTTCACCATTCACAAAGCATTTCTGGTTTGGGGGGGTGACAATATTTGTTGGAATAGTTATTTGCCAAAATTTTGGCTGATCAACAAAATTGTCAATGTATACTCCACTTGTCAGTGTTACTCCTAATTCAACCTACACTACGCCTGTCCCACCTCTGTTAAGGTGGTGCCAACTCCAAGTACCAGCTCTGGGTACCAACTACATAACATACCAGAAAAAGGCTCCAGCAATACCCAACCAGACAGATAATGACAGGACAAGCGGAAATGGTTTTAAACTAAAAAAGGGGAGTGTTAGATTAGATATTAGGAGGACATTCTTCACTCAGAGGGTGGTGAGGCACTGGAACACGTTGCCCAGAAAAGCTGTGGGTGCCCCATCCTTGGAAGTGTTCAAGGCCAGGTTGAATGGGACTTTGGGCAAACTGGTCTAGTGGGAGATGTCCCTGCCCATGGCAGGGGGTTGGAACCGGATGGGCTTTAAGGTCTCTTCCAACCCAAACCATTCTGTGATTCAATGGTTCAGACTGTTTTAACCCTTCTTGGACCTTCTCGGACATACAAACACCACAATATAAGTTATCCTCAGATGTAAGCTAAAGTTATTTCCTTCTGCCCATGCTTCTGAGTTAAATTTCATTTCTTGTCAAGACCCTGATGCTAAAGGGAAATTTTGGGTATCAGTCTATGCTATATTGCTCTACTTTCCACTCCTTCCATATAAGTATCAAATGCTGAACTCTACTCTTCTTAATTCAGACAAATTTGGGAGATTCTTTCTTTTTCATGTGTTACAAAAGGACCTTGCAAACATCATCAAAGAAGGGCTTTGACTTACACAGTCTGCTACTCCTGTCCACAGGTGGCAATAGGGAAGGGGACTTTGTGGGGCTGAGCCACTGAGGCCAGTCTGAGCTGAGGACACTCCATTAATGTCACTGGGAAAGGAAACATATCTGTGCCAAGTGCCCTTTCAGCTTCTGCCAGGTGCTCTGACATCATTTGCCTGCCTGAAGCACTCAAAGATTCAATGAGTCTGAGACCAGAGACCAGTTTAAAAGAAAAGAGAAATCATTTTTCCTCCTAGCTGTCAAAACTCCATTAAAAAAAAAAAAAAATCAGGTTGCAGGAAAAGAATCCTGTTACTATGTTGAATTTGTTCACTCTTTCTTATGCTTTTTCCAAAACTCTGAGCTTTACGGGGTTTCTCTCCTGTTTTAAAAACAAGGCAAAGAGAAAAACTGGACACAGGCATCACACGGAGCTGTCGTTTCATAAAATATTACAATGAACAAGATTTACTATTTCACAAAGACATCAAAAGCATCATGTCAATACCCGGACTTTGCCAATAAGATGGAAAGAACTTCATATTGAACTCTAATCTCCAGACTAATGTGATCAAAGCAGACAACAGACTAGCAAACCCACCAAATTTGCCTTTGTTTCATGTTTAGAGGCTCATATACACAGGGCAGCTTCTATGGAGTAAACTCAGGTGTGAGTTTTCAGCTCATGTTTTTATTTGCACTGCTATCTGAACACAATTTCTACAGTAAATGTGGAGTAGGTTGTTTTGCTGCACTTTGGGACAGGTATTGGGAAGAGATTTTCAAATCTCCAAAGGCTTTGACCAGTCAGGTTGCTTGCCTACATGAAGCAGGAGTCAAGTACCTCACTGTTATTTTTGCCAATAAATATCTGTTCTAAAATCTCAGCTCTATCCCTGCCTGATATAGAGCTCTTGGAAAACAATGAAAACATGGGATAAACTGAATAAATAAAATATGACTACAGTAAAGACTGTACTGGGATTAAAAACATGACATGCTTATCCATGAATAAGAATCAGATTTGCCATTGAACAGGCCACAGTGAAAATGCATGAAAGCTTTTAAGAACATTGGAAGCTTTTCCCTCAGTAATATATATAGAAAGTAGATACTGATTCCTAAATAATTACTGAGATGAGAGGTATATTTCAACTGGAAAACACAAAGTGCCTGAGCTGCAAATATGACGCATAGGAAAAATGACTCACTTACAAAAAGGGGTTGATTCGAAATGGAATTATTTACTTGTGAAATAATCTATTTATGGGATAACATGAATGAAATATTGAAACTAAGGATTATAATACATTTACACTAAGCAGGAGTTTCAAGGACAGATGTTTGAAGGAAGAAGGAATGCATTACATAGGGGAGAGAAAGCTTTGTATTATTGCTAGAACATGAACTTGAAATCCAGAAAACAAATCATGATTCTGTTTGCTAAGGCTTTACACAGCTAAGACCATATATATCTGTCTTTTGGCTAAAAAGTTTTTTTGCCGTACCTCAATTCCCCACTCTACAAAGTCAGATATATAATAATTCTCTTTTTTTAGGGTCATGGTGAAGATTAATCCATCGATTTTTGTAAGCACATCCTGAATTCCTCAGATGATGTCAGCATAAGAATTCAAGGAGGCATTGTTTTAGAGAAATAGTAAATAGTCAGGAAGTATATCAGTTCAAAGGAGCTGGAGGCAAATAATTTGAACATCCTTAAGCAAAATTTAGATGACTTCACTGCTGATGATAAGGGAGTATTCAACAGTTTTACACTTGAGAGCAATCAATATGTTAAAGGAAGGCAGGATTTTTTTTTTTCTTTTTTTTTTTCTTTTATTTTTGACCAGTAAGCTGTACTGGGTCAGCATTATAAATGACAGTTAATTTTCTGAGCATTTATATAAAATAAAAAATAAAATAAAATAAAATAAAATAAAATAAAATAAAATAAAATAAAATAAAATAAAATAAAATAAAATAAAATAAAATAAAATAAAAATAAAGATTGCTCTAGCATAAATATTCAGAGTGTATTTTTATAAATATAGCAGTATCAACATCAAGACATTGCAGTACCAAAGCTCTTATAGCCTGTTCCTGGTCCACAAAACCTTGTACCCAGATTGAATACACACTTCGTGTATGGCTTACAGTGGAGGATAGCTTTCAAAATAATCTTTTGCTTCTTGCAGTTGGTGGAGAAGATATTTAATTTATGGCAAAGTTTTTACAAAAAGATAAGCCTGAAGAGACAATATAGAAGCCAAAGGCAGTGGGTCTGAGATGATATTCCTTAATTTTAATCACAGCCTCTTTCATCTGTGACTATTATTCAATATAATTTTCCTTCTCAAGTCTCCTTGTATCTGTTAAAGTATTAAACTAATCAAAAGAGTAAATATTCATAAATTACAGGGCCTGCCATATTTTTAAAGGGACTCAAAGCTAAGGAAAAATTAATTTATATGATAAAATATTGCATGACTTGCACAAGCATTTCAGAGCCACATTAAGTTTCTCCAGGCATTCACCGAGGTCTGTTTTGGAGAGGCAGGTTCATGTTAGTAGTGATCACTGTTGTAAACCATTTTTCTCAGCCTCTAGTTGGGGTTTCAACTGCACAAGTAGTATACAGGTTGATGCAAATAAATGCTCCTGGTTCAGATTCATCCCACCTAACTGAAGTGCAGCATAGAAATATTGCCCTTTAATGCTTCCTATATTAAAAAAAAAAAAAAAAAAAAAAAAAAAAAAGATACAATCTGTTTACTGCCTTAGGGTTGCTGCTCTAACTACTCACATACCTTACCTTTGTAGATCTTGGAGTCAGGTGAGATGGTCTGGACACAAGCACATTGGTTTAATGAAACTCTTACAAAGCTGTATCTATTCTTGTAGGACCTGATCTACTAACCAGTTAAGTCAGTGGAACACACTTACACTGACTGAAAAGAAAGTTAAAAAGCCAGCAGTACCTTCAGCAAAACCAGGGGCATCTAAGTGATAGTTATTTTACAGGTTGAATATCTGTATGGTCAAGGGAACTACCGTAGGTGAGTTTTAATTCGAGGCAGTAGGCTCTGAAGAATTTATCTCTTTTGAAATGTCATTTCAGTGTTTTCTACTCTATCCTGAAGGATATTGGGGATTCCTGCAACATGCTGTCAGAGCTGCCAAGGAAGATTTTGGTTTATCCTGCTGTCTTGTGGCACATGTCCCAAAGATGAGGCTCATCAATCCAAAACAGCGTGTGCAAAAAAATTCTGCAGATGTGGGGAAAAACTTCATTGTAGCTTTTTTTTCCCTTTTTTTTTTTTTCCTTTTTTTTTAGATGATGTGTCATAGCCTTTCTAGCTAAAGAGCTTTCACAAACAATATGCTAAGAAACATATGAAATTGAATATTAAAAAGTAGAAATTAAACATTTGCCTTTTAAGATACATAATAAACAGTCAAGGTTAATTAGTTTCAAAATAAATGCTAAGTACAATCTACTAGTACTGCCTCCAAAATGAAAAGAAACCATGGAAAAGGTCTGCAAAGAAATGTGTTTGGCATCCGCTCTGCTTCTTGGAGTCACTCTTCATAAGTGTTCAGGGCAGGATTTTCTATGACATCTCTTTTTGTTTGCACAGTAATCACTCACTGAAATATGCAATCAGCCCTCAAGAAAACAGGAATTTCACTTATGCTGTGAACTCGAGATCATATGGAGAAGGACCATATTTAGTTCATCCAAGGAACATGATTAGATATCAATATCAAGCTAAGGCAAAGATATATACCCAGTATTGAAGTCACGTCCTGTTTAATATTATAAAAATGCATAGGCTTTTCATTATGTACTTCTGCCAAGGTCTACAAAAATCCTAGGGTATTTTGCCTACAGACATACTATGGCTTTGTCTTGGCTTGTGGTATATATCTTCTGTCTTTTGTACTTATTATATTGAATTTGTTGCTCTAGCACAATAAAATGTTATGATATTCTCTACTGTAATACTGTTAAGTCCCATTTTTAAGAAAAGAAACTGAAGTACTCAGCAATATAGCCTAACACAAGGACGCTATTACCAAGGAGTTACAGCCAGCCCTTTTTTATGTAACTGGAATTTTAATGGAAAAAAAAAACTATCTTTGAGTGGAAAGAAATGCCAAAATCTTTAATCTCCATACAAAGTTGTTATTCAGGATAGTGTGAATTTTAAGAAATAAAGATCAGCTTCTGCTATCCTTCTTTTGCTATTTTGTTTCCTGCTATTTTAATTCTCTAAGGATAAGGACTACATAACATGGTTATATGGAAGTCTTAATAGAAGAGGTCTTCAAATCAAAGATACTTAGAAGAACAATACAATAACTCAGAGTATAAGGGATTAAGAATTAAGGAAGATTATTGTGGAAAGTGAGTGCATGTTTTACCTGTTCTTAAGCACCTCCCTTGATGGAGATTGTACCACCTTACTAAGCAATCCATCTCAGTGCTTAATTACATTTATGTTTACATTTTTCCCCAGAGGCTATCCTAAATCTTTCTTATTGCAATTTAAACTTCTTGTTCTACCTGCAGTAGGCATGAAGATAGTTTACTCCCTTCCTCTTTGCTGCTAATTCCACATATCTGAAGACCATTATTGCATCTCTCTCCCTGCAATATTTTCTAAAGAAGAAACTGAATAATCCCAACTCCATCAAATTTTATTGAAGGCATTGTTTTCTAGATTTCTTACCATTCCTGTTAAACCTTTTTGTGTCTTCTGCAACTGGCTTAAATATTTCTTGAATTGAACATATAAATTCAATTTAAATTTAGCCAAACCAAGTAGAGCAGAAAGATTACATCACATGTTTTATTAATAATATTCTCTATTGTCCTTGTCAAATAGCTTCCTAGCTTTTCCCAGCCATTTCTTTATTTTGTGAAAATTAATTTAATTTTACTGTGCTCCCTGAATATACTTTCGGTCTTCATTTTTGGATGCCTGCAGAATTCACGATCTGTGTATTTAATGAACTTTTCCTCTCCTCTATCACCTATCATTCATAAGGGCATTGTATAATTCCACAGAAGCACCACTGCAAAACTCTGCTCATGACATATTTTAGTATTGGCATACATTAGTTTCTCAGCAATTTCTTCTCCCATGTATTATTACTTTGACTTGCTCAATAGAATGCTGTTTAAAACAATACCAAAATCTTATTAGAGGCAAGATAAAACATCAATGCTTCTCCCCTATCCAAAAGGTCTGTTGTTGTGCCAGAAAAAAAATAATAATAATTAAAAAAAAAAAAAAAGACAGACGGTTTGGCAAGATTTCTTCTTAGAAACAAATCCACAAGACTGATTTTTAATCTTGTGATATTTTGCAATCACCCTAATTCTCAGTTATCAAATCTGGATCATAAAGTCACCTGACTGGACTTTGGTAAAAGATTGGGAGATCTCAGCATCCTGATTTGGGTAACAAGTGCCCCACAGTCTATCCACCTTGACTGTTAACTGTGTGAGCAGACTGGGAACCTGCTGTACATCTCTACATTTGTCTAAAGATGATGCTATGATAGGGAGGTTGCTTCAATACCATTTGCGGCACAACCTGTGGCTCCTACATGTAAGATTAATATTATTATTATTTAAATATTTACTGCTTTTCAGCTAGACCTCAGTTCTGTAGGGCTGAATGTAGCACCTGCCCTGCTGTTACCCCAGCATCTGACCTGGACTTTGCATCACGTTGGGTGCTACTAACAAGAGGGCTTTTGCTCCATCTCCCACCCCAGCAATGCTGGTTGTGGGATTTTCTGCAGACAAATCTGCAGTTGCTCTGCAGCCACCAGCCAGCTCTGCTTGAAAGTTGTGTGGCTTCACTAGTGCAGTGCTGTGCCTAAACAGAGCTATAAGACCTGCTGAAAACATGGGGCTGCTCTAAGTGAGCTGCTTCCAGCTTCCAGATAAGAGCTGCTTCCTGTGCAGCCATGCTGTCCTCCACGTGATGCAAGTGCAGGTCTGTTCTCTGTGACAGGTTCTGTTAACACATTCGCTTTCTAATGATATTTGACACTGGCTGCATCTTCATTTTGGAGGGAAAAAGAATCTGTACCCATTATTTCAGAAAATTTTACAAGACCATTTAAAGCACTTTCCCAGTGTTATTCTTTCATGTCCCCAAAAGTCCTTTTAGGCAACTAACCAAGTGAGTGTTATTATCTTCTTTTTTTCCTAACAGATGAAGACAGTGAGGGGAAATGGTTCTCATATTCTAGGGTGATTTCCAGCTCTTTTCTCTAGTCAGTGGCCTTAAACCAAGCAACTGCTGGATCGTGGGAGAAACTCACACATTGGGATACTCCTGGGTGGTTCTCAGGAGAATGAGGAAGCAGAGAAGACAGCTCAACTAGCCTGCAGATATGTGGAAATCAGGATAGCCTTGGATTTGACCTTTATTTTAAATGAACACACGCTATAAGGCAGGAAAGTGCATGTTACCCACCACAGACCCAGCACAATAAGATGCTGGATTCCAAATCTCTTGACTCCAAATCACCAGGGAGCCACCAGATACTTATCACATACTTCAGAAAGACAGGGGGCACTCTCCAAAAGTCCTTTGTAGGAGGAGAAGCCAATGGCTCCCATATGTCCCATTGCTTCCCTGCAGGATAACCTCAACTGGGAGCTCACCTGCATTGGGTTAACCCAACAGAGTTGGCTTCAGCTCATGGGGTTCTCTCCAGGTCAGTGATTTTGAGTGTCTAGGCATCAGTGTATCAAGGCAGCTGCCTGCCATAGGCAAGGCAGGGGATCCATGCCTGGGTAGCCTGCAAACTGTGTGTAATTCAGGAGGTTACATTGCCATCAAGACAATGGACAGTATGTCATTTGGCTCAGCATCCTTGTTGAAAGTAATTTCCAGTTTTTGTACTTCACATCCTCAGGTAATATTTTGCTGCTTGACTTGCCACCAAAGCCAAGGAACAGGAGGGTGAGAGACTTCTGTCCATCATGCAATGGCTAAAGAACTGGCTCTGCTTTAAACTCCGTATTATTAACCCCAGGATACCTCCTGTTTAATTCTCCAAATGTAAAAAACAGAGAAGATATAATTCATGGTACATTTGCAAAAAAGCTCAGACTATACAAATAAGCATCTTGCAGCAACTGCAAGTAGAGGCAAGTTCCAGAAAGGGAAAAAATAGTCTGATGCATGTCATCTTGCGGTTTTTTGTTAGATTAATGAAAAGCCCACACAGCATAATTATGTTTACAATAAGCTTACAGGAGTTTTCCCACAAGGTAGACGAGAGTCATAGAGGGATCAGGTTAAACCAATTATTTAACCTTTACAGAGCTAAACTTGCAAGTGTTTCAGAGGGAGGGAGACTCAAGTTTTATTGGTTGCTTAGCACCATGTATTAAAATAGTGGTCTTCTTTTTTACTCTATCACATTGCAAGAGCATAGGCTAGCAGATCAATTCAGATGCCCGAGAAAAAAAATTGTTGGATGCCTAGATGATTTAAATATCCCACTGCTAGAACAAGTATGCTTTTAACTGCTATGAATGTGTCTCCTCATGAATAACCTAACATGTCTGGTAAGGCTCTTCACAGAACATGGCATCCAGATTGAGGGGATTTAATGACAGAGGGAACAAATAAATCAGTGAGCTTGACCGGGAGTTGTTGCATTCACTAAAATCAAGATTTCCTTTACTGGAGCTGGTCTTTTGGGCTTGAGACAAGTGGGCAATAGTGGGAAGCACTGAAAAGAAAACAATATAGTATCATTTATCAGGCCTTTTGCAATGTCAGCTCTCCATTGTTCTTGTTTGAAAAAATACATACTTCTTGGCTTTCCTTATTCATCAGAGAGACATGCAGTTGTTCTGGTTTAGGCATTAGCATTTGTTTTGTTTATTTCAGTTCCAGTGGGCAAAAATCAAGTAAACCTGATTAATTCAATGGTCTACCTACAATTTTTCCAAATGATATGGCAAGATATGATAAAGTAGAGCTATGGCAAGATATGATAAAGTAGAGCTTGAGAAACACAGATATAACACCCTAGGGGCTAAATTCTATGGATATTGTTGACAGTGCATCTGTCTAAATGATCTTCTAGCTAGTACTGGGCAAAATCTTTTTTTTTTCCTGACAATTTAAAAATGTGGGAAAAAACAACTGTAACTGCTCAAAATTCAAACACTTTTGTAAAGTGCATCTTGGGAGAAATATTCAGAACACTTCATGTGTTTAATCCAGATTTGAGACTCATTATTTTTCACTGAAATAAAAAAAAAAAAAAAAAAAAAAAAAGGAACTTTGTAACAAATTGTCACTTGTGTCAAAGATAACAAGAGATTTCACTAAAAAAAAATAGTGTTAGCCATCCTGAATTACTAGTTATAAAAACCACAAAACCACAGCCACCACCATGATATACATACATGTTAGATAATAATTTAGCTAGTACATGTGAAGAAAACAAAAAAAATTAATAACTGAGTGGTCAGTTTGGGGTTTTCCAGCTACTTGCTCCAATGCCATTTGCACGGGTTCCATGTGCTGGCACTGTGCAGAGGCTGGGACCCACGGGGAAAGCCAGCCCTCTAGCTGCTGCGGAAGCCTCCAGCACGGGTGCCCCATCCCACACGAGGACTCATTCAGAAATGAGTAATAGGACCCCACAGGGAGACATTAACCTTTTCCACCTGTGAATGCCTCCTGGCATTCCTCCACTACTCAGCTCCCTGATGTGCCTGCTTTGCGTATTGCAGCTCTCATTTGTATGGTGATTTTGGCAAGCAGCTCACAGGTTGGGGAGGTGCATGTCCTGGGTTTGCACAAACTGATCCTTCCAGCCCTGTGTCCTACAGCAGGTGACATTCAGAAAAGCTCTTTAGAAGGAATCCCAGTGGTGGCAACCAACAATAAATTCACTCGTGACTTATCATAGAGCTGTCTGAACAAGTGTTAAGGCATGAAGCTGTACATCACTGTAGTGCTCAGATTTCTCATTGGCTTTTATACAATGTAGATGAGATAATGAACACTTGAAGACCAAGGTCAACATTTTCAGTTAAAGGGTTTCCAGTTCAGCAACTCATTTCCTATTTGGGTAGCTAAGAGGTGTAATTTTCCAGTTTTGCTAGTCAAGCACAAGAGATTTGTAAGATTTCACACCTCTGAAAATTAGGCCAATTATCTAGATACCATAATGGAAATGGTTGACTCAAGGTCTCATCTTGGAGTGGGAGTGGGAATAAATGTAGTAATGATCTGAGGTTTTTCACTGCATATATGTTCCTTTCCCTATTTTAACCACAGCACTACCAAGTACTACCAAGACAAGCAGAGAGACTAAGCAATCTGATAATGGATCACATTTTTTAATTCACCTGTATTGTTGCAAGTGAACTGTATCAAAGCATGGGCACAAAGTGACATCTTTTGCCATGTTATCTCTAAGATCATGTCCCGGCTCTAAGAAGAACATATAAACACCCTTTGTAACAATGCCCTTTAACGTTGCCCAACAAGTACTATCAAAACACACCAATTTTCAGTTCACTGCAACTTTCCCAAGATTCTGTGTTGAGACTGAAATTTTCCATTTTGGTTGCTAGTTTACAACTTAATTTTAATTTTTTTTTTTTTTTTGGGGGGGGGGGTGGAATTTGGGGTGAAATGTCTGCCATTTCCAAGAAGGTTAGATTAATTTCTGGTGTTAGATTCTGAGGTCATTTCCTTTGACTTCTAATGGGAACCTCACATTTTACAACCGACTGGCTGCTATGATAGGATGAGTCTTGCATTCCCCGTGAGAATCTGCCCAGAGTTGGCAAAGTTTCAGGCTTTTGAAAAACCACAATTCACACAGTTTTAAGATGTCAAGCAACCTCCTCAAAGCTTCCCTCTGCCCAGCTATTCTGTTTCCTTCAGTGGCAGAAGTCTGAGAGGGTAATACGGAGTCTCCAGCCCTGCAGAAGGTCCATCCACATGCCTGCCAGGATCAGACCTTCTGCAGAAATGTCCACTTCTCCAAGCTGACTTCTTAAGTATCTAGGAAATGAACCAATAAATAAAATAAAATAAAATAAAATAAAATAAAATAAAATAAAATAAAATAAAATAAAATAAAATAAACTGCAAAAGTAAGGAATTATCAGATTTAATAGTGCTTGTGTATCTTCAGTTTGGTTTCTTGAAGTGGTGTTCATGCAGATTTTAATGATTCAGTGACTTCCTAAACTTCATACTGCTCCCTGCCTAATCCAGTGCAATGAGGGTCTGCTTTGGGAACTCATGTTTTGGAAAAAGGAGTATTATTTTCAGTACAACTATCTCACTGCTTTCAAAGATTGGGAAGGAAAAGAGTAGAAAATGAAGATTGCAGGAAAAGAAAGGATTGATTAAATTCTTTCAGCTGGATTCTCTTTTATCTTGGTGTCTGTTAGGCCCATCTTGTCACCGAAACCAAACTTTTCCCACAAGTCATTAACATTTCTCATTTTCTAGATATCTGATAAGATCATACATTCTGATTTGCAGAAATGCTGATTGTTCTCAACTGCAACTGATTTCAGTGTGCAAGCTCAGGTCACGTATTTCATACCATGTCCTCCAGAATCTCATTTTTGGCATCCCAGTCTCCCTGTGCCTTGTTTCCTCGATAGACCAACGGGCATGGGGACACCCCCTCCTCACCATTTTGGGAAGGGTGATGAGTGAATGTTTGTAAAGCCCTCAGATCTTGTGGTGGGGAGCCCCACAGGAGAAGCCACAAGGAAATTAATAATTCTGTCTTCAGAATAAGATTTGTACTGTAAATAAGGCCTGGGGTCACACTTCAGATAATAAGCAGAGAACAAGATATTGAATTAGGAGTGCACCATCCATTCTGAATGAGGTGGTGGAAAATATACTAGGTGTTCTTTTAATTAAAGTCTTATATAATTCATACACGCAAGGGAAATGATTTAAGGTTCATTTCTGAGTTAAGAATTGATTTGCAACCTTAATAATATTCGTTTAAAACAGTGTGTGGGTGGCATGTATGTTTGTTATAGCCTGCCAGCCAGGTAATTCAGGGAAGGAGGGAAACTTTCAGCTTTCAGCCCCTGGTCATTTCTTATGGATAATTCACTACCTGCACATCCTTCCTGGAAGCTGCTACATGTATGTTACTGATGGCTTATAAAAACAAAACAAAACCAGAAAGATGTAATGCAATATTTATTTAAAATCCCTGTTTTGGGAAATCATTGAATCATGTCTGTCTTGAGGCATTGTGGTTCTTTTTCTAAATACTTCTTACTGAAGACATTTGACTGTAAAACAACCAGGCTGCCCATTCTGAGGCCAGGGAAGAATTGTTTGTAAGGCAACTCTCAGCCTTTCAAAATTAGAAATTCTTTTTAGAACACCATCTATTTTCTTTAAGATCAAAACTCAAAACTTGTTTGAAGACATAGAGACATTATTTTAACAGGTTTTAAAAACTTGTCCTGAGCAAATGGGTTTGGTTTTCCTTTTTTTTTTTTTTTTTTTTTTTTTTTACCTGTATCAGTCTTCAGTCTCTACTTCTTTCTTTCTTTCTTTCTTTCTTTCTTTCTTTCTTTCTTTTCTTTCTTCTTTCTTTCTTTCTCTTTCTTTCTTTCTTTCTTTCTTTCTTTCTTCTTTCTTTCTTTCTTCCTTCCTTCCTTCCTTCCTTCCTTCCTTCCTTCCTTCCTTCCTTCCTTCCTTCCTTCCTTCCTTCCTTCCTTCCTTCTTCCTTCTTTCTTTCCTTCTTTCTTTCCTTCTTTCTTTCCTTCTTTCTTTCCTTCTTTCCTTCTTTCCTTCTTTCCTTCCTTCTTTCCTTCTTTCCTTCTTTTTTTCCTTCTTTCTTTCTTTCCTTCTTTTCTCCTTCCTTCCTTCCTTCCTTCCTTCCTTCCTTCCTTCCTTCCTTCCTTCCTTCCTTCCTTCCTTCCTTCCTTCCTTCCTTTCTTCCTTCCTTCCTTCCTTCCTTCCTTCCTTCCTCCCTTCCTCCCTTCCTCCCTTCCTCCCTTCCTCCCTTCCTCCCTTCCTTTCTTCTTTCATTTCTTTCTTTCTTTCTTTCTTATTTTTATTACAGCAAGAAGTGTCATGGCTTTTTCCAGAACCTAGCTGAATCCTTCATGCTGATCCCACTTGCATCTTTAGACATATTCTGACATTATGGAAACAGAAAATTGATGCTGCGTTCTGAGGCTGGCATATAGGGAAGATCTTTTGGCTGGAAATGGCAGGGTCCCAGTTTGAGGAGCCTTATAGGGGCCTTGAACTATGATGTTAATCTGAAGGGTCAATGTGATTTTAAGCTGAAGTGTCACTGGGGCCATGTGGGGACAGGGCTTTAGAAAGCATAGTAGGAAACATTTACATGAAGTGTTAATGCTCCACGTATGTGTGATGTGCCTTCCTGGTGTCAGGCACATGTCACCTGAATGGGACAGCTTAAAATGAGCAATTTTTGTCTACAGCTAATAACATGGGCTTCTGGCTGCAATTTGCTTCTTATGATATCATGGAATTTTTTTAGTGCAAAGATACTATGACAGTACAGACAAAATGTTGGGACAGCTGTGGTCTAGTGGGTACAACAGAGAAGTGGGTCCCAATTCTTTTAATTAGCTGTTTAAATTCAGGTGAGGAAAATCTCCAAGAGACACAAGTCAAGAGCATCTCTAGTGTGACCATCTGGAAGCCAATGTAATGAAATACATTTTCACTATTTGCAGGCAACTAATGACATACTTTTTTTTTTTTTTGCAAACACTGTTGCCTACTGTCAAACATCTACATCTGTTTTGTGAACAAGTAAAATTAGAGCAGGCTGACAAAATAAAGCACATTGAGCCTCTGCAGTTACAGCAGAAGTCTCTAAAAATCAGGGTTTGATCCTGTGACCTCTGACTTTTACCACTGATGGCAGTATAATGTGCTCCACAACGAAGATAACACTTTCCTGGCTTGGTGGTGCAGTTTGAGAATTGTGGCAAAATTTGATTATTTAATGGCAGATACAAACAATTAGAAGGCACTTTAATGGGTGGAAGAAACTGGTTTCTCACCTGAAGCAATGCCTTCCCAAAACCTGGAGTGTGTGGCCCTCCAGTTTTCAGAAGTGGGGGGAAAAGTCTCTTCCCCTCTGTCCATTCATTCCTGTTTCTTCTCTCCTTTACTGCAAGTCTATTTTGCTCACACTAAATAAAAAGACAAGGTTGCTTTCCTCGGCCTGCCAGGAGAGTTTAAAAAAAATCCTAGAAGTGCCACCAAAAGGATATGTAAACATATCTGTCTCTTGGATTCAATTAGTAGAAAGAACTGTGGAACCAAGTGCATATTTAAGGCAATCTAATAGCCTGTGCCATGATGAAGCCTAACACGCCAGTTTGCATCTGAAAAAGAGAAAGGACACCTTCACTGTCAAAAAAAAAAAAAAGCCAGAGAAGGCCATAAATGATATCTTTTCTGTTGCCAGTTCATCAGTTCTCATTTAGCCAGCCAATGCAACAAAAGCTTAATGCAAAAATGTATTGCAACTTTCTTCTACCCCTCCCTCCTTCTTCTGCTCTCTCTCTTCCCCTCTCTCTCTCTCTCTGGGATTGGCTTATTTAAAAACTATATTTCTGCCTAGGCATTCAAAAATGCTGAATGCCTCAAGCAAACTAGTAGAATAAGCATGTTTCTCTACTGTTTCTTGGCAGGGTCCACCGCCTGAGTCCTGCTTTAAATTAAAGCACATGTGGCTTGAGTTTAGCATTATCATGAAAATGAAATTACCATTTTAGAAAAGTCAAGTTATTTTGGAAGTGAAAACTGCAGGTCAGAGCCCACCAAAATTCCAAAAACTTGCTCGAAAAATGTCTTGTTGAAGGTTCAGAGCTGCTGCCGTGGACAGTGCATCAGTCTGGGTCCTGATTTATAGTCTTCTCCTTCATGATTTCTTATACACTCTTGGGAAAACCTTACAGACCTCGGCTCTTTGTCACTGGCTCCTTCTGCAGCTCCTCTCTGGAAAGGAGAGAGAGAAAAAAATCTATCAGAAATCAGCTACATTGACCCGAGGCTCATCCTATTGTTTTGAAGTCCTTTTGAAAATTGCCCAGGCACTGGTAAATACAACAAAGCCATGTTGAGTTGCTGGTTGTTTGCTCAGCTAAAACCCCTCTGTACTGTTACATTAATTTTCTTGCTGGCAGCCTAGCGCCGTGTGGGGAGCAGACTGGAGTCCACACTCCCCTGGCTGAGAATCAGTTCTCCTGTGCTCTTTGTCATGCCCAAAGGTTTGAGTGGGTGGCAGATCTCATCTCGTGTAGCAACACAGTGGTTTGAACAGGGTTTGGGTTTTATGCTTGTGTGTGTGCACATGTGTATATTTAGAGTTTGGTTAGTTAATACTTACATTAGCTACATATTTTTCTTTTCCTCTGGCTTGCTATCATTCAAAACTAAATATGTCAGGTCAAAAACGAAAACAGACATACGTCAAGTCCCACTCCTCCTAACAAGAATGCAAGAAAAGTGGATATTGGCATGTCACATCATGGTAGTAATGAGTCTGTCTATAAGATGCTACTTGCCAGAATCTGAACGGCACCAAATGAGCTGGTTGTTAAAGGAATATTGTCAGAAGGGCTGGATTATTTTGCTCCACGACATTGATTTTATTTTATTGCAATTCCATTGACTTCAGTGGAGTGAAGCCAGTCTCTGGGTGGGTTGGGAGGGAGGAGGAGTCAACCTTCAACATGCCAAAGAGTTCAGCTGAAGTTGGAATGGCCAGCATGTTGTATAATCCTGTGGAAACATGTACGATGATTGTGCAAATGGAGCTGGTAATCTGGCTAAGAAGTCAAGCCACAATAACTCACCCTGTTCCCTACACACACAAGCATGTACACTCATACGCACAGAGAGAAAACTGTGTCTGGAAGAAAATAACTCCTCAGCCAACAGCTTTAGAGACAGTTGGAAGAACAAGGTAATGGTGGGTGCCAAGAAAATTTTCCCCAAGCTAAGAATTACTAATACTGTCTTGCCTTGCCTGTTGAGGTTTGCCAAAATGACTGAAATTGGTGGTGAAATGACTACTGATTTTCAATGAATGTGGGTCAAGACTTCATCCCTTCAACGGAGCATTTAGGAATCCTTTAGTAAGTGCGTATCCTAAGTTTTAGCCAGCCCACCTACTGACCAAAGAGTTGTAGTTTTGCCAAAACATTACTATAATTTGGTAGGCAGTCAAGGGCAGAGTCTAGAATTGAAGTGCCTTTGTGTTGGACTGTGAATACTATCACTGGTCTCATCTGGCGATGTACTTCTGCAGCCAAAGGACTGGTCCTCAGGCTCCTGTAGAACTACTTTCCCTCCAGACACATTCCTTTTTTCTCCTACCTGTGTGTCTTCTACAGGGATTTTTAATAAGAGAAATCATGACCCGGCTTTCCAAATCAACACAATTAGCAGAAGGGAGATTTTTCTTTCACAGATGGATGCAGGGCAAGAGGTATGTTTTATCAATCACATTGCCTCAGGGGCTGGAGATGAGGAGAAAGAGCATTCAAGAGGTGTGGAGGGATGAAATTCATGGATGGCGACAGACAGGGGATAGAGCACAGGAGTTCAAAGAAGTGAAGAGGCAGCTCTGGGGCAGCAGAAGGGAGTGACTGAAGTCGGACGGTCTCAGAAAAATTGTCGATGGGCAAGTGTATGCTAGTGGATATAGCAATCACCTTACATTCAAATGAATCATGGCTGTATTTCATTTTGATCAGCGCATGTGGAAGAGCACCTATCTTGAGATTGGAGGGGATGGGCAGGTGAGGGATCCAGATTAAAGGCTACTGGGGTAGGGTGAGGGGTGGCAGGGAATGAGGATGCATGCCTGTGGAGGGGCCTGTAGCTTTGCTCTGTGGAGAAGGAAGCCCAAAAAGCACTTTGTTGTGGCACAGCAGGGATCAGTAGAAGATAAGGAACAGATTAGTGGGTCACCATATTACATGCCCCCATCTCCCTTCCTGAGCACTTTTCACATATTTGCGTGCAGGATCTGTTGCCCTAACTTGTCTCCATCCACTCACATCCCAGTGTCTATATTTACCCTCATGAGTTGAACATACTGGTTAGACATTAGGTAGTTTTCCAATGCAGTGGTTAGTTGAAGCTAGGTGTTATAGGTCTCCTAATGCCAACAGAGCACTCCTATCCAAGTTCGTAGAGCACAAAACATGCAGTGAGTGGCCACCTCTACTCAGGTGATCTTCAGATCAAGCAACCTGCTCCTGTAATAAGCTATATATATATATATATATTTATATTAGGTAAGGAAGATGTTTAAGTTCTATATATGAAAATTTGATACAACAGGTGGGGAAAAATAAAATAAAATAATAAAAAAAATAATAAAATAGATCCTGCAGATAGTTATTTGAAAACAGGAGCACAGGTAGCAGTAGCAATATAAAAATTAAATAGACAGATAGAGCTTGCTAGCAAAGAACTAGAGTATAAGGCAGAAAGCATCACTATTTAACTTTACGGCTTTTTGGTCTCATTTCTTTAAAACTGTGGATTTGGTCACCTCATCTCAATAAAACCAGAAAGATCGGGAAAGGTAAAGGCATCTGACAAACGGTTGCAGAACTGTGAGTGTTAGCAAATAAGAAACAATTGTTTTCTGTTTTGTGGAAGAAGAGAGGTATAAGACACTACATGAAATCATCAGGCTGCAGGCTTGGAATAAAAATAAGTATTTTTCTATCAAAAATGTGATCTCCCCATGGTCTTAGATACAGTGAAAAGACTGCAGCCTCTACTTCAAAAAACATCTCTGCTGAATAGTCTGTAGGATGATGTGTGGGTATAGTAGTAAAATACATATATTCTCACCCTTCTAATTATGAGATTTAACGCTTGCTTTATCACAGAAATAATAGGGGGTCCCCTTAAATATAGCTACCCATAGTCTTGTGCACTTAGTGTGGAAAGTCCCACGTTTGAATCCTCTCCCTGGCTTTTGACTCAGTTTTTTTTTTTTTTCTTTTTTTTTTTTTTTTTTTTTTTTTTTTTTTTTTTTTCTCCCTGCATAGTGCTGCATATCTGCTGAGCCATACTCTTCCCAGAGTATGTAGTACATCTACAGTGTCATGTTAGCTCATGCCTCAAATTAGCACTCAGCCTTGAACTCTCTGATCATCTGTGCCAGTTTTAAGCTTATTCCCTGACTCATGTCTGCAGTGAGCTAACTGGCTCTCTAGGCAGAGGAAATTCAGGAATTCAGGAGCAGGAAGGTAGGTGGGAGATGATCTTGTCTAGTGGTTAGTGTGTGCACTTGAAAAACCTGCTTGCCAGTTATGGCTAGTATATAAACAGGAATATATATACATATATATGTATTCTCTCTCTATATATATATCCTATAATATACTAACATATAAAATATATGTAAGAAATATTTAAATATTTCTATTACACATTATTTCTTAAGTATATCATATATCTAACAGGGAGGAAAACTGGAGGGAGAGAAGAGTGATAAACTCTATGCCTCAAAATTGTGTAGACCTTTTCCACAGCTAAAGGCCAGGTTTCACCTTTGCATTCCCATGTCACACTATGGAAAATGGCACTAAACCCTAAACAGCCACACTGAGGGACAGAACTTCAACATTACCTCCTTCTTCTGTGCTGACTTGGCTCAACATTCAAAGGCTCCTTAAACCACAAGAAGGTCATAGCTGCACACAATCCTTTCTCTCACAGAGGGGCTGTGGGTCTTTTTCCTCTGAGAAAGCCGTAAATCAGAGGAAGTCAGTCCACCGGTGAGATCCAGCTTGTAGGCTGCTATGTGAAGCCAGTGCATAGCCCAAAGGCCTTGGAATTGTTCTAGATGTCTGTTGGGATGGGATTCTGGTTCATATTAAGACATGTCAGTGTGGATGGCAACCTGCAAGCTGATCTCAAAATTTCAGTTATAACGGACAGAGATCTCACAGGCAGAGTCTGTAAGATCAAAACAGTAATTCAGCTGACCAGATCTAGGTATCTTGACCTGTAAACTGGCTCCCATCCTGGCTTTAGTGGCTCCTACATTTCTGAATGAAATATATGCTTTTGTAATGTTGGATTACAACACTAAAGCTCTCGAGGATCTAAATTTTGGCAACAGAGCCTGAAAATTGCTTACTTAGGCTCATTTATTGATTTAACCCTTAGCCTCTCTATCCTGTATTCCCCCCCCTTTTTAACAAGGTGACAAGGTTACTTTCTTTCCCTTATGGGATGTAGCAAAGATAAATATAAAAAAGGTTTTTTTTTTTTTTTTTTTTTTTTTTTTTTTTTTTTTTTTTTTAAGCTTTCTAATGCTATCATTCAAGGGATTTACTTTATGCAGATGTCTGCTAATGCTTGGAAAGGAAACTCATGCTGGCCATCCAAATTGAAGAGAGGTTAGCTTGACTAGGCTAAAAAGTAGACATAGGTACTGAATGAGATGCAAAAGAGAATGGTGCCCAGTTTTCCAGTGCACCAGCTGATACTTACCCATATGCTTCCAGGTGATTATTCACATCTTGAGGAAAGATTCTTCCATCTTTGATATCAAGTTGCCTTCCAGTGCTCTTTGCAAGAAAAAATCTCTCTTGCTCCCAGTGAAAACAATGTAGAAACATACAACACTTTTCATTTACAAAGATAAGAGTTATATTTTTCTCATTAATCTTTTATGTATGCCCCAGAATTCAACTGCCCTATCTTCATACTTATTGTGTAAGTGTGAGAAAGAAATGTATAAAGACTCCAGTATCTCTTATTCGGTTAATGCCCTACAACTATTTAAATAAGTCATTTGATGGCTCTGCTCTTCATGATTGGTTAAGCTATTTCACATACTTTATTGCTTCCATGATTTATTACCTGATGAGGACACTCAAGAAAGTCTGAGAACCTCTTTGGGGTTTATTGAGCTGGTACATATTTTATGCTTATTTCAAATAAATCAATGTCTTTTACAGAATAAAAAATGGAGCATTGGAAAGAACATTGAGGAGAATATTCCCGGAGCTTTGTATTCTGCTTCATGAATAAAGCATGAGGGCTTCATTAGCATGAAAGTATGTATATGTGAACCTTTAGGTCCCTATTAATCATTTTGGTGACTAATACATGGAACTCAATGATTCCCATAAGCTTCTCTAAAAGGAACCATAACACACACACGCTGTGTGAGATGGTTCCCCAAAGGAGTGTATAAAATAATGTCTCAGATACCCTAAGTGTAAGAATCTCTTGACAGATAGTTGTGTTGTTTAGCACATGCTTCCCTGCTCCACTCATTACATTTCACACAAGCCCACTGAGAAATAAGACAGAACATCCCCAACCCTTGTCTTGTTCAGCTGGCACCTTGGTCATTCATCACCATTCCGTGGTTCACATCCCTCACAAGCTCTACTGTGGATTGAACGAGAACAGGCCTGAATTCTCCCTGAATGAGGAAAGAGAAAAATATATGATGTGTGTTGATCCAGAACTTCACTGTGAAGTGCAGTATACAAGTGTGAAGTGCAGGGTGCAAGTACTCCTGCAGACAGAGCTAAGGTTTCAGGATGATTAAGTCATGACTCTTTCTCAATCCAGCAATCAGTGGACTGTGAAGTCTTCAGGCACCATTGTGAGGATGGAGAAAAATAAGACTCCCTGATGCTCTACCTTGTGTTTAACAACAGCAGGGGTAGCAGGTAGAGAAGTGCTCCCCAGGTGTTTTCTGGAGTGGTCATTCTCAGAACAGGCCAAGAAGGACAACTCATGGTAGTGCTGAATCTTCTTTCAAGAAGTCATTGTCAGTTTCCTCCAGCCTTGTGTTGTCTGCAAATGTAATGCACCTACTCTGCACTTCACAGCCTGGATTGACCTCTGTGGAAATCTCTTGACAAGAAATATCTTCTGATTTTGGCAGGTTCCTACTTACTCCACAGATACAATAATTCAGACAGTGTTACACCTAACCTAATTTCACCTGGACTATATCTCTAGTTTGCTTTTGAGAATAACAAGTGAAACAAAATTGCTTTGAAACACTTCATTTTTCCCCCAATCAAAAAGACTGTTTTCTGTTTTGAAAGAATACTAGATTGGTTTATTCTTGGCAAATCCTTACTGGCTGCTACTCATCTCCTTAGTATTTTCCATGTATAATAATTTGTTCACTTGCTCATTCCAGAATTTTTCTGAGAATAAAATGTAAGCTGACCGACCTATGTTTCCTTGGCTTTTCATCCCTTCTCTTTTTAAAATAGGCACTATTTCCAATATCAGTTTCTCATTTCTGCCAGAGACTTGTCAAAGATAATTGCAAACATTTGTAAGATTGTTTTACCCTGCTCTTTTCGGCTATGTCTGCTTGTGCAAGCACTGTGGTGCAATTCAAGTGGATTAGTTGTACAAAACAGTTAGTTCCAATGACCACACTCTGCTTCTTGTTTTTTTCTTTTTATTTATTTATTTATTTATTTATTTATTTATTTTTCCTCAGACTAGCTCTACTTTGGTGCCAAGGACTTTATGCTCATTAGCAGCTACTAATTAACACCCTCAAAGCATGTATTCCTGTTTAGTTTCATCATGAACTCTAAGCCTGCCTGGAAATCCAACCAGAGCATGATAAATGGAACTGATTAGATCTTCTCTAAAATTGCATTTCCCATCCAAACTCACAGAACATGGAGTTTCATCCTCAGCATCCTAGACTGGGGTTCATCAGACTTAACCAATACACAGATATGTAAATAATAGAGGTTCCTCTTTGTTGATCATCTTTGAACTTTAAATGAAATCTGATTGAAAGGTGTTAAGCATATCCATGTGTCAGCATCATTCTGACAACACTCCTTCCTCTTTGTTGGGTATATACAACAATTTTCCTTGGTTCTCACCTCACTGCTGATGTATTTATAGAATGTTTTTTTGATTGACTCCATGTTTACTTCTACTTTAATTTCATTTTGTATTTTGGCCTCTGATTTTTTTCCTAATATGTTTCTGCCCTTGTCACATACTCATCCTAGTAATGTGCCCTCATATCCACTTTCTGTATGCATCTTGTGCTTGAAATCTTCCAAGAGCTCGTGCTTTGGCCAAACTACGTACTCCTGTGTTTCTTACTGTTCCTCTGCATAGACAGAGAGTTTATACCAGAGCATGAAGTGGGGACACTATGATCACTTAGGATCCCTTCCAGATTTTTTATTTACATGATACTATGATGGCTTTCTTTGTGATGCCATAAACAATTATTTATTAATATTGCTGGTATATTTCTCCTTGGAGAATCATAGTCTGTTCAGTAAGGCTGTTGCTTACGTGTGCAGGAAAGGAAGCAGATCATGAGCTGTGTCCAGATCTGCAACAAGACTGCCAGAACATTTGGGTCATTCAAGAATAAAAGTAGGATGGCATTTACAAGCCACAAAGCTGTGTCTGCAGCACAACACTTCATAGCGGTTGTGATAAACTATTTTCCTTTCCTTCCTTTCCTTTCCTTTCCTTTCCTTTCCTTTCGTCGCATTTCCTTTCCTTTCCTTTCCTTTCCTCGCATTTCCTTTCCTCGCATCTCCTTTCCTCGCATCTCCTTTCCTTTCCTTTCCTTTCCTTTCCTTTCCTTTCCTTTCCTTTCCTTTCCTTTCCTTTCCTTTCCTTTCCTTTACTTTCCTTTCCTTTCCTTTCCCTTATATTTTTTTTCTGTACAGAAGTTGTTCTGAGGACACAAAGTTCTCGTCCAGAATCAGAAGTCATGTCTTGTGTTACAAGAGTACGGGAGAACTGGCAAGACACGCAGAGCCCATGAGAACAACTAACAACACAATGGATTTGCAATATTTAATCAACTTCTTGGTGATCACAAATCTTGCAACACATTCAAACTACTAAAAACGCTATACAGAAACCAGCTGAGCCAATATTTAAAGCCTTTTTAATTTAACAGAACCATTTTTTATAGTATCCAGGATATGTTTCTGGCTTTCCTACTTGTCACATGATCTCCTGTCCAGATGTGCTGGTGTATATCTAGGAGCAGACCAGCCAACCACAGCACTTTCCTCCTGCTTGTAGCGCGTTACTGTAATTCAACCCATACTTCTCCCAGCTACAGAAGCACTACATTAATATGTGGTATAACAACAATAACACAGGAGGGGATAAAGCTAACCATAACTTTAAGTATGTATCTAAAAATAAAAATAATAATAACAACAGAATGACCCTATTCAAAGAGGTTAATTTGTGTGCAGAGTATAACATCCAAATACATGGTTGTTTTGCAAACTTCCCCTTTTTTCTCACCTGCAACTGAAAATTTGCACTGAGGAGATGATTTCCTGCAGCTTTCTTCAGGAAATTAACTGCTCCCATTGTTTAGATCCCACAGACTGTACTGTGCACGCAGACAAACCCATGGGCAGCCAGCTTGGGTCCTGTAGGTTTCTGCAGCTGTTTTTCTCAGTGGCCACTGCCATGCAGGCCGAGAAGGGAATTCCAGGCTTGCGGGTTGATTATTAACTTGGTTAAGCGCTGGCAGCATGCTCAGAATTAGAAAGGAAAGGCCTGAGGGCTGATTCTTCCCTCCTGTTCATGGGATAACCCCTCTGGGCTGACGACGACCTCCCAAGGCAAGGGCCGTATCCACACTCCCCCCATGGAAAGTTAATGGGATTCTTATGAATGGCTCCATTAGGAGTCGGATTGGCTCGAGGCAAAGAAATCAGTGGAGTGGCTTCTGATTTACACTGGGGTAAGCATGAGGGTGTATTAATCCATAATCCTTGTCCCCAAAGCAGCCAGGAACTCAGCAGCTGGATCTGCAGTGCCCACAGAAAAAACCCTGCTAGTGTCAAAAAGCATCAAGGGCCTCATCTGTGTCAAAAAGCATCGAGGATGCTGACACAGCAGCATATCAGGCAGTGCCGGAGATGAGGAAAAACAAGGTTTCAACCAGCTTGGTCCTAAACTATAATTTCACCTCTGCATTCTCGTGTGCTTTCGTGGTTTGCATCACCCCAGGATCTCAGCACTTCATCTTGTAGATCATTACAGTGACTTCAGAAGGTGGAGTGATGTTATTTTACAGAAGTCCTAGTTCCTCCTGCCTGGCTTTGTACACTCAGCTTAGATGGCAGAGGAGTCTAGCTGGCTTAGAGACCTCCTGCAGTCAGTGCTGAAAGAGACCACCAGGAACTCAGCTGCTTTCTGTGGGCAACCTAAAGCAACCTAAAGTGCTGGAGATGTCCTGCCATGGACAGCAAGAGCCTGGCTAGTGATGCCTGGTCACCACAGAGAGAAGCAGAAATGTTGGAAAAGCTCCAGGTGTTCTTTTCCCCACTAACACGCAGGGCCTTACATTGCCAAAGGGGAAGATGAAGCTCTGCAAACCAGGGACTAACAGGTTTCTACGCCCTATATGCCCCAGAAATACCACTCCCTACACCACTTGTCTGATTTAATTATTATTATTTTTTTTCTCCTCTTGCTCTTCATCTTTCCTGATTGGCCTCCATCAGAAAGTTCTCAAATTCCATTCAGCTCCTGTCTGAGCACTGATACTGGAAGATTTATTTCTCTATTTTCCCATGAGGAGATGTCACAAAAACTCATTGTTCTTAACAGGATTGATGTAAAGGGAAAAAAAAAAAAGAAAAAAAAAAAAAAGAAAAGAAACACACCTAGCTTTTTGTGAAATCACTGACATTAAAACACCTCCTGGTTTCCATTTATTCCCTTAATAAAACAATTTTTAAAAGTCTTTCACTCACCATGCAGCATTAACCTTCAAGCAGGAAGGGGATCAACTGCTTTTATTATTTCAGCAGCGTTTCCTAGTTTGGCTAGGCAGCTAGTGCTAAGAGGGTGTGTGTGTAAATATACATTATAATCACATTACAAATCACTGCCAAGGAGAGCAAACACAGACTAAAGTATGTCTGCAATCAGAAAAATTGATTGTAGATCCAGATCCCGCAGTGCTGGAGTCAATGGAAAGGTGCTTCCCAACTTCAGTTTGTAGAAATGTATACAGAAAGGTGGCACCTTCATGGCTAATGTGTCTCCATCCCTCCCATTGTGCTTGTATCGTTACCTTTACCTGGCTGACCAGCTACGTTTATTTATTTATTTAATTTATTTATTTATTTATTTATTTATTTAGCTTTACTGATGCACATGTTACAGAATCAGCAAAGCCTTGGGAGAATAAACTAGGGTCCATTGTGCCTTTGTGCAACACTAATTAAAACACAAGTTCCTAAAATAGAGTCACAAAGATTCTGAATTCATAATCATAGAATCATAGAATCATAGAATATCCTGAGTTGGAAGGGACCCTTAAGGATCATCAAGTCCAACTCTTGACACCGCACAGGTCTACCCAAAGTTCAGACCATGTGCCTAAGTTCACAGTCCAATCTCTTCTTAAATTCAGACAGGCTCGGTGCAGTGACCACTTCCCTGGGGAGCCTGTTCCAGTGTGCAACCACCCTCTCTGTGAAGAACCCCCTCCTGACGTCCAGCCTAAATTTCCTCTGCCTCAGCTTAACCCCGTTCCCGCGGGTCCTGTCACTAGTGTTAATGGAGAAAAGGTCTCCTGCCTCTCGACACCCCCTTACGAGGAAGTTGTAGACTGTGATGAGGTCCCCCCTCAGCCTCCTCTTCTCCAGGCTGAACAGGCCCAGTGACCTCAGCCGTTCCTCGTATGTCTTCCCCTCAAGGCCTTTCACCATCTTCGTAGCCCTCCTCTGGACACTTTCCAACAGTTTCATGTCCTTTTTATACTGTGGTGCCCAGAACTGCACACAGTACTCGAGGTGAGGCCGCACCAGCGCAGAGTAGAGCGGGACAATCACCTCCCTTGACCTACTAGCGATGCCGTGCTTGATGCACCCCAGGATACGATTGGCCCTCCAATCTTTCACAAACTAGCAAAATGTCATTGAAGACAAATTTCTGACAAATAATGTGGTGCTTTTCCAAGGATCTGAATTCAAAGATCTTCCAAAATTGATGCTAAATATATATATATATTTATTTTTTTTATCAGCGGGTGGGAAACACAGTGCAGCAAAGAGATGACATGGGATTTCAACTTGTGCTATAGCTTGATGTGTGAGGTAATTGAGCAGCCTGAGCTACACAGAGGAGACTTTGCCAGAAGAACCCAGAGACATCTCTGGCTACACACACCACCTCAGAATGTAATCTAGGTTGTAGCTTTAATTTCAGAACTGATTTTGCCTCCTGATGAAAGGTTTAGCCTAACCTTGAGTGAAGTAGGGTAGCAAGCAAATCATGAACTTCTGAAAATGAGAAAATTCATTTCTTACATCATCAGCCAGAGCATACTAGACACACAAATCCTGAGAGGGAGGATAAATGCTGTCCTGTGTAGGAGAAAGCTGAAATGTTATTTGGATATGGCCAGGATGCCTGTACCTGGAGTCATGAGTAACGCTAGTAAAGCTCTCCCAGCCACTGCAATTATTTTCTTCTTGGTTTTGCTCACTCCAGCAAACATGAGATAAAGCACCAAATATCATCAGTAAGTGACTGATACTTGCACAAGGAAAAACCTTGCAATGCACTGTACCAGCTCTATTATTTGCACAGCTCTGGACACCAGAGAGTTAGAAAAAAAACAACAAAATGTCCCCTCAAATCATATTGATATCTGCCTGTTTTGGCTCATTAACTCGTTTACATGCCTGGTATCAGGGCATTCAACAATCTTTTCAAAGAATGGTTATAATGCAAAAAGACATTTTCCACCTTAACTTGCTTTTCAGAATAATTTATTTTTTAAATTGTAGTAATCAGTGGGTTACTCATGAATGCACAATGATCTCAACAAATTCTGAGCTCAACATCTTGTTCTACAGTTCCTAGGGCTAAATGCAGCTTTGTCCCTGTGCCTAGACTTTTTTTTTTTTTTTTTTTTTTTTTTTTTTTTTCCCTAAATTTATCTATTTGGAACCACGATTGAAATAATCAGCACAATATATCCATGGAAGTCCAGGCCCATGTTGTATCTAGGCTTCCTGAAGCTTATTTTAATGTTTCAATTCGTGCAAACCATTCTAAGATTGCTTGCATTGCATTAAGTGTAAAAGGCAGCTAAAGTAGAGAAGAGAATAGCTGGGATGTGCAGAGCACATGTGGTTTTGGGTGCCAGAGAAGGCATTTGTCATTGAGAGCCAACACCATGCTTGAAGACCTCTTGCTACTACGTGACAAGTACTTCATAGAAACTGCTAAAAGTAAGGTCCTTTCCCCATAGAAGTGATGGTCCAAAGGAATGTCTCCAGGAAGGTGTCCACATGTACATTATGGAAAGGGAAAAGGGAAGGTGGAGAGCACCTTCCAAGACCCTGGTCATATCTTTTAATCATAATTTGTTGAGAGGATGGAGTTAAGGCTGTCGTGCATGGCTTAGGTAAGGGAAAGCTACCTTCTCTGAAATTTCAGGAGAGCTTCAGCTCTGCAGAGAGGGGTGGCTTAGCACAACAGGCCTGGGAAGAAGGCTGAGGTAAGGGGACAGCCTGGGAAATGGCATCAGAGAGAGCTTGGCTGTTGCTGTCAGCTGCAGCTGCTTTGGTGAGATGAGGGGGAGGTTACTTCCAGAGAGAAATTCAAAGGCCTATGGAAGCTCAGAGATGATTTCTTCAGCTGCGACTTTTATTAGGATACCATGCACTCATAAATCTAGCCAAAGTAAGCGTTATATAAAATTGAACTAACAAAGCCAGCTCTCCCATACACCAAAACAAACCATTGTGCTGTTCCTTGGCCAGTTTCTCTCCCTTTTCCATCCTCCTCCACCTCACTCCCTGCCCCAGCTCCACCCCAGCAGATTGTCCCTGCACTGGATGATGCTCAAGTTCTCGAACAAAATCTTTCTGATGGTGAGTCAGGTACAGTGCCTTCCCCTGGCAAAACCGCCCCATGTGAACAACGCTGCTTTTGTTAACATTATTTTAATTTCCTAAATACTATTATTTAAAAAAAAAAAAAAAAAAAAAAAAAAAAAAAAAGATGGGTCCTAAAGTTATTTGGAGGACATCAGCCCTTAGTAGGAGATATTTCCTTACACTGCCTGAAGGATAGATCCAGTGAGGGTGAGAGCATGTTTCGAAGGAACTGAAGCAAGGGCATTACGTAAGGTAGGAAAAGGGATATCCCCACAGGATCCCTGGCTATTTCTGAAATCACTGAAGATTGCAATCAAAGGAGGACATCTTTGCAGATGATTTGAGAAACATTTATAAAATCTGTCATACTCTTTTTTTTAATTTCTTTCTTTCTTTCTTTCTTTCTTTTTTCACTCTCTTTTATCCCACCCCTATCTCAAACTGTTTACATGTTCTGATAAAGTGCTCAACCAGCATTTCAAAATGACCTGCAAAATTACACAAGCAAGGGAGCAAAGCCGGGGCTGGCCGGGCTGCAGAGAGGCTCTCTGAACTGCTGAGTCTGTTTTGTTCAGGCACATGGTTCAGACCCAGAAATGAGAAAAACAACAGCAGGATCCCAGACCTGCCATGGTTTCGGCTTCTGCAACCCTTTGCTCTCTGCAAGTTGTGAGGCATGGGGGAATTGTGGCTGCAGGCAGTCGAAACTCTGTTTTACCAATCCAGCACAGTAACCAGCAGCCCTGGTCAGTTTGTTTTCCTGTTTGTTGAAACCCTAGCCACCTGAATTTCTGAAAGCTCCTTTTAAAGAATTTTGATGAATGACATTTACATGGGGGTTATTTCACATTTCACATTTGTGGGCACCTCCACATTCAAAACAAAGTATTTTCTTGGTAGTTAGAGGTAACCTTTATTAAGCTCTCCCACGAAAGAATATTCCTTCTTGTTCCCTGCATTTCTTTTGCAGTATGATCTCACTTTAGATTACCAAGGGAGCCAGATGTATCCTGGATAATTTAGCTTCATACAAAGTGTCATTTCCCTGTGATCTCTATTTGTACCCAAGTTGTTGATACAGTTCAACATTATCCAGTGCTTAAAACAGGACCAAATCACATCTCTGCACTTGTGAAGACCCATTCTACTCTGGAAGATAGTTTTATACAAAAGAGGCTCAATTTTACACAGTAGATACCCTGCTCTGAATTTAATGATGATGATAATATTCTCAGTTCCCTTTGGGTTTGCACAGGTGATGCTGGTGCGACCTGTCTGGAAACTCCTCCCTGGTACCAGCATGGTTTGAGGAACTCAGTCCTGTTGATTGCACACTGTGTGCAGTGCTTTACACACACTCTGACTCTGTCTTAGTGCCAGATGCTCCAAATAAAGAAGATTTTTGAAAGAAAAAAAAAAGTGAAATAGAGTTGTCATAGTGGTGAACTTAAAAAGAAAGGGTGATGAGAGAGGAAGGGAAAAAATCCATGCAAAATTTAGGAAGTCCCAATATCATGGTATGGTACGGAGTTTCAATAGGAATCAGAGATTCATGATATTACATACAGATGAACTACAGCCATGCTGTCGGGTCTGCACTCACATCCGCAGTGGTCTCTGTCTTTTACCAGAATTTTTACCACTTTCAGTGAACAAAACTGTTGATGCCACAGTGAAGTGACTACTTAATTTTAAATGGTTCTTTCTACCCTCCTCACTGTACATCATGGATTTGTCTGCAGCCAAAAACACATGTTCTTTTAATTGAATTCAAAGTGGAGAAGGAACCAGCAAGGGTTTGAATTACAAGTGGAAAAAAAAAAAAAAAAAAAGGGATTTTGCAGTGAGGCCAGTTCTGTGACTCTTACAACCCACTCTCCCAAATCCCTCACTCCCTCAAAAAAAAAAAGTTCAAGGGTTTCACTTGCCCCAGACTCCGCAAAGTTCAGCCCTTCCTAATTTAATCACTCAAACTCTGCTTAACTGCAAACTCCAGCATGTTCACAGCTTTCTGTAGATGGTTATCACATCCCCTTTAGCCATTGTTTAGCCAAACTTCATGCATGACATTCTTTTAATCCTTGTAAAATCAATGGAAACCAGCTATCATTTTTGAATGTGCACAGAAAAGCATCTTTTCCCAATGTTATCAGTGACCCACGACCATTTATTAGCTGTTTTAGCCATCCACATAAATCCAGTAGAGGGAGGCATTACACAGATGTGGTTCTTCGGCTGAGGAACTGTCTTCAGATATTTAGGGTCAATAAAATGAAGTAAGGTCACAAACAACCAAAGCTCTGTCTGTTTTTGTGGCCAGGTTGGTGGGGAAAAGAGAGAAAGTTTTTAAAGGAGGGGAAACATGCTTCCTGGGATGGCAAAAATTAATCTCCCAGTGTTAGAGGTGTTAAAACAGGGATGAAATTACTGTCAGGAAGGGCACTTGGGGGAAAAAATAATCTCTGATTTAGACATTCCAGAAAATATGTGGAATAAAGCTTTTCCAGGAAATCCATGCATGAAATCCATAATGTCTCATGTTGATTTAGACGATGTAACTTGTGTAACTTCACATGTAATTTTCTCATCCATTTAGTGGCCTAAAAAAATAAAAAAAAAAATAAAAATGCATCCCTTTTACTTCCCTTTTACTTATTGCGCCTGTTCTTCTTATTTCTGCTCTACCAGTTACCAGTCTAGTTATAGCTCTGGTAGCAGGAAAAGTTGTTATAAGGCAGGACACTTACCCTGCAATGTGTATGCTCCCACTGGGAGCCCACAGAATCAAGTTCTCATTATGAACTCTATTTTCACCTCCCACATTGTGAGCATTGGAATAGGAAAAAATAGAAGTCTTGGCCTGTTAGAATATAGAATTTCATCCTGAAGAGAAATGAATTGAAAACTAATTTTCAAGGAAGAGAAGCTTTCTATCAGCAATACCATTATTTCTTATTATTGGTTTGTATAGCTTTAGCACCTGGAACCTCCAGCCAATATGAGACTTTCTCATTGCTGGTTGCTGCAGGCTAACACAGGGGAAAATCCCCTACTACCAGGAATTTACACACTGAACAGGCAAAGGAAAGGAGCTAGATTTGTTCCCATTTTACAGATGGAGACCTGGAAAAGAGAGACGTTGAGGCACTTGTCCACGTTCACGCTGCCAGCAATGGAACCCAGATCTCCTGAGTTTGAGTCCAATGCTTTAACCACAAAACCCTCCTCTCTTCAGTTTCAGTGTTTAATTAATGATGATGATGTCTGCAGCTTCCTCTTATCAAGCCACCCTTTCATCAATGATGATATTGTGGTTATTCCCCTGCTATGTGTGTGGCTGTCTTCCAGTTACATTACCAGCTCCTGAAATCATGTTCACAAGCATAGAATTTGCTGATCTTTCCCAAGTCCCTTCTTAAATGTGAAGCCAAACTTTGCTTTCAGTGCACACTTATTCTATGTTATTGAATAGCATAAAACAGTAATGGTAAAACATCTTGGGATACACAGATTAACTGAGGTTTCTGTTAACATCCACATTACTGTCTGAAGTGTGAGGTCTGTCCCTTCCTTCCTATTAGCAGCTCATAATTGTAATCTGTTTTCTAAAGCACTTTAAACATCAGACGATAATAACCGCCTTCCTTCAGGCCATTTCCAGGTAAACAGGGAGATAAACATCACTTGGTCCTGAACATTTTTCAGGCACTGGGGTGTGATTCTGTGCCTATTTTGTCAAGTCCCTTTACTTCATGCTGATATTTCTCTCTTCTTTGTGAGCATTCAGGGCAGGACTTTGTAGGGAAGTTTTCTACCACCTTTCTCTTGTTAAAACCAGCTTTGAGCTCATGAGACAGGTTGTAGACATCTCCATCAGTTTTGCATGAAGAGGAATACACTACAAGGGGTGTCAGCAACATTATTTTTACTGACATTGCATGAAGGTGAACAAAAGATACCTCCTGATGTCATCATAAGTGGCTTTGCTTCATTATTTAGCTTATTTTATTTTATTAACCCTTTTTGGGATAAAAGTGCAGTCTGTGGGGATGTGAAGAATGTGTGTCTGTAGCTTCTCTCAGTGAAACAAATGAAAAAAATTAGCAAAGTTCATTCCGCCGTGTATCACTCTGCATGCTCATATGAATGCTTTTTACTTATACTCAGTCTCAGGTGCATCAGTAACAAGATGTTATTTTACATCAGAAAGTAGATTGGGATTTAAAATTCATGAGTGAAGTCTCTTGTTGCTGTATGAATAAATAAATAAAACAGGCCAAAGTTGAAGTCAAGTGGCTGGGGAACATCCCACGAAGGCACAGTTCAACTTGTCTCCAGAGCCAGGTGTCCATGTCCAAACACCTGGTTGAGAAAGACCCTTGATCCACACCAATAATCAGACAGTAACATTACCTGTCATCATACTAGTTGGCATGGACAAAAGGCATTGTGGCTTATGCACTAACAATGTCACAATCTGGACAGTCATATTTCAGAGCTTATGCCTATTCTGTTGACCTTTGAAATGCAATGACATAGTTCGTAGCCTCTGTTCCTCACCTTACCTCAGCATTCATTTCTGAGTAAGAGTAGGAAAGAGTGGGAAACTTGTGAGCCTTAACTCAGCTATGAGGGGTCCTATTGGGTAGCACAAGGTAGAAAAGAATGTTCTCCTTTTGAGTGTCAGCGTCCTGCCTCTGTGCTCTAGAATGATCTGATTTATCCTCCATTGATAGGTAGCCAAGATAACTAATTCAGATGCAGCTGTATGCACACGATCATATGGATTCCTACCCTTGTGCCTGGCTCAGACATTGAGATGAAGCAGCAAGACATGTGATGAGGTGAAATGAAGAAACAAGGGAAGTGGCATCCTACACAGACATTTATCCACCAGAGACCATTGGAAACCATTCTGAGGGCTCCCAGCCAAGACACCGGGCTATTCAGTGTTTCCCTTATTATAAATCTGCTGTTAACACATCACATCTTTTTTTTTTTTTTTTTTTTTTTTTTTTTCATTGAATTAATGCCATTTAATTAATATATTCACTTTTTATGAACGGGAAATATTGGCTGGGGTTCCTATGGGAAGCATTTGGTTTCTTAAGGTTTCTAGGCTATTTTGTCTGAGCAATTTTATCTTGTAATTTTAAGAAAAAAAGAGGAGATACTCAGTCTGGCCTTCACTGCTGCCAACAACACCTGGCAGCCTGGTTGCATATGCAGAAAATCTCATCTGTCATCAGTAAAAAGTCAATGCTGCAGTCAACACTGGGGCAGTCTTCCTACCCAAGATACTAAGAATCCCTCCAGAACAAGGGAGGTAGAGCTGGGCTCTTTGTCGAGGTTCATCTCTTCCTGTGTATTGGTTTTCATCTCTTTTGACAGAAAATAAAATTTGTTCTAGTTCGCTGGCCATTTGATCATCGACTTGTGTCTAGGTCTGAGACTGGCTCACTCCCAAGGTTTCAATCAAAGCCAGAAGACTGAGGGAGAAGGAGAGTGGGAACAGCCCCTGTAAAGATCCTGTCATCCAATTTTGCAATGTTCCAGAGAAGGAAAAAATTACTTACTGACCCCTGTGGTTACCAGCTTATACCTTGAAACATGAAATTTGATTACCTTTCTCCTCTAACTGGTCATCAAATAATCCCACTTTTTTTTAACTCCAGCCAAAATATTTGACTCACTGGTCATCTACAGTATGAATCCATCAGTCTTGTCTGTCCTTCATATGTTTTTTTGTACTTTTGCATCTGTTTGAGCTCCAATTTAATCTTAATGCACTGCTGCTTGGCAGCACTCATGACACTCGATCGTGCATTAATTGATCTTTGGACATAGTCTCCTTCCCCATCTGCTTCACTGATTTGTTCCATTCAATTTCACCAAACACTTCTCACAACAAATTATACCATAATTTCCTCTGCTGAAGTTCAGCATCCTTCGTGTTTGACTCCTGGGTCTCTCCATAGTTCTAATTACAAACCTGGAGGATTTAGCTGGAATTTTAATGGTAATATAATATTAAGTCTTTAGCCAAAAAAAGTACTCCATATTTTGGAACTACCACGAACTGAGAGGCAGATCAGGTCTTTAAACACAAACGTGCAAAAAAATATTTAAGGAGACTTATCCTTAACATTTTTTTTTTCCTTGACCAACTCATTTTATTAGGGAATGTTTAATTTGTTAAATCAAAATGTTCAGATTCCTTACAGAGAAAAGACTCAAAAAATGCAGTGTGTATGTCATGCCAAAATGTTATTCCAGAGTTTGCCACCCATTTGTATTGCAGTAGAAATACTTGCCTCCCACTCTTTGGCACTGTCTCAAAACACTTTTTCTCAAAGGAGGTGCTGAAAAAGCATCTGAGTATTAATTTGTCTTTTGTGGGAGGTTTTAGTGTTCTAATAAATCACTATAAATCACAAATCAGGCTTTAAATGGGAGACTTCATAAGCCACTCTCTCTGTGTAAGGTTGTGAAAATTAAAAGTTTAAAGCAAATGTTATCTTGATGTGTTGTATTTAAATGGACCCTAGCAGACTTACTGGACTACCTTTGCCAGCGTCTGACCTTTTCTTCCAAATGGTGAAGGAAAGCTTGGTGGCCATCTTCTCCTACATTGATTGACATGGTTCAAAGCTCCATTTGTCAAAGGGAGCTTCTTCAAATACCACATTCAAATTTGTTGGGCAGTCTTTTCCACAGGGATATCATATCCTTACAAGCATTGTCAGTAACTTATCCAATGCCTGATTTGAATTTAATATTTTAAACACTGCATCAGCACTTCTTATTCTAATATCAGCTACATGTGATTCTATACATGCAGCTCTGAGTGTTTCAAAACCCCAGCCAGACACATAGCAATAGTGTATATTTATATGGCATTTTTCTTTCTAAGGTATTTTTCTGAGTTGGATACACCAACCATGTGTAGGTAATTATCAGTAATCATCACTAATTGTTTTTACAACTCTTTTTTTTTTTTTTTTTTTCTTTTAATTTTGGCATCTACTTTGAAAGGGCAGCTTAACATGAGCTCATCAAAATGTAGACTTTGTGAAGACAACATTTCTGAATAGGCGCTGTATAGGGAGCACAGTGAAACAAAGCATTACAAACTGGCGTGTGGCCAGGACAGCAAAGTCATTGCTACAAGTCATGCGATCTTTAATGCCCACAAAGTGGTCAGGACCTCCGCTGAGTTTTATGAGTGTAATGTCTCACCCGAAGAACAACTTCTTCAGCAGCACAGTACCCCATTGTATCGCACCAGACTCGTTCATGCGCAAGAAGAGCACCATTCAGTGAATCGCTCATGCCAACGCGTCCAGCAGACCAGACTGTCTTAGTGTGTCTTCCAACCCATCGGACCACCTGTCTTGGCTCACCACATGTGGCTGAATGCCAGTGGAAGATGGCATAGCTCTCGGCCTTCTCAGATAAAGACCTTTTTGGGGCCTCGCGGGATTTCTCTAGCTTTACTGAATTTTGTTCGTAACTTCATGCCCTGGCCTGGCAGTTTGCAGAGCAGAAGGGAATCCAAACAAGGGTTGGACTCCTCTTCCTTTGGGCCTACAGCAGCTGGGGTTAGCATCCAAGCTCTTGGGGCAGTCCAATGATAATAGACTACTGAAAAAATGCACTGAACTGGTATGTCTGAACACTGCCCAGGCCAAGCTACCTTTTACATGTAGGTCCATACTTCAATACACTTAAACTATCCACTCAGCTGCAAGGAGAAGCTGTGGACATTGCAACTGCTTTACCACCTTCACTGATATCTCAGGTCTGATTGTTTCTGTTAGTGTCACAGTCCTACTGTGAGTTCAGTCCAGCTGTGATGGACTGGCACATTTTCCTTAGAACAAGAAGTGTGTGCAGCCCAGCATAGGTTAAAACGTCTGCTTTTGCTGTTTCCTCTGCCATTTACAGCTAGCCACAGCACTCCGACACTTGCTTCAGTGGCTTTTGAACATTTTCGGGCCCACATCCAACAGGATTACAGCAGCTCTATATAGCAAAGAGGAAGCCAAATTGAAACCTTTAGATATGTGATGAATCTGGAGACTTGTTTTAAGATGTCAGAACAACTGCTATAATTATGGGTCTATCCCAGATTCACTTCCAATAGTTCAACCCACTGTCCCAACCTAGCTCACCTCCACACACCATCAATTGATGGGTCTAGGAACGGAGGCTAGGACATTATTTCATACAAAGTAAAAGGTGAAGGATTAGTTTACTATTTAAATAAATAAATAAATATATATATATTTCACATTTCCCTTGGGGATTTAGGCAGAGGTTAGATGCCTGTGTACGTAACTGAATCTTTATTGAGGTCCAGCCAGACAGGTCTTGGTTCATGCATATCTGAGCAGCCATTGTTAAGAACCTAAGGAAATTTCAGGATAAAAAGGGAATTTTTCAATGAATCTAAGTGACAAGGCAGACATGAAAAGCAGAGTGGCTATCTGATTACTTTGAAAGAGATTTCAGATACCTAAATCCTACCAGCATTGTGATTTAGGTTGACCATATCCTGTCTGAAGAACACAAGCATCATACAACATGGATTGATATGGCTTAGCCAGCAGTGTCTCCAGAGAAGATCTGGAAATCACAGAGAATCATCTGATCATGAGCTAACCATGATGCAACAAAAACAACAAAATACATGCAGACCCTGGATAGAAATAAGAAAAATGTCTGTTAGAATAGAAAACGGACCTGTTCTGGTATGTGCCTTGGTACAAATCTGACAGATTCTCTTGTATTTTTGTGTCAGGCTCACCTCTCCAGCCTTCCACAGTGAAGGAGAAAAAGATGCATAGGGTTCAAAGAAGAACTCTGAGGATGTTTTAAGGATCAGATCAGAAGAACAGCTAAAGGATAAGTACTTCTCACAGTGCTGTGTGAGGAGGGCAATGTTACAGGTCATTTGACAACAGTCAAGTGGTGCCCATATGGAGAAGGGAAATTTGAAAGCAGAGAAATCATCAGTGTAACCAGCAAAACATTACATGTAAAACAGACTGGGGATGGCAGTTATAGAAGCTAAGTAAAATAGACATTGAACTTGTGGTATGACACATGATCAACCTTTAAGACCTGTGCTGGAATATCTTCACTGGAAAATCTGAACAATTGGGGATTTTTTTTCTTTAAAAAAAATAAAAAAATCCTGTCTCAAATAGAGGTCTGGATTAGAAATGGGAGTAAAAAACAAACAAACAAACAAACAATCAAGCAAAGAAGTCCTGTAGACTGTAGAGATAACGTGGAGATTTCCATGTCTCCAAAACACCTGAAGGACCAAAGGCTTGGGTTTGTCCTCTGTCATATAACCATACAGAATTCAGGTTGCAAGAGTATGAAAACAGGGATCCACCTAAGACACACTGTCAATGGAGAGCCCAATAGTTTGACAACAGGGCCAAAATTATGTTTCTGTAGCATCAGTGGAACATCCATGCAGCATGTTATCCATTTGTACACACTTTTGGAAAAACAGCCTGAGAGCTGGTGGGTGGGAGGGGGTGAGGAGAGGGTGGAGAGAAGGGAGGAAGGGAAGGAAAGTATTGTTGATTATAATTTTTACTATGGCTTGTTAATTTTGGCATGTGGGAGGTGGAATAGCTCCTGGCTTTTCTTTTGTTGTGATTGTACTCTTTAATGTTGGCAAACACACCTGGAGCTGACAATAAGCATTTTTCAGTAGCACATTGTTATGCATAAACTAAAAATAAAATAATGAAGCGAAACACAAAACCGAGTGTGTGGTTATCTTAAAGTGACACCCTAAGGCTTTACTGTTGTACTTTCAAACTGTATAAACCTGTCACCCTGGCAACAAATAGATAAAAGAACAAAGATATATATTTACTTCTTGAAAGTGAGGAAAGCATTTGTAGGGCTAATTCCTGTGGTCTTTCCGGAGGTAGAAGTCCTGAGCAGTTTTAAGTGAGTGAGATCTAAGTAAAGACATCAGGCCTTGACCAGCCAACATACCCTTTCTGTTCTTTCTTCTCCCACTTACACAAAAAATAAAAATAAAAGCCTGTGGAGTTATGATTGACTGAAGTAATGTAAAGGAAGTAAGAGTGTAAAATAAGGAATGCTGTTGGGTGAAAAACATGTTCTTGAATAGTGCACATTAAGTAAATGCTGACATACATTATGTGTTCAGAGATATAACACTGAGGTTACTGTTTATAATTCCATAAACTTATGTCTTCATAAGAAGTATTTGTATAATAGTTATCTATACATTTATTCATATATTCATGCACACGCATACATACATAAGCATGTACATTAATAAAATGTTGTTTCTTGGAGGTAAAGGCGTCTTTGCTTAAGGATTTTCAAAGGCAAGATACTCCTAGCATTTAACCTGTAGATAAATTTGGAAGAATTTTCAAAGACGACATTGTTTTTTGCATTGGTTTGTTAAAATCTATGGGTCTCAGTTGGTTATTTCATGGTAGTAACTCATAAAGCAAGACAAAACTGAGGGCAGGGAATAACGTGTACTCATTGATTTGGAAATGGTCCCACATTTGATGAGTATAAAAGATGAAAGCCACTTTTCTTCTGTTTCCTCTCACATTACTATTTCTACAGAAGTTCCAGGTTCATTTTTAAGTCCCAGAGCTCTGGGTGCACATCAGCCCAACAGACCTGTGTTGCATGGACTCTTGCACTGTGGAGGAGGTGAATATTTTCTTTCTGAATATTTGGTTAGAAGTTACAAATAGGAGGACGGTGGAGAAATACACAATACTGACTCCCAAGGTTGGCTGTCTTTCACATTGCCAGGCTGTCACCATTGCACAGCTTCAACAAGTAACTGATGATATGAAAGAAGTATTTAGAAAGACACTGGAAATCGAAGCCAGAATACAAGACATCTTAGTTTTCCAAGTTTGGAGCAGAATATGGGGGACTGAAGATGGAATATAGTCCTGAATAAGCATTATTAAAGGAAAATTTGGAAGTTATTTGGTTCACATTTGAACAAAAAATATTTAATATGTGGTTGACTTCCTTAAAATGGATTTTATTTCACTGCAGATGAATAACAGCAGTGGCTAGGGTCCTGTAAAGACAATAAACTTGAGAATTTGCGGGTTTCTGGGACATGGGCACTCATATTTGTGCCATTTATTGATTGTCCTTAGGAAATTAATCCTGAAGAAAGAATCACTGCTTTTGAACAATATCCTGAAGACATGTATGTTTACATTCATTATTAACAGATGGCATCTGGGTCAAGACCACAGGAGAAGAATTTAGCAGGTGGTCTTGTGAGGTGACTCATATCACTTCTGCTTTCTGCTGGTAAGAAGAAGTGATGGAGGCTCAGCAGAAGAATAGCTTCTACCAAGGGAGTACCGTGCCAACAGGAAGCAGTACCAGTGACTCAGTGGGTGGCACACTCTCAGTTTGAGCCACTCCTGCTCCCTATCATCACCCAAAACGATGGTAGGAGGGTTTTGGTGACATGGAGATGGCATTTTTCAGACAAAGGGAACAGATCACAACTTGATTTCTCACGATCATTTTTCCTTTAATTATGTTTTTCCAGAAGACGGAGGGTCAGAACCATAATATAGAATCTATTCAGCCACCACTCTCAGTGTGACATACTCTGTACTGCAGCCTTGATACCAATTAAACAGTCCCACAGTGAACTCACACCTGCTGACATTCTTGGCTATCATGTCTGGGAACTGACAGTGCCTATAATTTGATGTCCACTGACAAAGCCCCTATGAATTTAACTAAAGGACTCTACTGAGCTACTCTGCATCCCTTGCTATATGGGAGGTCTCTTCTCTCATGGCTATCTATTAGCAGCCAGATCTCTCTAGGTATGACACAAGATTGGCTCCCTACCTTAATTGCTCATGAGCCATTCAAAGAAGGCAAGTATCAGGTAGAGCAAAAGGGTCTAACAGGAGAGTAAGGCTGGGAAATGAACAAAATAGCAATTAATTTTTTTATTTTTTATTTTTTTTTAACCTACTGAGCAAGGGTGGGAACCATGCAATCTCCTTCCTATATGAATGCCAGGTATACTGCGCTAACCTGGAGCCAGAAAGCATTTTTCTTTTTCTCTTCAACAGGTAGAACAGAGAGTGCTTGTTCTCCAATGCTCTAAAGCACTTTGGAGCTCCCGGGAGACAGGATCACTCAGGTGGAGCAACGATGAAAGCTCAGCTTTTCTTCCCAGAAAAACTTTTGGAAAGGTTGGGCGTGGTGCTTAGGGACATGGTTTAGTGGGTGATAGTGGTGTTAGGGGATGGTTGGACCAGATGATCGTGAAGGTCTTTTCCAACCTCAATGATTCTGTGATTCTCTGATTTTGATCACCAGCTTGTTGTACAGACCAAAAGCCCTCTCTGCCGCCCCATGTTGTAAGGATCCTCTATCCATAACTGGGTACTAGTTGTGCTCATGGGTCCATGAAGAAATGTGCAGCCTGGTCTGAAGTGTGGGTTACGCACCAAGTTGCTTGGCCTTGTGAAGACTGGATGTGGGCAGATGTGGTCTTGAGATTAATTTTGAAATCTAACAGAAGGGATGTACAATACTAGAGCCACCATTAAACAAAGAGTTTCAGATGTCGGAATGGCCACCTCTGTTTCACGTGTTTCCACTTTATTGGCTCTTGTGACAGGGCCAGGAAAAGGCCTCATTAGCCATGAACCTTAGCTGGCTCTCAAGTTACAATAATATCAGTTTCTCAGGCAGCATTGCCATTCCAGTGGCTTTGCAAAGTGAGGCAAAGTGGTTTGTTCCAAGTCATACTGCAAGAAGAACCCAGACTCTACCAAACCTCTACCCTCACCTAAGTCAGGCTCCCGCCTGCTCCCTCATCCTGCCTCCCAGGCAGGGTTTGTGCCGGCTTGCAGTGAGGGCAATGGGCAGAGTGCTCAGAGCTTCCTTAGGAAGATTAATCACCAGTACTGCTAGGCCTCCTATACAGCTTTTCTGCAGCCTGAAATCTATTTTCCACTTGTCGAAGGGTTATATACCCAGAGAGTTATATTCACAGCACAATGGAAAAATTAAAACGTACCTTTCAGAGGCTTGCTAAGATCTCTTACAAAAAGCAGATCGTATTGAAATGTGTCTTTTCTCCTCTTGTTTCATTCACACGGTCTCTCCACTGTTTGCTGCCGTAGAAACAAATCCTCTGTTCTCACTGCAATGTCTCCTCAAAACAATGCAGTTGAAGAAATAACTAAGATGAAAGGGGATCCCCTGGGATTTCCAAGAAGTACCAGAAACCTCCCAGATCATTATCTCTGTTGATGTGACAGACCTTTAGTCAGCACAAACTTTCAGAGCTTCTTAGAAATCAGTGCAACTATAACAGGTCTATGTCATCACTGGCTATAGCAATAAATGAATTAGTCAGAGAGAGCCAGGGCAATCAGTTTAGCTAATGTAGATTAGATTGGATACCTTGGCTTTGGTGCAAATGCAATGATTTGTACTGATCATGGATATGGGCCACAGTTTTTATCACGCCTTTCAGCCAGTTAAAGATGTTCAAGAAAGATCTTCCTACAAGTAGAAATTTCCTTCTAGAAAGCAGCGAGTGTTTTCTCTTTCTGCTTTCTTCCAGAAAGAAGCCCAGGGAAGAAGCTGGCCAAATGGGTAGACCTTTACATGATCACAGTAAATATATATATTTATAAATTATTACACTGGAACAGCTCCAAACTGTTTTTTCTTCCCAGAATGGTGATCTGGGATATTTTTGTTCACATCTTGATAGTTTTTATTGGGCGATAATTTGTAGGCCAGCTGATGTCAGCATAATCAGAGTTTAGTATGATTTTTTTTTTTTTTCTCAGCAGTGCTATATTTATTGGCCTGTTAGATTTCATTTTAGTAAGGTGCTTTCTGAGCCAATGGAACATAACTTTGAAAAACTCCCGCGAATGGTGTTTCTCAGTGCACTTCATACTCCCCTTCATGCTTTATATTAAAGGATTCTAATGACTCCTTCCAAGAAATATCCAGCTTTTACACATAAATAATTTTTAAACAAGTTTGACTTTTTGAATATTTGTGGTTTTTACTTTTATTTATTTATTTATTTTATTCCCATTTTGTCTCCAAAAAATGACAAGTTCAGGGACAAAGCCTGATTGACTGACCCACATGAGAAATTTCACAGCCATCTAAGCACAGTTCAGATGTCACCAAACCCACTCAAGAGGTCCCTATTGAGTTCAGCAGGTTATCATTTTCCTACTGATTTGTGGTTACTCTGCTTCAGTAAATGTAAAGAAATTAGTTCCCGGCTAGACAGGAACTGGTAAAATGAAAGTGATGTTGATAGAGGTGTTACTAACATGGACATTTTTTTTTTTTTTCCCCTGGAAGGGATATTTGTTCTGTCTTGTCCTAGTGCATTTTCCAAACAGTCAGTGCTTATTAATTGCTAATTTTGTTTGTTTGTTTGTTTGTTTGTTTTCTTCCTGTTAATGTGTTAATGTAGAAGTAAACACTTTCTCTAGAAGCCTTTTTAAACATCATTTTGTGTTCACATATCTAGTTTTTACAGTCTGCAGTCAGCTTTCACTGAATACAGGTTTGGTCTACTGCTTCTCTTCCACGAAGTTGCTCTTTCATTGTTAGATGTCAGTGCAGTCATGCATGCACACAGAAGAGCAGATGTGAATTCAGACTACAGAGCTAAACACTGATGACAGCTACTGGGAAGAAAATCTGAATCCAACTTGCACAAATTAAATCTATATAAGAAAATCTTCTTCTCCTGTCTTAGTCATCATAAACTGAATATGTCCTATAATATACCTATTGTTTTTGCAAGAGATATATTTCAGGACCATATTTAAACTAAGAATAAATATCATGTCCTCAGAACTGGTATAAAAGAAAAGGTCCTTCATTATCTATCCTATATTTTCAACTAATTCCTGCTCAGGCAATAAATAAGTAAAAGAGAAATATATTTTCCTGTACTATGAGAATATTGATATTTTGAATTTGTTTTTGTCTTGAAATGTGATAAAAATATCCAGATACAAATTTCAATGTAGTTGGGCATATTAACCCCTTTTTTTTTTCTGAAAAAGTTTAGTTACGGCAATATAGTTGTGTTTTTTTTTTTTTTTTTTTTTTTTTTTTTAAATTTATCAAGTTAAAATTTGAAAAGAAAGACAGCTTTTTAACAAAACCACCATGCTGTTTCTTTAAATAAATGTTTAAAGATGCCTTTTGGAGTATGAATACTTCAGAGTTTCTGCCTTGAGAAATGTAATGAAACTGTCCCTTCCCATGGAAATCTTTGGGTTTTAATGAATCAACTTTTTAAAAATATTTATAAAACAGTCCTGTGAACAGAAGGACCCTGATGTTCAAAAGTCAGAATAATAACTTTTCCTCATTACTGAGGAGTCACATTTTCTTTCACTGAAATAAAACTATTAGCAGAATACATCCATTCATTATTTTGTCCAGTCCAATATGGAAAATGGGTCCATTACGTTTTCACTGTAAGCTATTTTGTCATCTTAAGTTCAATTTTTTGCTCTGAAGTCTCCTGGTTTGATCCTGGGTGTCTGCCAATGTGTTAGCTGTCACATGGGCATCACCAGATGCTGAGAAAATCCACTTCTCTCTCTGGTTTCTGCGTAGCTTGAATGTGCCTCTTAAGCTGTGGCCAAGCAAACTTATACTGATTCTCTCAGAGAAAAGTGCGGTATCAACTTAGTTGCTTCTGAGATGAAAATATTTGCAAAACAGGAGGAAGAAGTCAGGAAACAAGTGCACATAAAAGCAAATCTGAAGAGTGGAAAAGGCATGGTCAAAAATGTTCGGAGTTGTCCCCTGGGTTAGTGCTGTAGGTAGCCAAAGGTGCCAGCAAGAGCAACCTACACCTGGCAGACTCCAGGGAAGATGCCCAGGGGTCAGAGCAGGGGTGCCTTTTACATCTTGAGGACTGGCTTCATGGAAAGTCTTCCCAAAACAGTACTGATGTGGCAGAGCACAGGAGTCATGTACTATACAGTGTACCCTTGTAATGGTTGAGTCAGAGAAATTAGAGATGGAAAATATGCTTAGGTCACTTGGTCCATTCCCCAACTGTTTCAACGTTGCTCCCTACAATGTGTTCTTCATTGCTTTGTCTAGTCAGCTTCCCCCATTTCCCTGGGGGGACCATTCCACGTAGTAATAGACCTCGTTGTTAGGAAAATTTTCCTGATGTGCAGCCTAAATTTTCCTTGGCTCACATTCATCCCACTACTTCAGTTAAAACCTCCTAGTCAGCTCTTAACTTCTCTCTACCTCAGGCCCTTTTCTTCCATCAGAGGAAACAAATGAGTCTGATTGAGTCAAGCCCTGTATGTTTAAAAAATAATGACACCCTTACCTCTTAAGAGTGATAGTCAATACAGAACTGAAGTGAAATGCACACAAATTACCCTGTTTTATAGGGAAGAAATTAATAAGCTCCTGGTAGCTTTTATCACATTGGTTGGCATGGCTTGAAAAGTCCAACATATGCCACCATTAACTAAAGCACACAGAGTCAGGGCCCATCTGGAATAGATCAAATTAGTCTGGCTGGTCAATCAAAGCTCAAAGTCCCATGGAAGTTTATATCACACGTATACTACTTCACTGATGGTATACAGCACAGGCCGTGGGACACCCGGCTTGTGCCACCAGCTCTTTCACTACTCTGGAGGATCTGGAAGAAACTGTGAGGTCCGGATTTTGGCTCAGAGATGGTCAAGTTAACTTCAGAATTCAGTGCATGCTGCCAGCAGAGCCACACAAGTATCTGGTGTTTTGATTCTGCTGACTGGAAGAAGAAATGTCATTTTCTATTGATCGCAAAATAAGCACTGTCAAAAAATGTTGAGGAAATAGATAAAGTAGCAGTGCAGATGAAATAAAATGCTTCAATTAATTCTTGAACTACTGACATGGTTTTAATATATTTAATAAAATAAATATAATGAAATATAGTCCTAGGCAATTTTCAAGCTTTTTCAGGGCCTCTTATTTTTGTTTTGTGACAAAAGCAATTTGTTGCTCTCACCATGAATCACCAAGTGCTTCAGCTGGCCCAAATCCACATTTTTTCTGTACAAAATATGTTTTGAATGACAGCTATAAGCAGTAAAGCTCTTTGTGAAGGCTGTTCCAATAAGATCTGTCTCTGAATAAACTGAGATTTCAGCCAAAGTTCAAGATAAATGGGAAACCCAGACAGAATGGTAGATGGGGATGATGTGGATCACATCAGATGTCGACATTATGCGATGTACAGCAAGCGTCTGGGAACCACTTCCACAAGCAAAAGCAGTAGTGAGAAGTTACTGCTTCTGCCCAGCTTATTTTAGAGAGACAGCCTGCAGCAAACCCCAGCAAAAAGTTGTGGTATACTTTTCTCTTTTCAACTTCTACATTGCTGAATTCCTCTTTGTTGGGATGAAGATTTCAGTTTCATGATACCATTCGCTATTAATAATTACTTGTGCCGTTATGGTGTTTAAAATCCCCTTCTACACTAAGCTTTGTACAATGGCAGAAGAAAAATACAGTCCTTGCCCTGAAAATGTAAGATGTACATATCGAACAATAAATGAGGGCAAAGAGCAATCAGAGATATGGAAGAACAGATGGACAGCATTGCTCAGCACCGTGGTCCTGGTGCACCTGGGAGAAAAAACAGAGTTTCATCCCTTCACACCTTCAGAAAACCTGGCCCAGAGTACGTCACCTTTATTTCCTTTGAGAGCAGTGCCAACAGCCTGGTGTCTCACAGCCTACCGTTTCACAGCTAAGCAGAGAGCTCAGCTTTAGTGTCTGCCACACTTCAGCAAAAAAAAAAAAAAAAAAAAAAAATCCCATTTCTCATGGTGGGAAATTACCAGAAGCATCAAAACAAACACAAAATATTGCGTCTTTTAACTTATACATAGGGTCATGTGAGAGCAAAGTGTCCCAGCTCAGCCATAGCCACTGGGGTTCATTCAACTCCTATGCAATCTGGGAGCAATGCTACCTACCTTGGTGCTTCTCTGCCTCAGTGGTCTCTGATGCACAACCACTGTGCCTGGGACAAGGACAGCCACAGCCTCAGGATATCCTTTGTCATGTTGGCAGTGTAGGATCTGCCCCATGAGAGCAAAAGAGCATTTATTACCAAGCTTGCAGCTGTGGGTTCAAGATATAGCCTCGTGGTTAAGGTTGCAGCAATGCAACCAATATGCCAATACAGGTGTCCTGGCTGACTGCTCACAGACTGAAATAAATTCAACAGAAACCCAAGTGATTCTACAAAATGCTGTAGTGAAAGGTCTGTGAGGATGCTGGAGGCACCCTGACCATACAGCTTTGTAGGCAGAGATGGGTCTCCACAGGAGCATCTGCAGGTGGCCCCTGCGTTTGGTGTCCCAGACAAAGCTATGCTGAAGATCTGTCTTGTCTGTAGGAAGGAGCTCATTCCCAAGCTCTGCATGCCACCAGCCTTCAGCTGGGCTATCGCAAAGGAATACCTTCCCTTGCATTGCTTCTTTCTAAATTATTTTACCAGAGGATTCGAGTGTCTTTGCTGTGAATGTGTGTACAAATATTGGAAGAACAATCTGTGCTAGAGAAAACAAAGTAAAAAACATCCCGGCCTCCTATTCCTCCTGGGTAAACCTGTGATTTCCCCCACCTTCTTGAGTTGCAGTCTCATACAATATTGTACAGCCTGCTGACTCCGTAAATAATTCCTGCTGGAGCAGCTGACACTGAGCATATCACTCAAATGCTATAAAGTTGCTCAGCTTCCAGTCATGCATCCTGAGGAGTTAAATCTCTAGGAGAAGGCAATGACCTGGGTGTCCCACTGCGTACTCTCCTGGCACAGGATAACTCTCCTGGCCCAGAGTTGGAGCTGGATATTTTGCAGGGTTTCCAGTTTCACTGTCAGTCCTATTCTCCTGGGCTCCCTGTTCCTCTCTTCCAGCTCCTCACACGTCTATCAGGGCTCTATTAATGTGATATCCCAATGCTTCACTAGTTGGAAGTGAACTGCAATTACCAAACAGAGGATCCTTTTCATTTACTTCGAGCCATCGAGAAGTTAAGCACCTGGCTTAATTTTTTTTGTCTATAATCAGGGGAGAGGGATGGATGCTTCCAGAAGGCAATTTATCTTATTCATTTTAAATGCCTTTCTGAGGCTAGGATCAATCACACGCTGAGAAACCTTGTCTCCCCTTGTCTGAAGAGGAACCTAGAAAACCAAGTTTTTGATAATTAAAGTGTGGTGACATGAAACCTATCCTCAACATTTGCTTATAAGGCAGCTGTGAAACATGAGATCAGTGTGTTTAGGATTTCGATGGTGGAGACAGAAGGGGATGTGATAGTCACCCATCCTAACTCTAAGAATAACATCCTCGCCTCTAGCTTTTAAGTTTTGCTCATCTGGCCTGTTTCTGATGATTTTACTAGAAATTCAGAGTAGCATCTGTCAATTGTAAAATGAATCTTGCCCCATGGATTGCTGCCTCTGTCCTTCACAAATAACAAGGCTGTGAAAGAGGAGGAGTAAGGAGAGACTGAAGGTGTCCCAGAAGAGAAGGCTGCAGGAGATTTTAATAATTGAACCAGAGTGTGAGCCCATGATGTTATTTCTACACAGGACTTTGAGCACACACACAGAGACATGCACTAAAACATTATAAATTTTGGCCTCTCCAAATCAAAATGAATAACTAAGAGAGGAAAGTCTCTCGGACTCTTTGTCTTGGGTCACGAGGCCATGTCATGTTGGAGCATGATGTGCAGGATGTGCCACCTCCACAGGTGCTGTGACACTCTGTGGGGACAGTGCCAGCTGCACCGGGGTTTCTGTCCTCCCCAGCTGCTCTGCTGCCCACTTCAGATGTTTTAAGAGACTTTTGCTTGTGAGCTGCACTCCAGGTTTCGACCATTGGAGTAGCATGTGTGCAGCAGCAGATCAGCAAGGTGCAGCAGAACTGGCAGCTTGAAGCCAAATCTAGGTGGTTGCAGATGAAAGCCAAGAAGAGCAAACAAAAATGATATATATATATATAATGTACTTTACTGAATGAGGAGCCCATGGGCAAGGTGGCCCTTTACTTAGCCCCTTGGTGCCCCAGTGAGACTGCCCTGGGACTGCATGGACATATCTGAGCTGGGTTTTACCCAGATGGCCTTGACATTGCCACAGCCTGGAGCTGCACACAAACCCTACAGGCAAATTTGCAGAAGTGTATCCTGCAAACATCAGCCCTGGGCCTCACGGCACCACATTTTGGGGATCCCTACCCACGGGCAGACTGCCTTGGTGGCTCTCCAGCCAGTGGCTGCACCCATGTGAGAGCTGGTGGTGGCTGCCAAATACATCTGAAAGTCTTTAGTGTTGGCTACAGGCACTGGTCCTGCTTTGTCGTCAGGATGCCACAGGACCAGACAGCTTGGAGTCTAGTCAGCAAGGGTGTTCAGCATCTAATATCTTTGGCGGTGGCACCAGAGAAATCTTGGTTCTTTTGGGAAGAGGCTCGAGAAGAGCTCTTTTCCTTCCCTGCCAGCTGGATTGCAGTCATGGCATTTCTTGAGAATGAAGAGCACTGCCTTCACAGCTGAATGTCTAATGCTATTTATAACTTTTCTGGGCTTTTTACATGTCATGTAAACTGTTCCCTATTTCCTTACACACCTAGATGAAGCCTCAGTTGATAAAACACCAGCAGCTGCACAGTAAAGTCTGCTGAAACTGCCTGCACAAAGGAATATGTCTGCGTGTCTTGCACAGGTCCAGAAAACTCCACTGAGATTTTCATCAATTGAAGGCTGTGAAAGGTCGCTAACTCGAAAAAAAAAATAAGATAAATCAAGTAAAACTACACTGACATGTCCTTATCAGTCATATCACAGCAAGAGTGGGAGAATATGCTGTTTAGTTTTTACCATGCTAAACTGAAGGAGGGAAAGCTGGTTGAAAATGAAAAAGATTCCTGTTCACTTGTTTGCTTGTTTGTTTTTAACCATGGAATTTTTCCCATTTTTCCTGTCCTGTATTGTCTACTAAAAGGAGGGAAAGTGAAAACTTTACTGTCTCTCTTTTATTTTATTTTATTTTATTTTATTTTATTTTATTTTATTTTATTTTATTTTATTTTATTTTATTTTATTTTAATTTTATTTAATTTTATTTTATTTTATTCCCTATGGAAACTGCAATAGCCAAATCAAAAGCCAAACTGTTTCTAAGACATTCCTTTTATCTCATTTTCTTTGAAACACTGACAGGTAAGGAAGGCCATCTATGAAATGTCTTTCTTTTCAGCTTTTTGCCAAACACATCAGAAGAAAAAAAAAAAATCTGATCAACCCTAGAAAGAAACATGATCGAACAGGGCAGTTGCTTTGTCTTTCAGGCACAGACACAAAAATATGGATAGGTTTATATATAAATATATATACAGTAACCAAAACCTCAAATTCAAATACACCTGAGCTTTGGGGAAGTTTGTATATTCATTCAATCTTTGTGGCTTAGGCTCATCTGCAACAGAAATATTTGCAGATAGACAGAGTACTTCCTCTTTAATCTTATCTAGTGATCTGTCTGTTTGTCTGGGTTTTTCCTGGAGATGGCCTCAGATCCTGATATCTGAGGGCTACACTGCTAAATTAAGGCGAGCTTGTACCGAACTTCACAGAGGGCTTTCTTTTCTCTTGTTGCTATTTGTTCACTTTAATTCACTGGGATGAAAGCGTTATCAGCCATGTGGCCCAGCTCAGCCTCCACTGGCCCTGTGCTTGGCCCATATTCAGGACAATATTTTATTTTGACTGCTGCATATTTGCTCGACAGGCCAAAATATTTTGCTGCCAAGCTGGGCAGCAGCCAAGGGAACCTCACCAGCTGCTCCTCAGGGTACAAATTTTGGAGGGATGAGAGATATCAGTGCCCTCTTCCCCATATCTCCAGTGCCGACTATCCACCAGGAGGACTGCTTAAGGTTTCACACCTTCAGTTCCACCTGTAGGCAAACCACTACAGCTTAGCAATAAGGAGAAGCTGGTGGGTTGATCCACATGTGCCTGAATAATTGGTGTAAATTAGCTCGGTCCATTAAAAAAAGAAAAAGAAAAAAAAAAAAAAAAAAAAGAAAGAAACCTGATAGATTCCAGCCAAGTTCTGCACTGCCTTCAGCTCAGGCTCTCTAAGGATGAGAAATTGAGGAAGATGTTTGGTAGCTCTTCAGACCAAATATGGCTGAGAGAGCTACCTCGCATTGTATTTTGGACAATATATCACAGCCTTTACCTGTTTTGGCAATTACAATTACCCTGAGATTTAAGGCACTGGGAAGTGTTCCAGCTTCAACGGAGCTGCACCACACAGCTTGGCCTGAGAGAAACAGGAATTTATTTGCAGATTTGTATTGTATAGTTTCCTGTCCTGTCTATAGTTCCCATGCTGCTCTGAGGGGTTTTGTCACCTCTCTGAGCATTTTGTCGTGGGTAATTTCTCACCACTTCAGATTTTCCACATTTTCTGTGCAAAACCTCACCAATTTCTGAGTGTTCGTGTGGTTAATGGATGAGAGGAGGGGAGCAAGCACATCTGAAAGGAACGCAAGAAATATAAACAATTTTATTAACAAGACCACAAAACTATTCTTTTTTAATATATGCAGCTGTTTACAAGGAGGAAATAAACAAGTAGGAAAAAACACAAACAGTCAGGTTTGTCACAGCCTGTGTCAGAGAGTGAAATGAAATGGCACAGACCATATGGGCAGATTTGCAGAGTCCCTTTCCTCCAAACACCCCTGGTGGGGTGTCCCCAGTTAAAATCACCCCTGTGATGTCCACACTTAATGTGACCATGAGCAGGGTGAGCTGGTGTGGAGCCAGGCACTATGGAGGTGGGGTGCCACGCGTCTCCTGCTGCGGTGCCAGTGATGCCGCCAGCTGGGTCAGGGCTCGGGCGATGACGGAGAGATGGCTGTTCATGGTCCGCAGCTCTGCCAGGATGTCGCTCACATTTGCCGATGCCTGCTCGGAGCTCGGGGGCATGGCGTGAGCAGCCGATGGCAGGGACGTAGTTTCTGGAGCTCCATCTCCTCCAGATGCCCCCTGGTGATTTCCATCCCGGGAGGGCTGCGGGGGCGTGCTGCTACATCGCTTCACACCTTCCAGGGAGCATGTCCTTACGGGTGGCTGGTGTTCCTCCTTCCCTCGAATGGTGGCGAGTGTAGCAGAGGCAAGGAAGGGCAGCCAGTTGATGAGGTGGGTGGCACCGCCAGGTGGGACCATGGGCAGGTAAAGCCCAGGGTGCAGGGATGAAGTAGAGGCAGGGGGTGCAGGAACAGAATGGAGTCCAGCATGAACTGTGCCAGCAGAAGCTGATGTTGATGGTGAGATAGGAGATGGTTTGGGATGTAAGGCCGCAACACAGGCAGGTAATGGCGGTGAAAATGATGTAGTACCAGGATCAGAGGAAGAAGAGGGTGATGTTGGAGCTGTGAAAGGTCCAGGATCTTCAGAAGTTGGTGGTGAAGTGGCGGCAGGTGGGGCATCTGGTGTGCAAGGCTCTGAGTCTGCAAGGAAGATACATCATGGGCATTGAGTCACACATATATAAACTGATGTTTGATTTAACTTCAATGGGACTAGGCATTTTTGAAGCACAGGAGAATTTCTGCTAGTGATACTTTCTGTAGGCCAACTAGATAAACTCTAAGGTAAGAGAACATTGTAGGTAAACATGCAGCTAAATAAATATAAATTATCCTTCCAGTCTCGTTCTTCTTAAAGCCTATGGGCAGAACTTCACGTTGTTCTGACTGATATTTCATGGGTATATATTAGATAGTGAATTACCTAGTGTGTATTCCTGGCCAGTTGTGGAGCTAGATGGTAGTGTCCTAACTGACTCAGATCTCCTGTGCAGGTGTGAGGTGTATTTGCTGCTGGAGCTGCAGTTAATTGCTACTTGATAGCGGGTCCCAGTTTTCAGCATTATGATTTGATTGTACAGGTCAACACTAGAAGCAGCAAAAGCTAGTTGGTGGCTTAAACTCTTCAACAATTTTATTTTTTTGCATGGAAGCTTGACAAGTTATCCAATTCAATTTATATGCAGATCCTTGCCTGTAGATATTTATCAGCTTCAGCTATGTGAATCAGCAAAGCAGAGGCTGAGAAAGAAGCTGTTGATGCTGTGCATCTCAGACTGACGCCTATGCCAGTCTACAAGCAGCACAGTGGACCTCCTCCAACGTTCACTGAAATCATCAGAAACATTCATGCTTGGACTGAGTCCACATTATACTGTGTAAGATGATAAAGTAGCCTCTGGGGGATGTGCAAAAACCTGGCAAGTCATTCTATGGTCCTAGGTGTTGTACCCACTGTGCCCAGTTGGTAAATACTGCATGGTAAAGATGATCTTACTTTTACAACGATTCTGAGAGCCAGAAACATATTAGAAAACATCAGCCTTTCAACAGCTTCAAAGGTCTGCATACATGGAATTACTATACCATGGCCAGGATCTTTATTTCAGCATTGGGAATGCATTACACAGGAGGTGGTGAGATGCTACAAGAATGGTCTGCATTAGACAGATGGATTTCAAAGCTACTTCTGATGCAATTAGGTGCAAATTTTGAAGTACTTATGTGGGTACAAAGACAAAAATGAGTAGATATATCTAGGTTAAGACAACCTAAAGAAAGCCAAACACTGAGGTGTTAACATCATACTATTATTATTTCTGGCATCTAAAATATCTGATGCTGTGAGAAATTTGTTTTTATTACAGATTGGTTTGGTATTCCAGATAGCAAACTGAAACTGTGTGTCAAAAGCAAATGAAGGCTTTTCCTTGTCTTTCTAACACCAAACCAATTAGACATGCAGCCTACAAAAGTCCATCTTTGTTCCACATGAGACCACCATGTCTTCCCTAAACAAATACACATGTTGGTTGGAGGGGATTATGACACAAAATTCAGCATGCCCTTATGTCACTGAGATTTTTATGGAAAGTTACTGCAGGTTGCTTGAGACAGTTTCCTTCCTTTGTGTATTGGCTCTCTTCCCAACACAAAGCCACTGCCTACACAGGAGCTCAATTCCTGTTCGCTAGAGGTGGGCTGAGGATGCTGGATGTTGGTTTTCCAAAGTGTTATTGATTGGGTTTGGGTTTTTGAAAACAAAAACAAAAATAAAGCACAGTTCAAATCCAGGTGCCACTTCCATCCAAACCACCAAAGCTTGCAAAGGGTGAGATGAAAGGTTCAGGTTTGGCTCAACTGTAGTGTTAACCAGAGCAGTGTTTATGGTCCATATATAGCATTGCTAATCCCTGTCTACACTGGCCAAACAAACCAAATTAAGAGTAATGCTTTTCAATATGTTGGAGAGGAGAGGAGGCTCAACAAACCCTGGGATAATCTGGTCTAGCACTATGACAAATAAGTGTCACAAATGATTCTTAAATGGTTAAAGTCTGATCAGGATTAAAATACAAGGAGCAGTAACTAACACAGACAAAAATAGAGACAAAAATCTGGTCACCAAAGGCTCTTCCTTTTAGTTGCAGTCTTTCCAAACATAGCATGGCTTCCCTATCAGAAGCCACAGCCCTGTCATCTCCCTAATCCCCCCTCAAGATTTATTTATGCCATGTAGCCTTTTAAGCACATCTTGCTCAGCTTGATCAGGCTCCCATACTTCCATCTAAGAAATTCCACATGGGCGTCTGGGTACCCGCACAGGGAGCCCGGCACATCCAGGACATGTGGAAGCTATTGCACAGCTCCGCTCAGCAGCCGGGTGTGCACGCAGCTGATGCAGTGCAGCCCGTGCACCCGGGGAGACTTGCTTGTCTGGATGGGATCTGACCTGACTGCTCTGCATCCAGAGACCCAAGCCGAGTACGAAAATTGTAGAATCACAGAATTGCTGAGCCTGAAAGCCACCTCTGGAGACAGTCTAGTCCAAATCCTTAAAACAGGGTCAGCTAGGGTCAGTTGTTTTTTCTCCATGGACAAAATTGCTAGGACACGTTGGACGAAGCCCAGGAATATGGAAGACCTAACCATGATGAAGCATGTCAGCAAGCTGACACAATTGCTTATCGTATACAACAGGGTGATTCTGCATATTTCCTTCCCTTCCAATTTTGTTTGTGTAATCTGAATGTTGCAACTCATCACAACTCTTCTGTTTTTGTTTTTGAGGTATTTTTTGTACAGCTCTGACAGAAAGAGATCCTTCTTAACTGGAGCATTCAGGAGCACGCTCATATTCTGGCAATAATAGATTTACACCTATACAGAGCTGTAGGTGAGCAGGGTTGGATGGATACCTGAAGAGAAGAGATATGCTGAAGTCAAGGTGCTCAGGCAAGTGTAGAGACCTCCTCTAAACATAAAAGCCCAGCTGTGCATGATCCCTCAGTATCTTCCTGTGCATCCAGCCACATATGCCTACAGTCTGCTTTGCTTACTCCCACATACAAAGACTGACTGTTCAAGCAGGCTTCTAGCTTAGAAGAAAAGGAAGTTTACCAGTTATGGAAATTAATCTAGAACCCAGAAAACTTGGGTTGGGATTCAATTCTTCTAAATAACTGAACGGTAAATGTCAATGTGAAGACATTCTCTGAAAGCACCTACATTTTTTATGTTGTACATATAAAGTCCCCAAGAGAAGTCTTAGACATGTAGCCTGTAGCTCTCTGAATATTTTCAGAGATACTTCTTGCTGTGGACATAAGGGAGCTTGGTCTCATCCCTTAGGACTGGTTTACTGGAATGGGCTTCATGTCATCTTTAGCTTCAGCAGTCTACAGCATAGTTGTCTACATCTCACCTGATTTCCTGGCCTTTCTTCTCAGGCAGTGTATTAAATAGTTCTGGCAAGTAATACATCTCATGCTAAAGCAAACTTCTGCCAACAGGGCAGCTGAATCACCTCTTTATTGCTAGAATTAGAAATATATAGAGAATCATGGAACATCCCAGGTTGGAAGGGACCTTGAAAGATCATCTGGTTCAGCCTTTCACAGGAAAGGGTGCCTAGATGAGAATATCTATTTCTATTCTAGAGAGGAATTCTGTCTAGCACCCTTTCTAACTGCATCTTTTATTCTCAAAGAGACGTATCTTCATCTCTTTGCTGACAATAAAGAAAATGGGAATAACTTAGGATAACTAACTCAGCAATGGACACCATGTCCTGGAAATGCCTAAATTTCAAAAGAGAAATTCTATGCCTAAAAATAAGATGACCTAGGATGGATCTCCCATAGAGAAAGCATGGAAGCTTCCCCATAGGGAAACAGGGAACATCTTTGTGTTCCGCATTTACAAGTAACAGGGAAATACTTCTACGTGCCACCTCTGAGATGACTTAGGATCCTCACAGGACTGTAAATAAGCCAGGTGATACAGTAATGAGAGGGAGCAGAGGATTTCCTGCTATGCTACCCGCCTATGATGATGGTTGTTACCAAAAGATTAATGGGTTGCCTGTGAGAATGGGGAAACTAAAGTTATTTTAAATGTATTCATCTGTATGAGAAGAGCATGAGTTTAGCTTTTCAGGCAGTCTTGGCTATCTTAGCTGCTTTTGTTTGACTACTGATTTTATCTGCCTTGCAGGCAAATTGCTGCAAACTGATTTCTTAGTCTTTTGTCAGCTAACAAGGGAAAGGTCTGTGAAGTAGAAACCTTGAGGGAAAAGCAAAGGCGTGATTTTCCACTGACTGGCATGCTGCATGGGACTCAGCTCATCTGACTTGAGCCATTTATCTGGCATCTAGTGCAAGCCAGTCTTTTGGGTTCCTGCAAAGAAAGAAGCACCTCTGAGGATAAGCTGTCCCAGGCTATCAGGTCCCTAAGAAGGGTGTGACACACATGCTCTGGAGTGTCCCTTCCCCTCCAGCACTTCTCATAAATCAGCTATCTTAGCTGGGCTAACTAATTTCTAAATGGCGGAAATTAGGTGATTTGTATATCGATGTATTGAGGAAATTCCTATTGAATCAGAATTGTAAGTGGGTAGCGTTGCCTCTGTGCTCCCATGGATGGCAAAAAATCGTGTAGCTAAGGTGTAAGGTGCAAGAGAGCAGAGGCTCAGGCTCCTGCAGTGCTTCGAGAAATGAGCTGGAAGTTTAGCAGGTGATAATCTTCCAAGTGAGTCAGCACTGATCAGACGACCTGTTTCGATGATAAGGATGTTCAGATGCTGAAATGAGTATTGTGGTCACTCCAGTGATGCAGCAACTGCAGGAGGCCTATGTACACCCTCCTTTCTGCTTCGGTTTCTGCAGTTGCTCTTGAGCTAGCGGAGTGCTTGTGTGTTCCTGCGAGCCTGAATGCGTGCACACACTCCCAATTCATATTGCAGCTGCTTCCCAAGAAAGTCTAAATATACTCCTGCCTCCTCTTTCTGGTTAGAAGTGAAACTGAAGTCCTGGCAGCTTGTGGTAAATGCAAGTCCAATAGCAGCATTTGCGTAAGCAAGGGTGGTATTTCTTTTGCACGGACAAATTCCATCTTAGGAATCTGAATCTAGCCTCTCAAAAGCCAATCCTTTTGTGCTGCTCAGTTTTGATTTGGATACAGAGTGGTGTTTCTTTCCACTGCTGGTCTGTAGTCAAGCTTAGAAGGGCTTCATACTGTAATACAAGTTTAGAGGGGATGAAATTCCAGCACCAGATTAAAGACACTGCTGGACATTGCATTAGAATAGCTCTGAACAAAATCATCATTGTGAGCACTCCTGGTCCATATCTACCTACGTGTGATTTCAGAAATTCAATCTGGTTCCAGACATTGTGTCAAGACCTTAATTTTCTAAGAATCCAAACAAATAAAGGCTCTGAACCCTGACATGTTTTTGAGTGAGGAGCTTAGGAGTGCATGTCTAATTCATAAAAGTATTAGGTAAGCTTATTCTAAAGTATCTTTTAAATAAAGCAAATCACATTTCTATCCTAAAAATCTATTTTTCTCTGCATACATGGAAATATCCCAGATGTATATAGATATGCCAGATATTAAAACCCTTATTGAAAAACAAAACAAAACAAAACAAAGCAAAAACCAAGTGATTTAATGCAATTAAATATGGGTGTTAAATCTCAGGGGTCTGGTATGAAAAATTAATTTGAAAAAAATGACACATCAATAGATCACAGCATTCAAAATCAGCACTGTTCTTCTAGTTATGAAACTCAAACTCGCTCTTCACTCCCACAATTTAAAAAAAAAATAAAATAAGATTTTGGAAATAATTGTGTTACCAGAACCATGCAGTAATGGAGAATGTGGCAAAGTCTGTTTCAGAGGCCAAGACCTTTCATCAAAAATACCCTGACTCTGTCTCTCTGCTGTGAGATTAAACCTGGTTGAGTCACTTCAGCAAGACTCCTTCCATTGGCTCTTCACTTTTTGAGCATCCTAATAGCAATCCTTGAGCTACCCTAAAGATTTTAGATCACTTACGAATTTTGGAGCAACAGAAAGCAACTTTGGAGCAACTTCATAAACTTGTGCAGTTGTGTGCACATTACTTGTGCAGTAATAATCTTTGGATTATTATTATTTTTAAAATTATTATTATTATTATGTTCTGCTAAGGGGGTCTTTTCTCTTTTTTTTTTTTCCAGGTACAATACACCAGGCCTAGCTTGATTGGCTTTATGTGACTAATCACATTATGACTCCTGTGGAGTTGTGCTGTTTCAAAATTTCTTGAGTAACAGTCTGTTATGAGTACATACTTATTCCCATGTCATGCGAACAAATTTGTTCTCACAATTTGTCATGGGCCATCTGCTGTTTCATCTTTGTCTCTGGCTTAATTTCAGTGAGACTTTATTCACTTCCTGACAAAATGTGCATTTTTACACTCATTTGTGACCAGATTTTCCAGGAACCTGAGGTCCTCCTTTGACACCTACGGGACAAATCCAGATTTCTTGAAGTGCTTAGCAGCTCCTGTTGCTTCCTGCAACACCAGAGCCTCTGCAGATGCCCTGACATCTCAACGTGGAGGAGTGGGGGAAGAGGAGGTAGGCACATTGGAGAGGTAATGCTGTTGGGCAGCCTGCGATTCCTCGTGACATTGTTCATTGCCTAACACATTTTTCCCGCTGTGCTCAAAGTGCTGCACAGACGAGTCGCACACAGGCTGCACTTTATGGGGGCCAGACACATGAAAAATGACATGCCTTGACAGGGCCCCTGGCAGAGCCAGGAGCTTTCATCTTCCCCATCAACTGACGTTGCCAACACAGCCCTGCAATGGCTCCTTTACCCTACCCCTGTATTTATGCTTCTTCTGAAACTGGGAAAGCCATCTTTCTTTCTCTTTTGCAGCACAGAAATAAGGCAGAGTGCGGAAATCTGCTATGTATAAAGAGACTGCAAGGCTAATGTTCACTGTAGCCTTGCAAGGGCATTTTCTCTTCACCCACACAGGTTCCCCTTCCTAGCAACTCGCTGAGGATGGAGAAGTGGCTGGAGAGAGGGTTTAGGTCCTCTGAAACTAAAATTTGACTGTTGGCTACTTCCAGAGAGACGGGGAAAAAGCAAAGCGAGGAAAGCATTGTAGCTGATCAGACCAGAAATCCCTCTGCTCTTGTGTTTTGCCTCAGTGAACGGTCAGTAGCTGCTGCCTCCAAGGAAGCTGCTCTCAGTTCTTCATTAGCTGTAATGTCATGGTCTGCTGTAGGAAATTGCCCTGATGTTCCACCAATGAATGAGATTTTTTGGCCCCAAAGAGATGTTTACACTGTCTAGGGTCACCTTTTGTACAAGACAAACCAACAAATTTTATTTAAGATCATTAAAGAGGACTACAAACACATGAACTGCAACTGGAATTAGAGTGGATACTCAATTACCTTTTTGGATCTGTCCATTAGCTACACCGCAGAGAAACCCGAAAGGCTTTTCCTATCTTCAGGCAGATAGCCCTTCCATCACATTTAATTCTTCTGAGTGTCCTGTTTTCTTTCCTTAATAAGAACTATTGTGTTTTTAAATGCCCTTATTATGTTCTTATTAACACTGTAAACTGCCCATCTCATTCCTTTTTCCTTTTTTCCTTTCTTTTTATTTTTTTTTCCTTTTTCCATTTTTCTCATTTTTTCTTTTTCTTCTTCTTCTTCTTCTTCTTCTTCTTCTTCTTCTTCTTCTTCTTCTTCTTCTTCTTCTTCTTCTTTTTCTTTTTCTTTTTCTTTTTCTTTCTTTTTCATTTCTTTGGAGAGGTTCTGGTTTCAACTGCTATAGCAATTAGTTTCCCAGGTTAGTTTTACATTACGTGATGAAGTATTTCCATTTACACAGCAGATTTTTGATACTAATGAGCCAGATAACACAATCTGTGTGGTGGTACTCTTCACACCTTTCTCAATACCACTTCCTGCTATGTGTGGTCCTAGTATAAATTCATCAATCAGATGAAATTCAGAAAGTATTAAGAGATTAAAAAAAAAAAAAAAGAGAGAGATAGGAGATGTCTCTTTTGCCTTTAACCGAAAGTCTGAGGTAACCAGAAACATTATAGAAACAAACCTGAAATTCTGAAATTCCATACATTTTCTTTTCTTTGCTGATTGAGATTTGTTGATTTGTTTATTTTCTTTACATATATGCTCTGAAGCTTTCAAAGAAAATTCAACTGTTTATTAACCAAACGTAGTTACATTAATCTTTTTTTTTTTTTTTTTTTTTTTTTTTCCGGAAAAGTATGAGACACAGCATGCAATCCTATGGTTTTTGTAGCCAGTGAGTCAGGTCTGGAAATTCAGTACACATGAGTCAATAAGATTTCAGGTTCCTAAGGACATTGTTCAACTAGCAGTGGACAAGCCTCTGTTGCCTACGCTGTATGGCTCTTCTTGGGCTGATCAATGAAGTACACTACATTCAGACTGGGCTTCCCCAAACCTGTGACATGTTATGCTATAGGTGGGATTATCATCAAGGACTTCTCATGGCAGTATTTCCCTCTGAAATACAGAGACCATGTCTTTCACTGGTATTCAACTTCTGACTGCCTTAGCACAAGGCTTCGGCTAAGTTTTATAGTCCATTACAAGAATTATTATTCTTATAAGAATAGCATTATTATTCTATTATAAGAATTTTATATCATAGAAGACTGATAGTCTAGCAATCCTTGTCTTGTACCTTTTCTCAAGCTCTTGAAACAGTACCTAAATGCAAAAGACAATGAAAAAGAGTGTGGGAAGTCTCTTATCCAACCTTTAGCAGAACCAAGGCTGTTGGCCTTCACTGGTCATCAATATTTGGATGAAAGAGGGTGGCTTGGCATGAGGCCATGACTAGACATAGCACAGGAGACTAGACATGACTAGACATAGCATGTCTACAAGATTAGTTTGGCTGTTGTGCTGCCTAAGAGTCTGCAGGCCAAAACCTCCTTGTCTAGCTAAAGGTGGACACTTTGGCTGTAAAAAGCCCCTAGATCTGAAGATGATAAGGGAATTATCTTAAGTATATGAGAAAACTAGGAACTAACTTGCAGAATCCATTAAATTTTCATATATTTCCCAGTATGCTTCATCCCCAGAGGGATGGTGCCGTTTTTAGGAAAATAATCTTGTAACAAAAATCCCCTGAAACTGCACAGCCTGAGGTGCTTTTTAGAGTGTTCATACAATGAAGAACTGCACGGGCTGTATCTTTCCTATAGAGTTCAACTAGATGGGAGACAGCCATATCTGAACACCTGAATTATGCCAGTCTGGACATGAGTTATCTCCCGGAATGACCTTACTGCATCTTTTTGTGAACTAACCAGAGTGTGTTGGGAGAGTCGGAGGGGAGGAGGCATATCTCACAACCCTTTGTATTTAGATACCCTGGGATTCTTTCCCAATCGCTTGTGTCAGATGTGGGAGAGCTTGTTTACTCCAAGGAAAGGCTTTCGGGAAAGTCCTGAAAGATTAGTTTTACTTGTGATCTAATCTGGGTCCTCAGTGCAGAGTGGGTGAGTGCCAGCCCATGGCCAGACAGGACACAGGGTGCTTGTTTCCCTCCTCAGGGCTCCTGGCCTGAACTGAAACCCCCTCCCAAGTCTGAATGAAATTTTTAACACATGTCCAATGCAAGATGGTGCCCTGAAGATATACCTTTTGTCCTAACTTTCATTTCAGATGCTAGATATGCCCAGGCAATTGTGGCAGGAATCATGGAAATGCTGTCTTCACAAAGACATTTTGTCTTCAAGAACATTTTCATTTTACACCCAAGTCTAGCCGGAGGTGAATTCTTTTGTTTAATGAAGAGCCACAGCTCCTTTGGAACAAAATGTTCTCCTGTAAGCCGGGTGAGCCTCTGGTTTTATTGAAGAACAGTCCTGCAGACCAAGACAATGCTGTACTTCACTACCCTTTTTGAATTACCACTCTGTCATTTCCCAGAGGAACATGATCGGCCGACCACTAAACTCTGCTTTAAGATCTTATGCCCGATCTAAATGAGACAGAATGAAGCCCTGGAGAGATTTCAACCCTTGCTTTGTTGAAACAACATTGCTTTGTTTGGAATGTATTTGCCTTTGTACTGGGGAATGAAAATGTAACCCAGTGCCCAGTTTTGAAATATATAAATACAGCGCTTCCCATATATATAAAGAGGTCCATAGCATATGTTTTTTGTTCCTACTTTTTGTTCTTTTTTTCTCTGAGATCTTCAATCAGTTTTGAAACCTTCCAACACTGAGCCTTGTGCAGCTCGGTGAAGGAGGAAGGTGTCATTTATGTGCTACAGCCTGGAACCCAGTTAGGAAATCTGCAGCAGACTTGAAATGAAACCCAGACCTGTTCTGTGACTACAGCCTTAGCCTTCCCCTACATTCTGTTCAATTACACAAGCCAGTAGCCACCCAAATGAATGTGACACCTGCTCACGGCTTCAGCCAGTGGTCACCACCACTTGCTCCTGAGCCTTCTCCGCACTTTGCTTTATTACCCTTTGATTATGACCTCAAGAGATCTGCGGATATGACACATAGTCATAATGCCTTATGGCTGAATCCTGAGCCGCCAATAGTTGGACCACTGGCACTGGATCTTCTCCCTGCTCTTTCTAACAAATTCACTGCCATTTTAATGCACCTTAGAGCATAGTTTTCATGAAACCAGGCCCTTCCTTTGCTCTTAATGGTGGCACAATGCCTTTATCAGCTGTGTACCAGCAGTCAAAAAATGGGGTGAGAAGCACACAATGAGGGTGGAAGAACAGTGCTAGAAGCTCCCCAGTCCCTTGACTATTTGCCTGCCCACCTTTCCTACTGCATGTCCTCCTGAATAACCGGCTTGAGAAGACATTCACCCACTCGGAGAGCAAACAAACACGTCAGCCCTACACAAACAGAGGCACTCTTGTCTCTCCATCGGAGTCCGCGTCCCTTGAATACCACCAGTGCCAACTCCCATCTGATATTTTGGGCTGCGCAGGGTGGGCTTGGACACCCGCTGGGTGGAGGGAGACACCTTGGCGGGGCAGGAAGGAGTGATTCAGCCTCTCCTCGCTCTGAGTCAATATTTACCCAGGGGCCCTGGGCTTGGGGCAGGGATAATCTCCCTCTGGGGACATGTTCCCACCCTCCTGAGAAAGGTAACCAGAGCTACAAGCCTGAAAGGGTGCTAGCAGCCTTCTCCTGGGAGCATGCCCTCTTTTTTTTTAAACTGCATTTTGGACGCAAACTGGCACGCTGTGGCTGTTTCAATTTTACTTGCCTTTTTTTTTTTTTTTTTTTTTTTTTTTTTTTCTAATTGTAGTCTGGAGTTTTCCTTAATGGGACAGAGAAGTCTTTGAGACTGGAAATGTGCTCTTCTCTTTGTTTCTGGTAAGACATAACACTGGTCTCATGGGACCACGCTCCAACAGGGATATTTTAGTTCTGCCTGGCTCAACTTCTTGCTGGCCCGCGGTCTGATTGTTATTTGTCACTGGGACTGCAAGCGCCCTGGAACAGAGACTGCCCTCACTGCGGCTGCTCTTCTAGACTGGAGCCCTGAATTTGGCTGGGCTTCCCAAGTGTTTCCACGAAGCAAATAGTAACACTAATTTCAGCTGGACACTATACTCCTTGCTTACATTCCTAAAGGGCTCTGTTGTGCTCCTTTTGCCTTCTCCTCCATGTTAAATGCATTGCTAGATTTCAGCCTGTGGGTAGTTGCATCCTGCTAGCAGATGGTTGTATTCTCTGTTTGAGAGATTGAAGATGAAAGAGCACTTTGAGATCCCTTTGATAGATGGAGATAACCTTCTGGCCCAGGCCCCGGCCATGCTTTTGAGAAGGTGTTGAGCATGTCCCATCCTACAGAGCTCCCTCTCTTATATACCAGCATGAAAAAGGAATAATTTCATTGGCATCAATGTCTTTATATCAACATAATCATGGAAGAAGGAGAAGAAATAGCCCTGCAGGGTTTTGTTTTGTGTGTGTTTTCTTTTTTCTTTTTTTTTTTTTTTGGGGGGGGAGGGGGGGATGGGGTGGGGGCAATGGGGAAGACATGCTGACTGTAAAACCACAGCAAAATTATTTTTAAAAGAGAAAAATCTCTTTAAGACAGATCAGCCTCTTAAGAAGAGAGACAAATGGAATGAAATGCTACAGTTCAGAAAGTTCTGCGGTATTTAGTAAATAGGGCAGCTGCCTGCAAAGGGAGGAGCAAGTAGCCAAAGACAGGATAGCTGCAAAAAGAGAAAGACCCAGAAAATGAAGTTGTTTATGAATTACATTATCAAAACTTCTCATAGCACAAGAGATGAGATTGTAGGGGCACGTATATTCTCAGCATATGCATGGAAAAATGCAAACCTCAGTAAGAACCACTGAGTAAACCTGAGAAAAGAAAATGACTGTGCCTGGAAATGTTTAGGGGATGGTGTTTGTCAATTAAAGAAATGAAAAGCCACCGTTTGCAGCTCAGTACACAGCAAAGATGCAGGCAGACTAAGTCCAAAGAAGGAGATTTTTCTTTTTTTTCCAACAAGATGAAGGCAGGGAGATCTTGCTCTACTTCATCTGCAAATGATTTTGTTGTTGTTGTTGTTCATAAAACCTGGTGATTATTGAAAGGAGAAAGTTTGCTCCATGTGGCTGGGCAGGGGGTCACAATTACTCATGACGCCAGGTTCCAGTTTGCCTTCAGGTTTGTTGAGTTTGATGACAAGCCTTTACCACTCGGTTTCTTACTTGTGTCAGCAGCTTTCCCAACAGCGCGGCGATGCTCTTTGAGTTGCGCTGCGCAAACAGGAGACCAGCTCAAGCCAAAAAGCATATATTGAGCTCTGACTCCCAACTAAGTAACATCATACTTTAACTATGTTTGGACTCAGACTCATGGTTTGGACTCATCTCTAGTAGAAATACACCAGTGTCTCCAATGATGTATTTTAATGGAAAGAGGAAGCTTTTTAAGGGCACAATGCACGCACCCTGTTGGGGATGGTTCCTCTATATGCCAAGAAGCTCCTCATTCCTGTAGGAGCTGCTTTTTTTACTCACGAGACTGCCTTAAAAAGGGGAGGGGGATTCTGGCAGCTTTGTGAACTTTAAGCATGCCAGAAGGAGGAAAGACCAAAAGGTCAGCTGCCTTGTAAAAGGAGGGTTGCTTGATTAACTTTATGGAAAGAAACTGAGTTGTAAAAAGACAGCATTTTGTCGTTAACAAGGAAGCCAGGAACACAGCCAGCTGGGTAGTCTGTGCTAGGCCAGGAATATCAGGAGACCAAAGTCAGAAGGAGCTGTGATGCCACCAGGAACACGAGGGGCGCCGGACTGGTGAAGCAGCAATGTTGAAGAGCCAAGGGGCAGCTGCCGAAGTCCATAAATGAGTCAACAAGTGAAGTCATGCTTTATCCCAGCTTAGAAGGGAGACAGTAAGGAATCCAAAGCAAAAAGAAAGAAAAACCCTGCATCCGTCTATACATCTGTTCTGTAGGTGTCAATTATACTGGAGACACGGGCATAGAGACAAAGAGCCCATTCTGAGAAAAAAATGTTGCTCAACTTCTCTGGGCATTATGAAAGTGGATACACCTTCAGAAACGATTACTAAAAGCCCAAATAATCCCCGGATAGCTCACACTACAGCTAATACTTTCAATGTAATAGCAGCAGAGGTTTGGAATAAAATGTACAGTCCAACACATTGCATACAACGTCAAATGGAGGCACTGCTCTCAGCCAGTCCTTGTGGCATTATAATTAGAGATGGGGCTCAATCAAAAATCCAAATGTGGAGTGTTGCTGTGAGTCAGCCAAGATGTGCACACCAACATTGTTATTATCCTGAATTTTGTCATTTATAATGAAATCCAAGCACTGCAATCTTCAGGACATTCAAAATTTTGGTCGAGAGACAACCCCAAATTTGGTATTTATCCTTGCTCTCCAAAGCCCAAGCTCAGTCATGTTTAAAAACATATATATGAGTCTACAGGATTTTGGAAGCTCCACTTGTAAGAAAAAAAAAAAAAAAAAAAAAAGCTGCATGAAGCTGAGCTTTCCAGAACTGAGATAGACCTCGGCATCTCAGGACCCCCTAATGAGCACACATCCCCAGTTCAAGCAACCCTAACTTGACCTAAAGGAAAAACACTTAAGTTCCGTGTCTATGTCTAAATGAGATAACTCTGATGAGAAAAGGGTTTCTTTTGTCACAGAAAAAAAAAAAAAATCTTAAAGAGGAAACCGACTAAAGTGATTTAAAAATACATAACCAAGTCATGGCAGATGCCTGTGAAACCTAGACTTTTGGGGTAAGATCTGCCAGTCCTGCTGAGCACACCATCTAGCACAGCTCCTTTTCTGAGCCTGTGGGAGTATTCTCTGAACAACATCTTGAGCTAAAGGTGAGATGCGAACTGTCATAGGAAACATCCTGGTTCATATGTATTTCATTGCTGACATGCCATATTTCAGTAAGGAAAAGTATTTTTGTAGCAGAAGTGGCTGGGGAGCACCACAAAGCAAACGCACCTGATCTTAGAGAAGTACAGCGGCACGGAAGCATGTTAATGTGCCCTGCACAGCAGGGGCAGGGGCTGCAGCTTCTTGCTGGCCAAAAGAACATTCACAGGCAATGCTCTTTGGAACACCAACTTACAGCCAGGCCTGCCTGGGGAAGCTAAAAATCCAGTGCAATGTCCAGTACTCACGCAGACCCTAGAAAGCACCATTGTGAGCACTGGTACTCTCTCTGTAGGTCGGTTCTTTTCATCCCCAGTCTTCCTGCTGCACTGTGAGGAGAGACACTGTGAGAAAACTAGAAAGCCTGACCACCTATTTGCCAAGCAGCTTTTCCACTAAAGGCCAGATTATCCTGAAAAGATGAGAAAGCATGTGAATTTTGGTTGAATTCACAGTTTTCCTTATATGTGTGCTGCAGAGATACTGTATGAAATGAGCCCTTCTAAGAACCATGGCCTGAGAAAACATACTCTACAGTTCGTCACGTGTTTGTTTGTTTGTTTGTTTGTTTTACTTTCTTTCTCCATAGAAGCAAATAAAATCATCCAAACATCCCAGTTGCTTACTCCAAGCATTGCACAGCTTTGGGGATGATCCATCGCAGTGCATCAACATCTGGCCTCTGCACCTCATTATCCAGGATTTCTTTTCCTTGTAGGCATGGCTAATTCCATATGCTTTGCAGACAAGTTCACAAGCACAGAGTCATTAACTTTTGCCAATACAGCATCTGCACAAAAGATAAGGACTGCGGGCATTCCCTCTTCTGGTCCTGAATTAGATTCACCTAGCAAACACAATTCAACTTAAATATCTGGTAAAATCTATGGAAAGACAGATTTTATCCACTGTGGTAGGAGTGGTGTCAGTCCCTGAAGGAACAAGTTTTAAGAAATCCCTGTGAGATACGTTGAACAAAGATGGACCTGTACTCTTAGCACCAATAACCAAAAAGTGTTAAAGGGTAGGTAAAAAGAGGAATCAGGTACTCCAGTTTTAATTCTTGCCTGTCTTATCAATTTAGTTGTATAGACTTGGATATCTGTACTGGAGTAAAAGTCACAGAATCACAGAATTGTCTAGGTTGGAAGAGACCTCAAGATCATCAAGTCCAACCTCTGACCTAACACTAACAAGTCCTCAGGTCACTGAGAACTTTGTCTGCCTCATGATTTTGCTGTCACCCAAATTGTCCCTATCTAAGAGTAATTCTTCCTTCATGCTGGTACGGCAGTTTTTAGCTCCATGTGTGCAAAACTCATTACAAGTCTTGAATGAAACATGTTAAAGAAGAACAAAACAGATTTGCCACCTTTTTTATATGGAGAGGTTATGAGGTTTCCTGTGATTGTCCACATTTTTGAAGATTAGTCAGCTTTTCCAAAGGATTATGCAAAGTGAAAGCCTACAATAGCAGGAGGTTGGGATCAGTGACCCAGAAGGTTCTTCCAGCCCTCTGTTCCTGGAGGCTTTTCCAAGACATACTAAAGAAGTTAAAGACCACTTGTGTGGTCTGAACTTAATACCTTTGATACACACTTCCCACTGATTTTTTCGTGACCGTCATTTAACAGGGTAGAAGCAGGGGAGGCATAGGGCTTCTCTATGAAGATGAGAGAAAGCATTTGTCACAATAATGACAGAGAGCACCTTACAAGCTAGCTGACAGCTCAGGAAACTGAAGTGGACATACATGCCAAGAAACACCTCAACAGATGCAAACAACTTCATCTCTCTGCTCGCAAGACCCCACCTCTAGAATCTTCACTTGCATTTCAGTCCTGGACCTCCTTTCTGAAACCCAGCAGCTACAGCAGTTATGATGGTGGTTTTGTGGTGTAGACACCTGTCCATATGAAACTAATCTGGGACCACCAAGCTCATTTTCCTGTGGCAATTTACCAGCTTACCATATGGCAATGATTTTTGACAGCCATTGTCTCAATCTGGATTCAAATTAGTGATACAGTAATGGAAGATGCCTTGGTCATGCTCTTAGCCAAAGCCCATACTTTACCTAGCTGGAAAGTAGGCAGTGGTGTTGCTTCCCAGTGTTGAGCAGGTATAGTCTCACCCCACCTCCAAACATAGCCCAACTCAGAAAACCAACAGTTCCTGATTTTCAAATGTGCTTTGCCAGCCAAAACATCAACCACATGCCACCCCCGAGAAGGCCACAATTCGGTGGTTGCACATCAGACCAATTGGCCCATATTTATAAAGTGCTTTGATATCCCAGATGAAAGGACAGTATATAAATGCCCCATTCATTTAGGTTACATACAGTAGCAGCAAACAGAAAAATCATTACCCACAGGGTTAGAAAGGCATATTCCTGTTTATTAATTGAAGACCACATAAAGAATGCTTGGTTAAAGTATTCCTTTTGGAGTGGACATTTCAGTGCCTGTCCAGCGAATGAAAATAACTCCGAAAATTTGCATGGGCAAATGGCATAAACATCAAGTTTGCACAACTCCTCAGAACAAAATTCTCTTTAAAAATGCAGATTTGTTTTTTTATATGGGACTACTCTTGTTCCCTACAAGCCAATGAGAAGTTAGAGAACCAGTCCTTTGCCAGGTCAGGACTACAGTGAAATTATTATCCTAGCAAATAATAATCATAATTAAAAAAAAAAAAAAATAGCTATACTGTGAGCATCAGATACTCAGCAACTTGGTACACTTCACACTAAACCATCTATGAGTTCACTATGCGTTTAGGTTTTCTTGTATACTGTATTCCTCACTTCTTTCTCTGTGTATCTTTGAGACACATGACCATCTAAGATCATTTGGAAAACTATGTTAAATAAAACCCTTTCTGCCTGTCAACTCTGTATTGAAGTGCTGAGTAGATACCCATTCACAGTCCCTGGGAGCAAGCAGTGTCTTTCATATATCATAGCCATAAAAATAAATAAATTACAAAGCAGAAAGAAGATAAGGCACAGGTTTAGGCTGCCTTTTGAAGATTTATTGAAACAAACTGATATTTCTTATAATGTGCATGTAACCAGAATACATAATTGACAATGATAATCATTAACAGGTACTAATGTTATTTCAGAACAGAGGATGGAATGAGGCAGACTAAACCTCCATGCATGCAGTAGAGGAAATCCAAGCTGCGATAATTAAATGCAAATAAAGCCTGGGGGCAAAAATTCCTGGTCTCCCTAAGATAAGAGAAATGTATTTCTACCATCTATACTTCATTTATTTCTCTTGAAGACTCTAATTTGTTTTTAAGCTAATAGATCAAACATTCTTGTCACAGTTCATACAACTGTCTCAAATATGTGAGAAGTACCCGCCAGGCGAGGACCACCAGCAATTTTTATGATTTCTTTACACTACAAATATTTGGCAGAACTGAAATCACCCAATAAAATAAACCTGTGGATTCATCTGCAGTTTTAGACTCTCTCCAAGTATTCTTTGGACTCCTTCCCAAAATAACTGATGCTCATGATATTCCAATATCAAATGAAAATATGTCCTAATTTTCATGTCTCACCACCACCATCTGTTATTAAAGAGAAAGTCTTCTTTTTCAGAGCAGGCCAGGTGGCTTGGTGACACCCATACCCATCAGTGAAGCCCTGGTCCAGCAGTGCTGGACCAACACAATTCCTTGATGCCATTGTGTTGGTTGGATTCAGCCATAATGCAAAGGCAGAACCATGGAGCAGTGGTGGTGAAAAATCATTTCTTCCAGTACCATCATCATCTGCCAGCTGGTTCCCTAAAATGCTGGCTGCACTGGCACATTGATGTCTCCATCTCTACAGGAGGGAAGCTTGGAATTTAATTATGGGCAAGAAGGGTTTTAGGGAAAGGTTTGGGATCCTCTTCGGAAATGCCTTTGGCAAAAGGTAAAAAAAATGCCATGTTTGAAAAGTCTTTTCAGCACTAGTGACACTGCAGAAATCTTCCATGAAAGCCCCTACAGAAATCTTGCAGTCACCTTTAAGAGACCAATCAGCTAATACTTCAGAAAGTCAATATCTAAGCTTTATAGACATTCAGCTCTTTTTAATATTACATCCATGCATTAAGTATAAGAGTAAAGTCTTCTTCCTCCAAACCAACAATGAATTAATTTACAAACCTCCCCAGCCTCCTGCCTCTGCCTTTGACTTGGACAATCAAAATATATCACCATTTACCTACCCCAACAAGGTGTCCAGAGAACTGTTCCTGAATGTCTGAGGCTGCTCTTCCCAGGTCCTTCAAATATTTTTCTGTCCAGAGATCTCAAGCTGTACTGTTTTACCAAGTAGGGCTCGCAAATCCCATAAACTACTATACAATCTGGTGCATGGTATCAACTGAACATGTTTTCCAGCAGAAAGGAGGATGACTTTTGTTTTTATCACTCTCCTGCCTTATAGGTATTACTTGTTAAGGTTATCACCCACTCTGATTTTGGTAAAGCATTCTAATTTTATGTGGCTTGTCTCACACCTTATTAGACTTGCTGGCAGACTGGCTAATATTGACTAGTTAGCAGAAGAAAAACATCTTTATTCATGTAATACTCAATTAAAACTTCATTGTTTCCCATGGATCAAAATGGCATTTTGATTTAGTAGCATAGCTCCACGGCATTCATATCAAGTCAGGAGAATAGGCAAGTACAGCTGCTCAGAAACTTCCCATCTTGGTGTTTTTTTGTGGTTGTTGTTTTCTTGTTTTGTTGTCATTTACTTGTTTGTTTTTAAATACCAAATTGTTTTGTACAAAAACAGTGCTGCTCTTAGGAAAGCTAGATTTTCCTGAAATGTTTCAATTTTCCATTAGGAGAAACTGATGGAAAGTATTTAACTTTGAGTTCATATGATCTAAATAACATTCAGGTCAGGTCTAAACAAATTAAAACTTCTGTAGGTCAAGCCAGTTTGACATGAATCTACTTTAACATTATGTGTACATTCTCTGAGCTTCATATCTGTTATGAAACAATGGAGATTCACTCCAGCAAGCAAGTCCAATCAATAAGATATGAAAGCCATAAGCAAATAACCTGGAAAAGGTGAATAGGCATTTTCTGAAAATACAGCTTAAAATTGAAACAGCCCAAGCAAACAAACAATTTCTTTTCTTTTCTTTTCTTTTCTTTTCTTTTCTTTTCTTTTCTTTTCTTTTCTTTTCTTTTCTTTTCTTTTCTTTTCTTTTCTTTTCTTTTCTTTTCTTTTCTTTTCTTTTCTTTTCTTTTCTTTTCTTTTCTTTATATTATATATATATATATGTTTTTCCCTCACACTAACAATAAACATTTTGTTTCTGTAAGCATCATGTTTTATAAAACGTTTGTAACAGTTTCTAGTTTGGGAAAATATAAGGATGGAAATGAATGTTTAAAGGCAGGACACTCATCTTTGTGCTAGTGGCATCTTCTCAGGTACACAGAACTATTCTGTTAACTGTGAGGGAATACTGGATCATTTCCTATGTTTCCTATGTTTTCCTATGTTTCTATCCTATATATACTAGAAGACATTATATGCTGTCATTCCCATTCCACAGGTAGGAAACTAACACCACATGAGCACTGCTATGTGGGTGATATGGAAAAGACTGAGGACATTAGAGGACCTCTGTTAAGTGGCAGATTCAAGAAGAAGAAAAGAAAAACAGAGACATGCATCTTCATAAAATGTGCAGTCAATCTGCAGGGCTCACGCTGCAAGATGTTGTAAAAGACAAATGTTTCCATGAGGTCAAAAAGTGACCAGATATTGGCAGCTTGTGTAGACATGGGGTGAAGAAGAAAGGGGGTGTTTTTTTGAAGCCACATTGTTTTTTGTGATTGTCTCTGGCTGAACAAAGGTCCCTTAGGAGAGGAGAAGTCTGTCTGTAAGCTGCTGCCCGTCTAGATCTGTCCAGTCTCACTGTGTCTGCCCTGTTCTTGGCCCAGGTCGCTGGCAGCCCATCGAATCTTTCTTGTTCTCCTTCCGTGACACATCCCAGCTGCAATGCTAGGTCTTTTATTACAAGTCTGCAGATGGCTATAAGGGTTGGAAGCTGGGATATGTTGTGGCCTGGGACCTTTCTGCAGACACATATGAACTTACCACCAGTGCACATTTGCCTGCAATATGAACGACTGGAAGTGGTGACCAAAATGGTCTTTTCTAATTTTATAGTTCTACTCTCACGATCCCACAAATGTGGTGTCAGTCATAGAGGTCTGCACCATGTCAGTACTTACTGTGAAGGGGCCTTTTCCAGTCCTGGTTAAATGCTGAAAAAAAATATTTCTTAGGGATTACTGTTCTTCAGGAAAAAGTCTCTCTATCCATCACCCACTGTCTACACAAGCTGTCCGTGCCCTCTATGTGACAAGAAGAAGAAAAAACAGGAGTTTGGAGCTCTCCTCTGTATACAAAGGCTTTACGGTAGAGGAAAATCTCAGACATGAAGGGACATGGCATGAAGACCTAAGGAAAGCTGCAGATGTACAGAAATGGTCAACATTTGCTGAATTTCCAGCAGGTGCAGTGTGTAGCAGCCTACACATTCAGCCAAAACAATCTCTCAGTTCTTCTGCTCAAGTTTTGGAAGAAAATTATTTCAGTGCCAGCACTGAGACAGAATGCTTACCATGACTCAGAAATTGCAGATGGAGATGCTTCCACCAAATGCCCACCTGGAGCAACTCAGTGAAGACTAACCTCCTACAGATTGAAGCAAATAGACAAAACCTGCCAAGTGGGAGCTGCGTAAGTCTCAAATCTTCTACAAGCATCCTGTAACCCACTCACCATCGGGTTAAGCTCCTATTGAACATGAGCAGAGCTCCTTACATGTTGTGCAACACAATGGAAAATTGAGACCATACCATAGATGAGGACATACAAGTTACGTGGTTTGCCTGAGGCCACACAGTGAGTCAGTGGCTAAATTATAAACTTGGGAGTCCCTGGCTCCAAGTCACTTATTCAATCTATGCTGCCTCTAAGGCATATTACATTGGGGGTATTGTATGGATATGGAAATGACATTAACTTTGAAGAGCAGTGTACAGTAGAAGCAAGCAAAGTAAGTGGGCTTTATTGTGGGCTGTTTTTTTTTCCTAAAATAAATAAATAAATAAAAAAGCATTAAAAAAAAAGTGACATGAACAGTTTTGCAAGCCTACAGTGCAAAACGATTTTGCACAATTTGATTTTGAAACCTCCCTCCTGAACTAAAAAACCTAAACATGAAGTTTCAGGCAGTAATGGACCCCTCTTTTCACTCTTTTTTTTTTCTTCTCTCTTTTTTTTCTTTCTTTCTTTTTTTTCTTTCTTTTTTTTTTTTTTTAGCAATTCTGTTAACCCCCCAAAATAGAGGTTTAATATGGAAATGCTGACAGCTCCTTAAGCAGAGCATCACATTTGCAACACTGTAATTATGTCTACTTCAAAATGCTCCAAAGAAAACAAGATTTTCTTGTTCAAAGAAATATTGAATGGTTTTAGACCCAGAATTAAATCATTCAGACCAAAAAGGACTGTGTTAAGCATGCTGAACCAGGACTGTACCAAGGAGATGTGGAAAGAGATAAATGCAAACTGATTTTACAATATTTATGTAATTGGATCCACATCTCTGTTTTTCTCTGTTGAATGAGTAAAGACCAGATTAACCTTATTATTATTATGTTTATTTGATTGACTTAGGAATTCCATCTGGATAAAAGAGAGTCTAGATGTCTCTCTTCATTCACGCCCAGTGTGAAGCCAATCAACATGCCTCTCTAAGTAACAAATTTGTTTTATGTCATCTATCAGCAAGATACTACAATATTGGGTATAGTTTTAGTTCAATGCATGACTGCTCCTTACAGACCACGCAGTTTGGAGGTTTCCATCCTGCATTCTTAAGTCCCCACAGAAAATTGCTTCTCAGATTTTCCATTCTGGTGAAGATGGTTGTAAGTAAATGTGTGGTGCAGAAAGGGTGCATGGCACATTTTAATGAGAACACAATCAATAATCTCAGCACTGTATTTTTATTCATTTATATTTTTTATTTTTTATTTTTTGGTGGGGGATGTTTGCTTATTTTGAAAGACTTTCTTGGATCCCATTTCTGTTCTACAGAACAAAGGCAGAGATGTGTGTAGGTACAGGATAGGTACAGGATTCCTGTAGAGGTGTCCAGGGAGCGAGAGAGAAAGGGGAGATTTTTTCCATCACTCATGTTTGATTGTTTTGACTATTTCATGCAAATAATCATTTCTAACAACATTTACTATATCCCCAATTAGCATGAGTAACATCAGATCAAAAACAAGGAGGAACTTGGTGTCAGCCTCATTGTATTAGTAAGGGGGAAAATGCTGTGAGTTAATAGGAGAAACCTTTGCAAATGGATTGTTACTTCCTTTGAAAAAAAATACGTTGTACTGTCTAATTAAAAACTACAGTCAAGAACCTTCTCCAGGTAGTTACCCTCACTTCCCAGAGAAGGATGATATATTGGGCTGAGACTAGGACAGGTTGGATTTATGTCACAGGTTTACATAACCAAGAACGAGCCAAACAACCTCTATTATCTTCAGCCTGGACAGCAAAAATACTGATTTCTTCATCATTTTTATTTACTCAGGTTACCATCATTTCTGGACTGAGCTCTGACTATGTGCAGTATGACCTCTCAGTGCTACTTGGGGGCACATGATTATTCCAAACCAATGGCCACTGGACTCCAATCGCCAACAGTTGTATTGTCAAAGTGGCCATTTTGTAACTGTAAATGGACATCTCGTGAATGTTTCTATTTTATCTGATTTTCCGTTTCTTGCTTTACAGGAACCAGCCATCAGACTGCAATCTGTATGAGGCTTTGTATTATCTCGCTTGTAGGCTCTCTTTACCGCACGGACTTGCTTTTGACTTCCTCTCATGCATTATCACAACAGTCTCCAACTCACGCTCTTTGCTCTTCTGTTGGAGAAATATTGTGTAACTCACTACAGTTGCACAGCAACCCTTCCCCCACGGGGAAGTGAGCCTCGAGCCAAACGAAAGCTTTGATATTAAGAGCACGGCAATGCATAAACCTATAATAAGGCACTTGGAGTGCAGCTCTCCTTTCAGAAAACAACAAAACAAAACACTCCTAATTAAGCTATTGGCTCGGAGGAGGTACCAAGTCCAAAATGATTTTGACTCCATATGGAATTTATATGGAATGCAACATGCAATAAACACCAGCACACCCAGATGTGGATGTTCCCCAGCTGTCTGTCTGCTGCTTTGATGGCAAGCTACAAAGGTCCTTCCCTACACAGTCATCTCCGCAGGAAGCACGAGGTGACTCCGCCGTGCTCGCGAATCAAAACGAGGAGTGGAAGGGAAACTTTTTAAAGTGAACATGTGAGCTTTCAAACTCAAACCTTGCACTCAGATTTCTTTTCCCCAGCAGGCTCTTATTCTCTGATCCCTCTCAAGCTGAGCAACAGGTCACATCAGCAAAGTTCTCGTGAAGCACGGCCACCAGCTCGGAGCTGTCGGTGCAGATGTTATTTTTCCCTGCAGCTGCTGGGGGCAGTAGACAATCAGTCCTGGCTTTCTCTAACCTGCATGACCTGGGTGTGGATCATATATGGGCTGCATACGTGCTCTGATGCCGAACAGTTTTGCAAGCCAGCTGCTACATCTGGGAATATGGGGGAAAACTGAGTCCTGCTTTGAGAAATGAGTATTTCGGTGGTCCCTGAGATTGGACTTCAGCACTTCTGATCGGGGCCAAATTCTGCTCTCTCAACTTGCAATATTGTTTAGCCAAAGCCAATTGATTTTGGTCAGAATTTTCCTACTTTCAAGCTGTAACTATATCGATTTTAGAGTTAGCTGCTGAATTTTTCTGAGTTCCAGGAGGTGAATTGTACATCCCAGGGTCAAGAAAACACATTTGTTTTGGACACTGGCAGGAGCCAGAGTGCAGGCAGAGACTTGCAAGACAAACTTTTGGAGGTTATTTTTGCACTAATGGTTACCAGAGATTTTTTTTCTCCCCAAAAACCCACGCTGCAGCCATACGGCTTGCTGGGCACAGCCAGTGGTGGATGCCCAGTTACTAGCTGGGCACGCATGGAAATTTGTGTCAGGCTGCATGATGTGGGAAGGCTACTGTGCTGATGTACAGCAGGAGCAAGGAGCTGAGTTAAATCAATGCAGCAGCCACTAATTATTATACATTTTAGCACATTGTAAGATTCCCTGCTCTGCTCTGACAACCGTGAACAATTTTAGAAGTATTTAGAAGTCACCTCCACCCTCCAGCTCTCCAGCATTATAAAACTACCTGACTTTCCCCTTTTCTGCCACCTTCCATCTCTTTGCTCTGAAATATCCAAGCAAGAGTCATTTTTCCATAAAAACAGCACAACATTGACAGTTTGGGGCTTGCTTAAGCAAGGCGTGGGTGAGCTGAGTTAATGTTCTCAGCCCCAGCCTGATACCTCTGATAATCCTCTCAGGTAGCTGTCCTAGATCTTTGGGTCTGTTTCTGCCTGCTTACAATGTTTCATTTGCTTCTTCCAATATGCAGCGAGATGAATGCAATGAAGAGCAGAGATTTGCATTGTAGCTGCCTGCACCTGGGTTACTAGTTTAGGCTTAGAGCCAGTGGGGAGAAATAGCTACATTGAGGGTACAGCCCACCTTTCCTGAAATAGTTAATAAAAGAAGCCAGGTTTTGTGTAGTTTTCATGTTTTGTAGGAAACATCTACACTGTGTGCCTCAGCCTCACTTGTGGTTAAAAGCTTGGGGCTTGGATTTTTTTTTTCTTTATTTTTTTTCTGTAGAATACTTATACTGAAAAGTAAATGCATGGTTGCATACTGGTACCCCACTTTACCATACTGGGGACCAGCCAAAACAGCCCCGCCTGCCTCCTGGGCAGGGCTGGGACAGGGAGGTGGCTGGTGCACACCAGGGTCTTTCCCCATATAGGACTGCACCGTGGTCAGGTAATTGTAGATGTCTAGTACAACAGGTGCCAAGATGCTACTTTAATAAAATCATTGCTTTTAATAAGAATATGAATGAGGAGGAATGCCCAGTAGCTAAAAAGCTAAGCCTTGATCCTGAAAATACATGCTCACGAGTAATTACATGCACTTAACAGTCCTGCAATGCTCTGAGAACTTAGGGAACGTACCGATTGCCTTTGGTTCCCATGGGCTGCAGCACAGACAGGGAGCCCCAGACTGCATGGCTGGCTTCACTCTACATGAGGATGCTCATGTTCCTGGGTCTGACCAGGCTCAGAGCCCCAGCCACAAAAAAACAGCCATACTTCATAAATATCCTTTTTTTGGACTTCTGTGGAGAAATCCCCAAAGCAGGCTTTTGTTATTTTACGGATATGGTTCAAGTTTTTCTTATCCTGCAACTTCCTGGCTTCCAGTCTGACACTGCTGACCTGTGCGACACGGTGAGGATCAGCTGGGTCTCAGGAGGTTTACCAGGGGTTAGTGGTTCCCGTATCTGAGCTACAAACCCAGCCCTGCCAATCACATCAACCTCTCCATTCATGCCAGGAGGATACCAGAAGGTCCAGCTCACTTTTCTCTTAGATTTCACCTTCTCATTTAGACATTTTTTTCCTTTTTGAATGATCACCCACGGATAACTGGATAAGGGATTATTTTAACAACTAAGCTCCAAAACTGGACCATTTACATTGCTTGCTTCTAGCTGGCCTTCTTGTCTACAACAGACTGAAATAGTAATCAAAACTCATAACATATGATATATCCAGGTGTTTCATACAGTGCCATACATATTTCCTAGAATTATGATGTTACTACAAACAGCATTGTTTAATATCTGTATCAGAGAACTTCTAGGAATAAAGATATTTGACTGAAGGAAAATATTCTAACAAAGGTTTTCCTGTACAAGTAGTTGCCCTTTGACACAAACACAGCTCCTTATAACTTAATATTTTTAATAATGGGTTTGTGAGCAGGGCAATGAAAAGCTCCAGCCTGGAGACCTAACATTGCGGGGAAGCTCACACAGGGTGGTTTTTCTATTCCACCCCAGAGGTAGCTGCATTTCCACTCCATGACTAAGCAGATGATACATACGTGGGGTTAGACAGACTTATTTTACTCATGTAATGTGGGAGCAATTCCCTGCAGTGGGGCTTCTGCTGCTTTACAGGATGACTAGCACCTCACAGCACGTAAAGGACATTTAGTCTGAGTTGGTGAAGATATATCAATGTATTTTGGGAAATGTTGCAGCGTGACCCTTCTGTTTCTCTCCTTTGGGTCAACATAGACTTGTCTTCTGATATTTTCCTCATTTTTTTTTCAATTCTCAGGATGGCAAAGAGATTCATGAGGGTATGTTACTGCTGTTGAAAGTGAAATGTAACCTCCCTCTTATTCTTGCATTTTGCTTAATAATCAGCATGTAAAACAAACAATTAAATAAAAAATTGCAACAACGCTGAGCAGACATATTGCACTCAATCTTATCCATCTTATAATCGATACCAAGAACAAGTTACCACTTTAAATAACTTCATTCCCATTGCCAGAGCACCGGCTGCCCAGCATGGAGCTTTTACCAAGCACAGCAGGCAGTGACCCTGCTGCTCACATGGCTCTCACAATCTCAGTGAGGGCTTTCTGCAACATCCCTTCCCCATGGGTCCAACAGCTCACACCTGCGGATTCCTACAGGGTTGCTAAATCCTCCTTTGGCAAATATCCATTTCCACATGTCATGTTGATTTCAAATTATGCCATGGAATTAACTCATGCAAATACTACAAGGGTCAGAAAATTGCACCTACAGACTGCCTGCATTGAGTGAGAGGTAATGGTCCTATCAAACATTCATTCTTGTCTGTATTATTCTGTGTAAAAGCTCCATCCTTCATCTCCTTATCTATTCATACCATTTTATTGGAATTAACTTCTCCTCCTTAACATCTTTCTGCTCTTGATTTTGAAAGCACCAGTCCTCAAAACTGCCATCAGGGAAGCCAGCCTCTGTTTCACCCTCCTCACAGGGGTGTGTGGGGCTGAGCAGAGAGGGACTCAATGGACCAGTAGATGCACTGCAGACCTGTGTTTCTATGAAGAGTAGACATTTTTCTACTTGTGGGTTTCTACCCACAGATAGAGCTTGGAGGTAAGGGCTCAAAGTATTGTATAATTCATACCCACAAGGAGGGATAAGCTGTTGTGCCAGGTTTGAATCTTACTCTATAAACCAAAATTGCATTTTTCCATCATTTCCCATTGTACAACCATTTCCTAGTCACCCATAACCATCATTACTAGCTCTTTTAGAACATTACTGTTTTTTCAGATCTCTCACTCTCCTATTAAATATCTGTGTTTTGGATTATTATTCCCAGATTTATTAGTTTGCCTTTTTCCAGACAGAATCTCATTCTGTTTCCTGCTCATATTTCTAACCTCTGGTTCCATTAGTGTTATTTCTCTGTCTTCACTTGGTTTACAGTTCTTTCCAGCACAGTGTCGTGTGCAGACCTAGTTAATGTACTTGGTTACACCTCCTTCCAGACCATTAATAAAAGTATTAAATAATGTTGCTGCTAGCACAAATCCATGCAGCACCCTGCTGTTCACCCTCCATCATCTTCAAGACCACAGCCATCCATCATGTGCACCATTTATCACTGGCAAACAGATTTTGCAAACTAAAGCTGTTCTGTTTGAATTACACTGCTAACTCTGGGTAAGGACAGAAAGGAAGAAATGTCAAATGGCAGTGGCAGGAAAAGGTGGGACAAGGGCTGGATGATGATATCACTCAAACCTACTCCTTACCGATGAAGCCAAATGGACTGGTAGAGAGAAACGCAATCCTTCTCTGCATCCTACTGTGTCCTGTAGCAGAGTTTTCCCTGATGTACTCTGGTCTGGAACTAGGGACCACATACTTGAGGAAGGAACCATAAATTATCCCAACGGTTGCTCCACCAGCCAATACACAACAGGGATAAAAGTCACCAGCTGAAGAGAGATACCGTCTGTTCCCACGTCATTATTTCTGGTAAGAAAAGATCACATTTTCAGACATTAACTTTAATTCAAAGAAGTTCAAAGGAGTGCTGCCACTCTGCTCACTGCAATGAGGGATGCTGGTGAAGCTGAAAATCAAAAAATCCCAGGCTGCAGCAGGCAATTACCTGGGGACTTCTACCATTTCCGAGCTTCTCCGCTGAGAAGGAGGCTGGCAGAAAGGTAGGAAAGGTTCTTTTCAACCAGGATTCTGCTTTGGGAAAACAACATATTCCCCACATATTTGTATGGACTTGAGGCACGTAGAGCTTGTTGGCATTGCCACTCTGAATTGAAGATCTGAAGTCCAACAAGCTCAAGGTCCTGTCTCAGGTGGTGGTCAGCATCTCCCACCACACTGCTGGGAGAGGTGGAGCTGTCCCTCAGCAAGAAAAGCTGGAATAATCTCAGTGTGCTTCCTCTGCCCTGGTTTTAGGAGTTACTACCAAACCTTCAATAATGTAAATCAGTTTTAATCCCCAAAGCATAGCCCATAATAGCTTTTCAGACTGTTTGGTAGAGTTGTGAGAACTGTGGATTCCCTGGCTCACAGTGGAAGTGTCTCAGACTCATCTGTGGAATAATGAGCTCCCAGAAGTCCGAATTCAGTGGGAACAACAGCGATTAAGCCAATGAGAAAATCACATCCAGAGGCAACACATGTGAAATAGGATGGCTGCTCTGGCCTGACTAGTTAGTCAATAATCTGGGCTCCTGCAGAGATGGTTCTATTAGGAGAAGAAACTTTTGTGTTTCTTGAGTGTAATCATGATTAACTAAGAAATATATCCACAAAATCCCATTTCTTTAAACGCAGTAGAAAAAGAAAATGACAGCAAGCAGTTGCTTTGCTCTGAATATCCAAACTTGCTCCTGTAGCAAATTCAGTACCCCAAATCCCATTTGTACTCCAGAAACCCTTTAACAATGCAAATGAAATAAAGAAACTTGGAATTAGGTAGAATTAGAATTACAGAGCTAGACTTTATCATGGCAGCTGGCAGAAAAAAAAAAAAAAAAAAAGCCTTTTAAAAGAATATAAAAGTATTTATTGACTATACACACATTTTTAGCCTTAAGTTGAATACACTGATAAATTTTAAAGGAATTGGTTAATGAGGTTACCAAAGCACTGGGAGTTCAGTTTTGAACAGCTATGGTAAATGGAAGATAGAGGATATAAGGAGGAAATAGAGGGGAAAAATATTGAAATCTTTGGTGTTTTTTTTTTTTTTTTTTTTTTTTTAATTAAAAATAGCAGTTTGAGCAATCCTGTCAACTTACATTTCATTGCTCAGATATTATAATTATGTCTATAATAAACAAGTCTGAACAGAAAGCAAAAGAGCAAGACAGCAGAGCATAAGGCTGAAAAGGGGGTAATAAAAATATGAGCTATAGAGAATATGACTTCAGTCAAACAAAAGCAGAGAATTTCTTAACTAAAACCTGAGAACTGCTGTGCACAGAGCTGCATAGACTAGAGGGAACATAATGAATTTTAGCACAGTATTTGCAAAATAAACAGATAACTTATCACAAAGGTCCCCTGCAGCAGATCAGATTCCTGCATCCCGCACGCACTGCTCCAACCAACCATTGCTTCTGCCACAGTGCTCAGGCGCTCCTTGTCGGAGGATCTGCCCCTTTGCAGATCGTGTGCTGTGATCGTATCAGATCCCATAAACCGGCTGCTCTTGGGTGTGCCAAGCTACTTACATCTCATTGGAAATTTTTATCCCACGCAGGTAGGAGGTCGTATTCGTCCTCCTGGGCCTGAGCTGAGCTCTTGTGTGCCCCAGCATGGTGCAGCTGGTAGCTCAGCACTGCTGGGCTGGGTACAATTGTTTAATAATCAAAGAATAATTTTTATCTTTAAATATTTCCTTTGTTCACAGTGCTGAGCAATAATAATAATTAAAAAAAAAAAAAAAAAAAGGAGTTGTTTTTGTATAATAATTTTAAATATTGAAACTGCTTGGGTAAAAAAAAAAAAGGCGTTAAGTCTGATGCACTTCCAGTTGTGTGCTTACATTTATTTATATTACTTTAAGTACTTTATATCCCCATGCCATTTAATCTAATAGGGTAATAAATTTCACTTTCTGTCCTAAGCTATTGCAGAATTGTTTTGAAGTATTAAATAGCTGCTAACTGCCCAGGACTTGGGGAATTGATCCTTGCTATTAAAGACGTGCTTCACCATGCCCATAGCGCAGACCACACGCGCTTCCATTGCGTTGTGCACCATCTCCTCCTCCTGCTGCAATCCTGTAATACATGGATGGGAATGACAGCCCACGACGAAGTTGTGCTAGGAAAACATTTTCTGCTTTAATTTCTTAGCAATATGGTATTACAGCAATAAAGATAACCTGATCTTCTGAGAGGTGCCAACATGAGCAAGTATTTCAGAGGGTGCCTGGTGTCAGCAGTGAAGACAGCACAGTCATTGCAGGTTTAAACACATCTACCCTTTTAAACCAAACCTGACAATGACACTACCTTTTCTTACTTGGAACTAGGTGCAGTATATTTTGTCATTTTATTTCTCACTTAAGCAAGCCAAGGGGGTAAAGCCATTACAGTAGAAGAAGTTGCCCCTGCGACACCACACAGCCACCTCCTGCTCCCATCTGGCTGCTGACATTAGCTCCTCCATCTGTTCCACAACTGTTTATAATTAGCTGATGATTAAACACGCCGATAGTGGGTTTCTCCCTGAGCAACACCAGGGCACATGAATCAAGCCAGGGTTTCTCACCCTCCTCCTCCTCCTCTGCCCCTGCCCAGCTGTCCAGGCTTGCCTTACGCCAAAATTGTGAGTGCCAAGAGAAACCCTTTGCCTCATTTTTGTATAATCTGAGGTTGTGTCTTAGTCTGTCAGTGATGGGAACCACAGAATCACAGCATGGCTGAGGCTGGGGACACCCCTGGGTGCCCCTGTCCCCCCTGCCCCAGCATCCCTGGGCTTGGGGAGCTCTCCAAGGAGCAGCCTTGGAATCTCTTGGGGCAGCCTAATCCAACAGCAGCCCTTCAGGAGCAAAACTGCTGTGGAATTTAGATGTAAGCCTATTCAATCCCATTAGAAGGACAGGGACCATAGATGGGTACATGAGACAAAATGAGAAAGCGTTTCCTGCTGCCCATCTACCAGGAAAGTGGTTTTCTTCCATTTAAAAGTACTGGCAGAATGTGAACTCTTCGTGCAGGATGAGTCTTGCACATTGTGGGGTGAATGTGCTTCTTAATTCAGATCTTGCAAAGTGGGATGCAGCTGGCAGATTTAATGAAGGGGCCTGTGCAGTTGCAAGAAGAGGTAAAACATCATTTCTTAAAACTATTTTTATATACTGGTCTCCTCCAACAGGTGTGTCCTTATCAACAGCTGAGAAGCCAGGCACATCCTTCCCAACCAAAAAGAAAAGTTTGTGCAGCCACCAAGACTATCAGCAGAGCAACAAAAGGAAATCAGATATTTTAATGCAGAGAACAGTCTGGACCTCTCCTTGCTGTTAGGAAACGTAAGGAAGGGTGTGAACTTGCAGTCGAGTAGAGAATTTCCTGTTCTCTTCTTGATTCCCCACACCTTTTGGCAAAAGGCAGGGTTAAGATTGTAAACTGAAACACAACAAAACCTTTTGTCGTTTTTAGCAAGAGTTTAGCTGCAGCTAACTTGCACTGATGTGGATGCAAATCCTCATTTGCACAAATTGCACTGAATTCATTGTGGCTACTTGGGAATATAAATTAACGGGGTATTAGAGGCAAGATCTGGTTATCAATATATATGTTTGCTCCAGAGAGCTTGAGAAATAATTACACCAGGTTATTTCTGAGAATGTACTATAATTTCTAATCTCAAGGTATACCATCTTTGAACTTTAAGAAAATATGTAAGACCTGATCCAGAAATATGTTGGCTTCTAATTCCTGTCTTCATCTCAATTGATATCCCTGGAGTTAAATGCCTGGATGCTATTCAGGTATGAGTCTAAACTACAGTATTATTAATTGCATAGTAACAACTGGTAGTATTAATGTTATCTAACTGCAGTGCAATCTTCACCCCTGGTCATCCTAGACCACTTGTTCAGTCAGGGGAGAGAAGCTGGCAATGCCCCATTTCTCTACAAAGCCGATATCCATGTTAGGTAGAAAACTCCTTCCAGAAGTGCAGAAGTGATTGCTTTTTTCCATGGCGAGAAAGACAGCCCAAATCAGTAGGGCTATTTCCTCACAGACTGCTCCATCCTTCTGTCTCCACTCTCAGAAGTTCCCTGGCCTTTGATAGACACCCATAAATTAGGACTAAGTCTTGCATGAGCGGGGGGGGGGGGGGGGGGGGGAGGGCTACAGAAACAGCTCAAGCAGTGCTACCAAGTTTCTGTTGCCACTTTTCTCAAAGGCAACCTCCCTTGGTTCAGTTGTCTTGAGCAAATGGCAAAAAGACCTGTTGACTCATGCAGTACAGGTTTCAATGCTGCCCAGAAATGAATCCTTCCAAAGACATTAGCATTACTCAACAGCTTAACCTGTGTTCAGCCAGGGCTTTCAAGAAGGATTATTATGGACACCACTACTGCTGGTGCTACCCACTTGGAGATATCTCCTGGCTTGGCTCTGTGATTACTGCCCACTGGCACCAAGAAACAAAAATAGCAAGATGTTAGTGAGAGGGTTACTGATACTTTTTCCTGCCTCATGATCTACAAACATTTGATATTTTTGACAATAAATTCAGCTACAGGACAAAAGGGATCTGATGTTAAAGCAGAACTTTTACTCGCTTTCAGTAATCAACAGAAGTTGCTTTTGTGTGATAGTCTTGGGTGAGGAATTTCCATCAGAGTAGCATTCTTTTAATGACTTCATTAAATCAGTATACATCTAAACAGAAACTCTTATTTATGTTTAGCTAGGCTAATAAGCTTACGTCAAAAGTAATTATGAATCAGTTTTTGTAATGTAACTGTAAAAATTAATCCCTAAGCAGTTTCGGTTAAGCTGAGAATAAAGTGTAAGAAACATCCACAACAAAATGCTTTAAAATGTAGATGGTTTTTCGTGTTGGTACTGCTGTAGCCTGCTAACTGATTTCATTCATTTTCTCTGTTTCTTCATAGCCCTCCTTGTAGAAAGAGCAATGCTCTCTGGTCAAGTGGAAATGCCAGACTTTAGCTAGGCACCCTCCTGGGCTTTCCATCCTACCCCCAGAGTGGCATCCAGTCTTGTGCCCAGCTCAGCCTTTAAATAAATAGCTATGGCTATTCTGTAATGCAGAGTGCTTAAAACCTTCCCATTCTCATGGCGGTGCTCTGTCTGCTCACAAACAGGGTTAGCAGAGCTTTGCTCTGCTCTCTGCTGAGTTCACTTGCTGCTCCTCCAAAATTACTGGCAGCACCTGGGCCCAAATAGACACTTCTTTAGATAAGTGCCAGCCTAACTCTTCTAGCTTCATATCAGCCTGAGATAGAAGAACTGGTTTTGGAGGAACAATGCTATCTAAATAGCTCCAAAAATGAGCATGATGCAAGAGGCTCCCAGAGGTATGTTTGTGTAAATATAAACATATGTTTCTGCATTTGTTTTCATATTAATGTTATTTTAGTATCTATTTCATTGCTAGCATTCAAATGCCATATACTGATGGTGCACATTACAGTCCTCCCACACGGATTGTTCCTGAATGCAGCGATAACACTCTTCCAGCACTTTATGCATAAGAAATATTTATTCACTTTCCTTCATGGGAATACAAGGCAAAGCATACTAAATCAATAGCTATGCAGAGGGTTTTGTTTTTCAGTAAGTCTCCAAAATAAAAATGACAAACTGATTAAACGGATCACATCGTGCAGTTCCAAAGTCTACTTTATGGGCTAGGCTATCTTATTAATCAAATGCTGAGCCAAAGGAAAACATTGATCAAACCCTTTATAGAGAATAATAGAGTCAGACCCTTCACTAGTGTAAAATGGAATAATTCAGTATCTCTACCTCGGTTTATATTGGCTGAATGTCTAGTCCACAGACTTTAAGCTGACAGCTCTTTTGAAATATCTGTGTATAAGACACTACATATTTTCACTTTCCTATTCACATTATAGTAAAAGGTTTAGACAGCAAGTTCTTTGAGGCAGGGATTTCCACAGCTGTCTACAAAAGCACTGTGTGACTATGTAACTTCAAGCGACTGGAGGAGAAATAGGTTTTCCCACCCCCAGAAGGGTCTCTCTAGCTGAACGCGTGAGTCCCTGCACCTGTTTTCCATTGCGCTGTCAGCGTGACGTGCTCATCGCTAACCGTAAAAACACGACCCTGAGCTCCTCAGAGTGAAACTGCTCGTCAGAGCTGTGGCCAGGAAGGAATTTCCCAAAGGTCTTAATGGCTTTTTTTGATAGCTTTTTTTTTTTTTTTTTTTTTTTAATTCTTCTATGGCAGGTGGCACAGTTTACTTCTAGGATTGCCTGAAATGTTGCCAGCCTCCCCAGATCGCAAGCATCAGTGTTCACTCAACAGCTGTTCCTGCCACCTTTGGGTGTCACAGGCCACAGAGCATTTCCCCAAAGCCTAAAATATAGAACAGAAACCACAAGTACGAAGCAACAAGATGAGAATGAGAGGGATGAGGAGTCCGAGGTACCCGCAATAGGTACAATTTTTTCCAATTGTGTGACATCCCATCCTAACAACAGGATGTCTACATCTGTGCTGTGCCTTTTACCAACAAAATCATAAGCCCACAGATAGCTGACCCCATGTGTCTGCTATAGCAGGCAATATGTTTTTAAAAAAGCAAGTGAAAGGATGCTATTATGGTCCAAAATCACAAATAACAAGCCAGAAATCTAGATTTCCACCTAGCCAGGAAAGCTGACTGCCAGATTCTGACTTCTTTCCTTTTCCTCTTTTTAACTCCTTTTATAAGCCTCCTGTTTTGCTGCTGAACTGGGAGCACACTCATGACTCTGCCCATTAATGTCACATGAGGAAATAATTTATATAGACTTTATATAAGTCACTCCAAAATGGGTCAGGTCTAAGATCCTTCTAGTCCACTGTCTTGCCTCTGACAGTGGCCAGCATGACTAGTGCAAGAAAAGGGCATCAGGCTCTGGTATTTCCCCAGTATGCTGCAGCTGAGGGCTTTGAGACTCTTTACTGTAAGGACAATTGTGGGCTGAGTGAGTCCATATAAGAGGAACAGCAAACTCTGGTTTGCACCATCCCATGCCAGGTTACTATTTAACCCTGAGCTTCTTATCTCCACTAAATCACTTGTATAGGGAGCCTCCCTATACAAGTCAGGCTTCCCAGTCGACCTTTGGTATGGTGGTAATACAAAATAGTTGCCAAAGTTAGGAAAAAAAAATCAACAACCATTGCTACACAGTCCTGGATTCACCTTGCTTGGGATCTGGCAGCAGGTGGGAAAGTCTCAGTGACACCATGATGAGATGCTTGATTTTGGGAGGCTCCTGGCTGCCTGCAGCTTCATGCACAAAGCCAAATCAATTACCACCTTGAAACTGAAGCTTAACCCCTTGCTTATGCTCCCCTGATCTCAGCCCAATTGAACACCTTCAGCGCAATAATTAGGAAGACAGATTCCCCTTCTAAACATTTGCTGCTTTTGTGTATACTTTTTCCACTTCCTAGCCCTGTGGGATCATGAGCAACAGAACAGTAAATCTTCAAGATCTATTCCCCATATGATAACGCTTCTCTGTACTTTGCCATGTTACAAGAAATATAATTAGGGGTCCTTCACCTGACAGATTAATGAGTCCAACAGCGAAGGTCAGAGAGTAATAAACTAAACACCTAAACACTGCAATCTCTTCGCATAATACAATCGTGAAATGGCACATCTTTTGTAATGCTCTCAGCTGTTTCAGCACATAAATTCTTTATAACATATCAGTTTTATGGTACTTTTTTATTGTACCTTGGTATAAATATTTATACACGTGGCTTGCCTTGCTAGTAAATATTTAGCGTTTTATTCTAAATGGTGACAGCCTTGGGTGCGTACACACAAAATGCAGCATGGAGCCGTCACGTGAGAGCCTTTAATGAGCCACCACGACTGTGCGTTTGGCAATAATCACCTTTTAGAAGAACTAACAAATGCTCGAGAAGCTGCTTGTTAAAGGCTGCGTGCCCTTGGACTCAAAAGACAGAGTGCCCGAAGTGGTGAAAGCAGACACATCCGTGGGGGCCTGGGGGCTTGATCAGGTTAGATTAACACACACTTGTGGAGGGAAGAAAAAACAACCCAAAACAGATCTCTGCTAAAGTGCTTAATCCTGTTTTAACAAGGAGTAGCCAGATTATGCAATTTTAGGGGTAAATTTAAGAACAAAAAAACAACAGATAAAGTCATTTTGGGCTTGCACTGCGGTTTTATCCTATTGATGCAGTTGGCAAAACTTAAGGGTTTTGTATGAGATTAGATATTGAATTTCTGTCCTCAGAAGGAGCTGAGAGTAAAAAAGAATAATAAAACAAACTAACAAACAAACAAAAATATTTTTGCTTATTTATATATAGCTATGTCTAAAAACACAGGTTAGGGCACTAGCTGATTTCTCACATACCTTAAACTTCCCCAAGATCTTACAATTTAGGTATAAAATGGGATGCCACAATCTGATTCAATGGATAATCTCAAGAAACGCTGCTTGCTAAGTGTGTAATAATCATAATAAAGACCTCTTCAATGCTCAGTTTTTCAGCCCTCATCTTTTACAGTGAGCTTTCAGCCCAGCCACGCTCTGTGCGTGCCAGCTATCTGCAAACACATACCCATCAACTCATTAGCTGCCTCAATTTCCTCACCGTGAGATTCATCTCACCTAATTAGCTCTCACTGGGACAGTGGTCTGCACGGAGCCCATGTCACAGGTTGCCCTGACCGGTGGAAAGAGCTGGCCACCTCCCAAGAGCCATTGTTTTGCCTGAAGACAGAGGGAATGGCCCCAAGAAGGTGCGGGAATCCCACAGGGTCTTCAGCAAAAAGCTGAATGGTGTGGCTAGGTAAGACACCTTGGCTTTAGCTGGATAAAGTTAGGTGAGAGAAGCCCAGCTTGGGGTCAAAGCTGATCCTGCTTCTCCATGTGGCCATCCCGTTCTGCTCCAGAAAAAGGGTTTCATTCAGATGAGGCTCCATGTGGATGTTCCAATGAAGGGGGGCAAGGAAAATTTTGAAAGGAAACTTTACAAGAAAAAAACCTTTTCCAGCCTTTTCACAGGAAAAATAAATAAATAAAATAAAATAAAATAAAATAAAATAAAATAAAATAAAATAAAATAAAATAAAATAAAATTCTTCAGACTTCTCAAAAAATCAGCTCAAGCATAGCATTTGATTTCCCATCCACTCAGAGGCAGGTAGCTCAAATTGCGCCGTGAGAAACCAGAGAACGTGATGTTCCTCCACGTAGAGAGTGCAGCAGTTTGCTAAGGTTATCGTGCGTGTGGTGACTGCGTGTGTTGGGTAGACACATTGCAAAACACTTGTTCCAGCTCTGCTGACACTTATCATTCATCACCGAATTAAAATAGAGTGATTCTGCTAAAAAGCAGGAAGGTTGTGTTCGTGTTACCCAGGCACGTTACCAGCCTACATAGCACCACTGCAGCCTCGTCTGAAGTCAGGTTAACCCTAGCACAGTGACAAAGAACCACCCCAAATTTTAAAGTGACTAAAACAAAACCCCAAGCCAGCTCAGCCCAAAATACAATTCAGAGGCACAAGACTGAACAAAGCAGTCAATAATCTTCATATCTGAATTATCCATCCGGTTTCAATTCTACGCAGGAGGCTTCGTTTCCTCTCGCAGACAGTTGAGCAATGTCATCAAGCGCTCATCAGCTTCTGCTGGCTTCTGCCTCCGAGATGGCCACCCCTCAGCAGTGGACAAAATAAATGAAGCCCCAGTTGCAAAGCTTGTCAGGCTCCTTGGGATGCTGCTGGTGGAGAGGGACAGTGGCAGCACATGAGCAATTGTATGCGCGCTCTTTGCTGTTTGGGACGAGGGCTTTGGGCACTGCAGAAGGCTGTCACTGCTGTGTGTTTGCTGTCTGAGGCACTGCAGAAATACTCTGCAGCAACACAGCGGTGTGGGGAGTGGATGCATCAGGGCTGAATCCCTTTGGGATCAGGGAGGATGGATGTGTCCCTGTTTCCCCAGATGCCTGCCCAGGAGAGCTTTAGGACCCCACTTTTGGAGGTGCTGAGCTGCCTGCTGGGGTTGTCTGGCACCGAAAGCCACCTGCCCCCTCCACTGATGTCACTTGCCACTTGGGGTAGTGCAAATCTGCAAATCTGCCCTGCCCGAGAGCACGGTGAGAGGTGGCGGGGCAGGAAGTGGGTTCCCGTCCCCAGCCCCGCGGGGAGCTCGCTAACCACAGGGCGAACACCAGAAGCTGGAAACGACCACGCTGCAGCTCAGGCGCTGCAAACGTCGGGGGGGGTGAGAGACAGAGAGGGGCCCCAAAGGCCTGGGGACCAAGAGAAGAGCAGCTGGGGAAGGTTTCACTATCAGAAGAGAAGCTCAGCAGACAGGACAGCATTGCCACGTCCCTCGTCTGCCTCCGTGCCCTGGAGAACCCACTAACAGAGCATCCCCTGACACAAAGTGCACTGCCACCCCCCTAAGAAACAGGCAGGGGAGGTGTTTATTGCTGCGGGTCACCTTTCTAAAGCTTCCTTCTATAAAAAGACCCTTGCTGAAATAGCAAGGGGTGAGCACCAGGATATTAATCACCCTGCAAAACCAAAGGCCGATGGGGTTAGAAGGAGGCCTGGAAGATCCCATTCTTCAGGTTTCAGGATTTATTCAGCATTTAGCTGAGCTCTTGTGAAACAAAACCCACCGACGAACGCACATGTGCCTACGGGGCGGCCCCCAGCCAAGCCGAGTGTTACCACACCAGAGCAGCTCGGGTTCTATTTTTCTCTATTTCCCTCCCCCCTTTGATGCCGGGATGCTGGCAGGGCAGGGGGGAAGGAGGTGCGAGACCGAAGGGGCCTGTTTTGGCTACGTCGGCGTGGGCGTGCGGCGGGGACCGTCGCTTTCGGTTTGCGTGAGCGTGTGCGAGCGTTGAGCCGCCGTGCCGGAGCGTGGGTGGCACCGGTGTCTGCGTGTGACAGACCGTGTGGGTTCGGGGCTGCACGGCTGCGGTGCGGACGGGTTTGTCTGCGAGCGTGTCCCGTAAGTGCTTCTGCTGCTAAAGGCAGCGCCGAAGCCATTTCATAACAATAACAACAACAAAAAAAATTAGCGGCGCGAGCTGCTGGAAGCTCCACACTGCTCCTCCAGCTCCCCAGCCCGCATAGAGCATTCCCCGGTTTTAAAGACAACCAGAACGTGCAGTTGTTCCTCCCAAACCAAATGCTTGTGTTTTGAAACAAGACAAGCTTTGTTATATAATCCCAGCTTCTGACCTCGGACAGCTTTAAACCAGAATGGTTAGTAGGCTTTTCTTTTTGTTAAGTGCCAAAACCAAACAAAAATAATCCCGTTCTCATTTCCGTGAATGCGAAGAATCGTAAATTGTCCCCGCTTTTGGCCTTGTTGTTTACAAGTGGCAGGCAAAGTCAAGAGAGGGACTTTGGCTGCCCATCAGTGTGACGGAGGGTATCTACTGTGTCTACTGGGCTGGAGTGCAATAAAACCTCTGCTGCCTTGCTGGACAGAAGGGGTTATTTTATTTCACCTCATGCCCAGCTGTCGGGAGGGGATTAAGACATAGCTAAGGAGAGGGACAGCCCCTGTGAGGTGGGCAAAGCAAGCTTTCCAGGGCTGCTCGTCCCCATCTCACTGCCCCAGTAAGCTTCCAGTGCTGGCCATTTCATTGGATGCTCACACTGGAAGCCGAGTTAATTCATAGAGGTTAAAGCAGATCGCTGAAACACCGAGTACTGAAATACGCCTCGTTTATCAGCCTATCTCTGTCTCCGTATGATCTACATGATAGGGATGAATATTAACTTCCTTTGAAGAAAATAAAGCGAAGCAGCCACATGTTTTACCTGGCAAACATATTCAGGGGTGATTCATTCCAAGAACGCTCTGAAAAATCCCCACCTCACTTTTACCTCTAGGAAATTCCCTTTTCATGGGAATGAAAATCACAGCTCCCACGCCCACAGATCGCAGGGCCTTGGCACTTCGAAAGGCTGCGGACAGCTTGCCACGGCCTCTCTTGCCGAGATTGCTCAGCTATAAGCAAAAGCAATGCTTTAACCTAGCTGGATCTTATGTGTATATATATATATATATATATATATATATATTTTAATCGCGCATTTTTACGGTGGGTTTAAGCAGCTTCCTCTGCTCCCTGTTGTTGCTTTTCAATTTTTTTCCCTACATCGGGTGAAACCCCTGCAGGGGGAATGGAGCAGGAAAAAGAAAAAGAGAGAGAGAGAGAATAAATAAATAATGAAGAAAATGTTTCTCTTTCCCTCTCGATGTCAGGAATGTATGGAAAGCTTTAGGCTGCAGCAGTATTTTGACACTGCGCACAGTACTGCTCCCCTCCCCTATTCCTTTGAGGTTCATCTTTCAGACCACAGCTCTGTTCCGCTGCCAACTCGTTGGAAGTGTTTAGTGACTGGAGAACTGTTGCCTGCTCTCTTCAGAACTTCACACTTCATTTTTCCAGATCCCTGCGAGCAGCAGCAAATATTTCACCAGCCTGGTTTGCTGGCTACCACCATAAATCAGACTTAGAACCCAAAAAAATATCCAGGCCTGTCAAGGCATTAGGCTTTTATTTTCGGGCTGGATCCAGTGGTAAATGAGGGCTTGTATTTTCCTTTAAAACTGTAAAGGGATTTTAAGGATTGTCGTTGGACAATGGCCAGCTTCAAAAGATACAATGCAGAATGTAACTGGTTCGAGGAGATTTGAAAAAGTCTTAAGTATGAAAAATGGCTTTTCTTAAAGGTTTTTCAATGAAATGTGAAGCTGGGCTTGAATTTCATAAAGGCTTTGGCATAGGTTGTTCATGAGGAAATCGATTGGGAAGGTGGACAGGGGGATGCTCCTGAGCGATGGAGCGGGTGTAGCTGTTCCTGCACCTTCAGGTCTGCCGTAGCTATCCCATGTGTGACAGCAAGCAAAAATGGATTGGACAATTATTTGCTTGATACCGATTACTTTAAAATGTATATATGAAATAGGAACCTATTTTTTGATTTTGGGGAAGTTTGTAGGGAAAAGATGTTCAAGAAGCTTGCCTTTAACTGTCCAGGCCAGTACTGGGTTGCACTGTTTTTTGAAAAAACAGCCTCTTGTAGCAAACAGCCCAAATTTCCTCAGTCTGCTCTTCATTACCCTAAACAAGCAATGAATAGAAACTAGATGGGGAGTCTAGGAGCAGGGCCTGACTGCCAGCATTGTCATAGGCTTGCTCCCCGACCTTGCTCTGCTAGGGTTCAGCAATCTGGTAGCTGTACACAAATCCCTTTTTTAAATGATAATAGCCAAACTGATTTGCACAATTTAGCTGTAAAACGTGCCAGGGAGCTTCCAGGCAGCAGCATCCTGGGCATTAGCAGCAATCGAGGCACCATGACGTGTCCTATGCCTCAGTTTCCCCAGCTCCTGAGGCAGGAGGAGGAGATCTGCCCCCGACAAAGTGTCAAGAGGTGACCACAGTGCTGTTCCTCATTGCTCCCATTCATCCTGCCTTTGGGGCAAGCCGCTGAGCTGCAGAGAGCAGAGGTTTGTGCCCCGCTCTGTCACATATTCTTAGTTATCCAGAGCAGGTTGACTAAATTTTTCTCCCTTGGAGGGACATCTGTGTCCTACACACTTACAGGATGTTCTGGGGACAAGCTGATTGACACCTGCTTTGTGAAAAACCCATGGAAAACTCTAAATCAGACACAGCAAAGCTACTGGGTGTATATATTTTTTCCACTGGGCAAGTAGCCCTTCCCCAGCCTCATTATTACCTACACCATCCTGTTCTGCAGACAGTAATTTTGTCTGTCACTATCAACCCACCACACCAGCACCATCCCCACTGTGCAGACATTGGAGCAAAATGCCTCTCCCTCAGCCAAGCCTCCATGGGGGTGCCTCCAGCCACCATGAATGCCAATTAATGGGGTTTAGCTCAGCTTTAGGCTGCACTGTATTGTGCCTTGGAGCCGTTGTGTTTGCCAAACCCCCCAAAAATGAGACCTGAAATATGGTACCGCAGAGGCATGCTGGTAGTGATGCATGTCCTTATGCTGCATGTCGGGCAACGGGTGTGCTCCGAGAACTCTTTTTTTCCGTATGAAATGACAGTAAAAGCACTGAATCCAATAGGACAGGAGTGTTTATGGAGTGGTACCTGGCCATTGCTGCTTTTTTCTCTCCAGGAGTGCCGAGGGGCTGGCTCCCAAGCAGATGGCATGCCTGAGATAACCTACATAATTTAAGATTTCTTTACACAGCAAAGATGCTGCTGTCTGCACCCACAGGAGCTCATCCTCAGGGTGTTCTTTGCATGTCCTGACCAAAGGTAAGGGCCCTCCTGAGCCCCCTACACCCCTGGTGAACCGGGGGCATTCCCTGCCACAGGCACCGCCAGCCCGCTCTGGCTCCCCCAGTAAATACCAGCACCTCCCAAGGTCTCCTTGCCTTGTCTCCCATGGCTGTGGCTGAGCTGAATGGTTTCCTTTTACATTTCCCCACTGGTGCCCATATTCTGCTCAGCTTATTGCTTACTACTCCTCCTACAAAATTTCCCACCTCCTCTGACCTTGCTACCGCCGCGTCTTGGGTGTTCTGCGTTTGAGGCTGCTTCAGCAGTAGGCTTCGAGTCAATTAATTTTCCAAATCGCAGCTAACTCAGCAAGGCATTCATGGGCAGCAAGGTGGGGAGGCCAGCCGTGCACAGGGGGAGAAAAGAAAAAAAAAAAAAAAGGAGTTCAGTTTCCCAATTTAGCCTGGTGTGTAGCAGGGGTGGCCAGGAACCAGCGCTGGCTGCGGAGCAGTACAATTTTCCAGGTATGCCGAGAGTGCAGTCAAAGAGGAACAAAAGCACCAGCCCTTTCCCCTGCGGCAGGATCAGACCCCCGGCAAAATGACTTCCTACCCCGGGAGCTGACATAAGACTCCACACTTCCAGGCAAATAAACACCTCTTGGTCTCAGCAGCTATCTGACACGGGGGTAGCAGCAGGCAGGGCAAACCTCCTCTGTATTTCTAATAGCTACGAACACACTGCTCCTGCTTAAGAAACATGCTCATTAATAGCTTTCCTGACTGATGAGCGTGAAAAGGTAGATTGAGGTGGTTCACATGAAACCAATTCCTTTGCCTCCAACACAGATTTTTGGGGTGATCTGGGGCAAAATCCCTTGGTGCATAAGCAAGTCCCCCCGGGGCACACTGTGGGTCAAATGGAGTCAACCCTGCCACCACAACTGTTTCTCGCCCTCCGACAGCTAGGCAGCTGGGAGCAGATCGTTCCTGCATGGAGATGGGATGGCAGCTGGCTTCCTCGGGGTAACAAGCACACACAGGTACGGTGGTGGAAAAAACTCACGCCCTTGTTTGCCCTGTGGCAACTTGTTTGCGTGCCCACGCTCCCAGCCTAGCAGAGGTGTGGCTGGAGCATGGGTAGCAGCTCCCGCTGCTTGCCATGGCTTAGAACCACAGTGAAGACACAACACCACAATTTCCACCACAACGATGATTCAAGAAAGCATCCTGCACTACACTTCTGACTACGTCTTTAGGATACTTGGGCTCGTTAACCTGCTCGATGCCAGTTTCACCTGCCCCGTCGCTGCGCATCAATGTGCAGACAGACACCTCCACCTCCAGTCCCTCCCGCTTCGATAAGCTTAGCAGCACTCTCCCACCTACCAGATGGGTTGCAAAGATAAATGCATCGCTCGTTGGGAAGTACTCAGGCACGCTGATAATAAGGTGCAGCTATCTGCTTTGGGAAGATAACAACAAAAAGGAAAAGATGCTTGGCCACATCAAATAAGAAAGGACCATGGCCCATTCTTTGGCCAGAAGGCCAACAGGTGTGGCTTGGCTATGTCCATAGGATTCACTTTAGCCTTCAGATCGGGGTGATCATACCCATGGTGCCCCCAGGGAAGGGGTCCTGGCCTGTGCTGTCTCCTGAGCGATGCCAGACATTGTATTGGAGAGCCCAGGCCAGCATTGCCCGGGCCCTTCCAACAGTTCTGTTAGTGTAAATCCATGCTAGCAACAGCTGATCAATGTGCCCATTGAACTGCTTATTTATTATCATAAATACACCCTTTCATGCTAGCTTTCACCATTAAAATGCTTTTTCTTTGGATAACCATCTTTACCCTATTGTCATCTTTTCATTGCCTGTCACAATTCTTTGCTGTGGACATTTGCAAGAAAATCTGGCTCTGCGTTCATATGGCATCAATTATTTCATGTAATCTCTGCCTTCTCTCCCAGCTGGACCACCTCTTTACCCCTTCTCCCCACCTCCATCTCTAATCTAAGGAAAACAAGAGTGATTTCCATCAAAGGACCTGTGAGTCTCCTGCTCCCGTGCCCAGGTTCACCCTTGCTCCACCTCATCCCAGACACCAGTGAGTGTAAAAACAGAACAAATAAGCTCTGCTTTGAAGGAACTAGCAAGACTCTTTTTAAAGCCTGTGCCACAGCAGCCATTGGTGGTGATGGAGAGCTCCCTCTGATTTTGGGAGCCTTAGCACCGAGCTAGAACACCACACAGGCCCAGACTCAGCTGAATCCTTCACACCCACCCCATCCACATCATTCTCCCAAACCCCAGCTGCACAAGTTGCTTCAGGAGGCACAAGATATATTTTAACCCAGTTTGCTCCAATTTTCATGAAGTTGCAGGAAGCAGTTTGAGCTCTTGAACTACATGTGCTTTCTCTTAATTTTCCCTCACCTTGTCTCATTTATTCCACTTAAATGCATTGAGTTTCTTTAACATGCCCTGTGCTAGAGGGTTTTGTTCATCTGAGCAAAACCTTGATGGGGTTTTACCATCTGTTTCTGCAGTGGGCTCCTCAAGCCTTTGCCTTTGCTTTCTCAGAGTTGCTTCTGGCTTTTTCATGTGCTTGGGGTGCAAGGCAGCACGTCTGGGTGGCCATGTCCCTCAGGACTGCAGCATCCTTTTATCTCACCTCATCTGAGCCATGTACACAATCCTATTTCCTCTGGAAACTGTTTTTTGCATGATTTCCTCCAGGGTTGGGTGACTGGAAGAAGTATAGGGTAGTTGCAAGGTGCCTGCCCTGTTGTGGGCCTGCCATGTGAATTTATGGTTAAGGTGAAGTTCATTACTAGTAGGATCATCTCACTTTTCCTGAAAAGAAAGCACCTTTCTTTTATATTTAAATGCACAACATTCCTTTGCAAAAACCTCAGCTCAGATTGTCCACCTTGAGATGCCTGTCTGGGATTTTCCAAAACATCCCATCCCATCCCATCCCATCCCATCCCATCCCATCCCATCCCATCCCATCCACTTTTGACTTCTCTCAGAGTTGGGAATGGCAATATGTCCTCATCTTCAGGAAGTGTGGCAGGTCTTACATTCCAGCTGGAAAGCCAAATTCCCATACAATTTAAGTGAGCCTAGCTCTGTTGAGGTAGGTCACTAATGAGTAGGACATTTCAGGCTTTTCAGCACCTTCCTGCCTAAGTCCCATCACTCACTGAGCCCTTTTGCTGCCTGTAGCTCCCATCCTGGACGTGACCTCTCCTTACAACCATCCCCAGTCTGCATCCTAAATTCAGCTCCACCGATGGTAGCTCTGGCTTCTCCAGCACTCCCAGCCCCCAGTAGCACACCCCAGGAACATGCCCAGGACAACTCTTGTATGACAACCAATGCACTCCAGTTAACAGCAAAGCTACGAGGAAGAAGAGGAAGAGGAGGAAGAAGTAAGGAGGAACAGGTGCATTTCCACAGCAGATCATAGCACTGATATAGCACTTGATTTCTGGGATGTAGCGTTGTTGGTAGCAGATCTTTGGCAATACCAGGAAGCCCCAGCAAAGAAGCCAAGATAGAACTGGGACAAATCCCATGAAAATGGCTTCCCATTGGAAATTGTAATTCAAATATTCAAATATAATTCAAATTCACTTTCACTTTTTTTTTTTTTTTGTTAAGACTTTGAAGATACTTTCCTGAAATAATTTCTTTAGGAAAAACTCTGTTTCAGAGCAAGAAGGGAAAAGATGGGATTTGGTTGTACTACACTGCAACTGCTTTTTTCTTTGTGATGTTTTTTGGCAACTCTGATTTCCTAATGCCTCAACAGTGGTGTAAATACAACAGAGCAAGAGATGAAGTCATTTAATACTGTGGCAAGATGTTGAATAAGACATGGTATAGCAGATGAAATAACCTATTTATTTCATCTATTTATTTATGTATATTATTCCTTTTTTAAAAAAAAAATAAACATTAAAAGCAGCTGTTAGCACAAACAGAAGAGCTTGTCGTATCCCTTAAATCAAAGCCTATCCTTTCAGTGATGTCATGTAACAGTTTGCCTCTGACATGTAGTATTGGCATTTCCTGCAAAATGGAACTAATAAGGCCGTGGGTTTTGCTGAGCACTTCCTCCACACGTACGTAGACACGTGTTTCTCCTCCTACCTCCCCCCATCTGTAATCACTGCTCTGATGAAGTGTGACCAATCCAGAAAACAAAACAAAACAAAACAAAACAAAACAAAACTTATTATGTGGGATGGTGGATTCAATGGAAAAACATCATTTATTTTCTACCCAGAAAAAAAAATCATTTTTGTTACTGCTCTTTGATAAACTATGGTTTGCGTTCTTTTCAGAAGCATTGACAATGGTAGCCTGTGCCTTTTCATCACTTGAATGCTTTTGCTTTCGGTCGCTTGGCCATAAATAGGAAAGCCTTTGTTCTTTCCCCCTTTGGATCACAGCTACAAACACGAAGCATGGAGGACACAGGGCTTTCCATGTTCCTCGGTCATCCTCCTGCGAGAAAGCAGCCACACAAACAAACAGGCTGCTTTGTTTGTACTTTCTCTGAAGTTGCAATTTCTTCCACTAAATGTTTACGCATTCCAAAGTCAAGCAACTTTGCCTTGCATCTTGGGAACCCAGCGCTGCTGGTGATTTGTGTTATTTGCAGGAAGATTTGGAGATGCAGATTTAATGGGTTTGGTGAACAAGGTGATTAACATGTTTTTATTTTCTCAAAGCTAAACTTTTGCTAAAATCAAAACACAGCTAGCATTTACTTTGGTGCTAATGGAAGAATTTTCATAAATATCAAATTTAGAGCTAGTAGAAGGATCCTAGCTTGGCAGATTTTCAGGGGAAGGGCTCAGTCCAAAGCTCTTTATGAATTCAGTTTTTCCTTCTCTTTCAGCAAGTTTGGAGTCAGCTGCTCCGTGTCGATGTAGACCATATAAGATCTCCCCAGTGTCCTCCAGCCTGACCTGGAGGACCTCTTCCTGGGGGTACAGTACAAGGATGATGTTAATGGTCACATCAGGCCCTGGTGTCCCAGCAGTGGGTTCTGCACTGAGTACAGGCATCAGGCTGAGGACAGAGTTGGCTCCTGAAATTCTCTGCCTGCTCATCACTGTCTTGGCATAAGACTGAATCAAGGAGAAAGAGGCAAGAAATCTGCTCTTCACACAGGTATTTGCAGGGTTGCCAGCCTCCTCAGTTGCCCGTTTGTGAAGGTTTCTCCCACCTTGTTTTTATTGCTCTTGCAGCTCAGCCTCTTTCTCTTTTTTCTTTTTGAGTACAAATGAACTAAATTCTTCAAACCCATCTGCATTGCTATCAGACAGTATTAAAAAAAAAAAAAATCTTGGCATAATTTCTGAAGTTTCCCTATGTACACTTTCCTGTTCGTGTATTTCCGTCATCCAGGTATCATCACTCAATAACCATACTGTGGCTGTAATGCTTTTCACATGGAAGGAATTGTGTTTTATTGATGGCAAATGTTGTAATGCACTTTCATGTCAAGATGAAAATCTGAAAGAGAAACTTTTTATAGTGCATGCTACATGAAACCTCTGCACTGAACTATACTGTAGAGAGAATATATCCAAGTACACATATGCTATGAGTCTATACAGTAAATTAAACAGTCCTGGCATGAGGGAATGGGCAGAGGAACACATCCCTACTGCAGGGACACCATCAAGTAGCACTCTCCCAAACCATTTCCAGGCGAAGACAAAGTATTAGCAAAGCCAAGGACCGCTCTGAACAGGCAGTTTGGACATGGCTATTCTCTTCTAAAGGTTATGAGCATTTAATGGCATGGTTCTGGCAAAAAGAAATGCCAAGTGGTCTCAGGGCCAGAGCCAGAGCCCAGGCACTGGTTCATGGGGCTGCAGGGATCAGTCCTGCCCTGGCAATGGGCAAGGGCATCTTGGGGGCATTGCTCTCCTCCCTGCCCTGATTTCCGTGATCACAGTGGGGACCAAACACTGCATGGGTCACATTGTGGATCTTTTTATTTGGCGGAGGGGTTCCTGTTGAAGCCCCAGCACCTAGAGGAGAGGTGTTCAGAGCAAACTGCTTCCCAGCATACAGCCTCTTTCCGTGGAGGGGCAGCTGTTCAGTGTGCAATGGGAGAGGAAAGTGCAAGTCCCAGCACCCACTGCTGAGCTCCTAGACCAGCAGGAAATTAGGACAACATAGTCAAAAAAAAAAAAAAAAAGTGTAAGAAAAATAATGGTAATCAGTTCTGGGGACTGCCTGGGCATCCCTGGCCCTTGAGATAGGGGATGTAAGGGCAGCTTGGTCGTGATGCCAACTGAAGGGGACCTCTTGATCCCAAAATCAAAGAGGTTCCCCTTCCAGCACCTCTTCCAGTACTGCCTCACCTCATTTCTGAGTGCAGCTGGTGCAAGATCTCTGTCTGGAAGGCGCACGTGCTGTCTTTGGTGGTGGGAACCAGCTGCGTGGCACAGCCAGCTGACGCAGGGTGCCTGCTTGACATCGAGGGTCTGGCGGCACAATGCAGCTGGGGACATCCATGCCTGCAGGATGGCATTGCCACACAACCACCATGACTCTTGATGTCCCCTCCCTATGGAAGCCTGCAGAACAAAACCCTTGCCTGAGTGCCACCTGTGCCCAAGACAGGGCTCCTGCTACTGCTTTTGCCCCTTTTTCTGCCTCTCTCAACCCTTTCTCGACTTACTTGCCTCATTCACTGGGGGTTGGAGGGAATTTGGTGTTTCACATAGTGATCTCTAGGTTACTATTTTTATATTTCTGGTTGGGGCTTCCTGCTGAATGAGCACAAGCAGGGCTTCCTCCAGCCTTCCTGCTCAAATCTAACACTGATAGCAAACAACTGGCACATTAATCTTACTCTCAGTATTTTGGGGGTTCCCTTGCTCTGCTCAGTACCACGACTGATGTGGCTGAAAGGCAGAAGACCCATCCCAAGACCAGGTTTCATCCCAGTTCAATATCCCAGTGTCCTTCTCCAAATACACTCGTGTGGGCAGTAGACGAGTTTATTCCTGCAGCGATTTTAGTCCCACTGGAGCAGGAGGTTCAGACACCTCTTTGGAAAAGCCTCCTGGGAGGTTTCCAGCTTGTGTTTTCACAAACACAAAATGTTTATCTATGCTTTGGGAAAGACTCCAAGTCCATGGCTGCTTCTCTGAAGGACCATTGAAAATTTTTTGAGGTTGGATTGTATCTTCAACCCACTCACAATTTGTGCAATTACTTAGCATCAATGAATTTGTGTCGGATTTATACACCAGAGCAGTAGGATTACCACTTGCACAAAATGCTCATCTCCTCCTCAGCTGATTCCTGAAGCAGTTTTCTGTCTGCCACTGAGATAAAAACTAGAAAGCTCAACCCAAAGGCCAGCAGATAATGGGATCAGATCTAGGCTCTTGCTTGGTCCTGTGGCTCACCAAAACCAAATCAAAAGCTCTCACTATTGTTCACAATTCCTCTTGGGGCTGGCAATTTTTTACAAAAATACTTTCCTATTCACAAATATGTCTCTTTCCCTATTTTTGTGGACAAACATCAATTTAAATGGTTGAAAAAGAATTCCGACTTCAACACCTAGAACTGTTTTACAGCCAAAAGATATATGAGGTCTACTGCTAAATTGCCCCTAAGACCATGGCTTTTTGCACCTTTTCACATCCCAGATCACAGGGCAGATGCCTCTGATCTTCCTTTGCAGTCACAGAAGAGAAACAAAAAGTGGGCAACTAATCCAGTTCAGATCAAAGTGCCACTTCACCTCTATTGGCTATAAAGGGAGCAAATGTAGGGTAACTAGCCCAGATGCGGATTCAGCCTTGACTTACATGAGCTAAACCCTGTCTCCTTGGGCTCCAACAATGGCACATTTTCAGCAGGTATTCCCAAAGAGCTCATCCCCACCTTGGGTTCTGCTTTGCCAGGATGGCTGCTACGCATAAGCATCAATTAGTCAGTGATTCAGAGCAGAAAGATTCACACCTGGCAAAACCTAGGTGGAAATGCACTCCTCCTTCCTCCCAGGGGAACTCCATCGTTAACACACCTGCTCTCTTTCCGTTTTATTTTCTCACAGGCTTCATAAATCTTGCTTTCCTTTCCTCACCGCAGCCCAACCTCGGGAGGTGTGAATGCTCCCGTTTGCTCAGCTAGAAGGGGAAAAAAAAAAAAAAAAAAAAAATTCTACAAGCTCAGCTTCACTAGGGCAAATGAACCCTGTGTTTTAGGACGTCAGAGCAATAAGGCAGATTCAGCTGGGGGTCCAGGAGGATAGCAGAAGTGCACAGGACAGGGTAAAACAAGCCCAAAGTGTGCAAACCTGTAGCATCCTGATAGGCAATCCTGACAAGAGAAAAGCCTGCTGTAAACAGCTAGCAGAACCAGGAGCAAAGATCTACTCTCACTTCATGTTATGTCCCCACCTAGAAGTTTGGGCTACAGCAAACTAAGTTTAGAAAATAGCCAAGACTAATTTAACAGTTGGTTGTTTTTCATGGACGGAAAGACAGAGCTCGACCTTTTCTCTGAAAACACCCCACCCGGGGTTCCTGGAAGTGGCTGAAGTCTCTTGTTTCTGGAGGTGCTGCCTCCTACCCAGGGCTCAGGCTGTTTTTTGACTCCTGCTTCAGCTCAAGCCTGCAGAAGATCTCAGGAATAACCCCAGGAGGAGGGCAGGGTCTGCAAGGAAGAGCGAGGTGGCTGTCACTAAGCACCAGGAGCTTCATGTTCCAAAGGATTTGGAAAGTGGGAACTCAAATTGTTTTAAATGGAGCATCTTCCTGTCTTGCTTCCACACTGCTGAGACTTTGAAAAGACTTTTTTAAAACCTTAATTCTTTCTTCTTCTGCGTTTTAAGGGTTGAGTGAGAAGAGTCATCGTTCCCTCCAATTTTTTTTAGATGTTTATGTTCAACATCCTGAGTTTATTCATAAAGCAACGAGCCTGCCTTTAAAAATCAAGGCCAAATCTAGGTCAAATCTGATAAACATTTTAGCCTTTGCTCTGCAGAATCGGAGGGCTCAGGCACATGATCGTGTTACTGCAGCTCAATGAGCGGCACCACATCAGCTGCACGGCACCAAGGGGCCGCGCGCACTGAGCCACAAGGGTGAGGCCAAGCACATTAGCCTGAAACCGCTTTTATTGAGGTTTCAACAAATGTGTTTTATCTCACATTTGCCAGCGGTAACCATTTGAGTTGCATTATTTCAGTGTTTGCCTGGGCCCTAAGCCTCTTCAAGGGCTCGTGTTTTTCTACTCACAATAATTTATTGCAGTATTTAGAAGAGAGGACCAGGAAACATGGCACGTCTGTGGCCGAGACTATAAATCTGGTCCTGGGATGCTCCATGCTGTGCACTGCTGGTCTTCCAGTTGTCCTGCTTAGGGGCCCACTGGTGCACAGGGGGGGGGCTGTCCAGCCTCTGTTTCCTTTGAAGGATAGCCAAATGCATAGAGGAATAGTGCACAGTCCAGTTTTCTCCCAACAAAAGAGCTGGGATATGGCAAGAGTGCACCAAAGCCAGAAATGCTTGGAGAAGAAAAGGGCATTACGGAGCACTTCCACTGCCTACTGTAGTGTAGTTGCAGCCTTTACTACAGTCCAGATATGAAATCAGCTCATCATGTGAATGCCAAAGAGCTGCTTCAGCCCTCAGTAAACTCAGCCACCACACAATGAGCTCAGGAGGCTCCTGAAACTGTTTTCTACAAAAACCACATACACATGCACATGTGTGCACACAGGCACATGCAGACAGACACAACCAGCTACTGTGGCTCTGTTATCCTTTATAAGCCAAATTGCCAATTGAAAAGGATTTAGATTTGGGGATAACGTACATTGAGAAATATATTGTTCAGTTGGATTCTGGGATGGAGTTATTCCACAGTTATGATTAAATCCTTTCCCATTCCTGTACCAAGCAGTAGTGTTTAGAGGCGGTCATGGCCACTGCTTCAGCTTGAAGCAAGGAGCTACTTCAAGAGAATCCTTGGGATGAATGTGAGGAGGTCTCCAAGTCTCCCCCCGCCTTAGTTTAGGACTAAAATTTAGGGTCTGTAAAAGTATGAAACAACTAGAAATACTCACACAAATTTTATGATGAGTCATTGCATTAAAAGCAAATGAGGCTTGTTGCTGCCTGCTCTGATGTAGGATTGCATCTCTTGGTTATCCTCTTCACTGCATAATAAAGGTTTGCATCCTAACCTATCTCTGGACAAAGGCATCACTGCTAGCTGGGGAGACATCATTGTGCAAAGTGTTTGAGTTCAGTATCTCTGAAGCTGCAGAGTTTCACAGAGCTGGGTCTGGCCACGGGATTCAAAAGCTAGAGGCTAGAGAACGGATAGACTTCACCATTGTCTAGTATAATCCCATTAGTTCTGTCTCCTTGGAAACGGGATTGGAAAGTTAAAATCTTAAAAAAATATATCTAAGTTAAACCTTTAAACTGAAGGGAGGATGTATTACTTTACTAAATCTCTCACTTTGTTTCCCTGGGCTTTGTGTTTCTAGAGCTCCCTTCTCTGATTCATGGAAACAACTCAAAGCGGCAAGAGTTATTCATAGAAGTTGCTTCTACGCATGAGTCAAACAAGGCAGTCAGGATGCAACAGCCCAGACGAAGTTAGGGCAAATAAAATGCAAATAATGAAACTAGATTCATGTGGTTCAGCCCTTTTCCTCTCCTATCTTCAGCATCTTTGTGACACCGCTGTGATGGCTGATAAGAAAACAGAGGTCAAAGTGTCAAGAAAACAGAGGCTGTTTCCTTTGCATCAGATATGAAAAGCAACATCTCCCAGCTTTCTCATGCCTTTGCCCAGCCCAGAGAGTGGCCAAACCTCATTCTGAAGAAACTGAGAGGTTCCTGCTGCAAGTGGAAAGCATCTGCACAAAACCATATTGCACCCAGTAGCATGCCTCAAAGCCTGGGACCCCTCATTTTTCCTGGATGCTCTGCTTTTCTGCACTGAGCAAAGGACTATATGATTTCTCCCACTCCAGGAAACAGATGCAAAAACTTGTCAGTAATGGTCAGTGCACCAGTATATCCCCAATTCATCTGCTGGAAAATTTCTCTGTGGAAGAGCTGCCACCTTACAAGCAACAAACAAGTAAGGTCATGCATCTTACCACGTTCCTATTATCATATGGAGCACAGTGTCCGAGCTTTGTGTTGAGAAAAAAATACAAGGTCACAGACCTAAAATTCAAGCTGCTGGAGTGAAAGGATGAAAACTTCATGAAAGAGAAACAGTCAGGCTTGGGGAGGAAATAGTTTTGGGGCAGCTGATTAGATCAAATGATAAACTGTGAACTCCCAAAGACAACTGCTAAAGGCTACACATAGAGAAGATTACAAACTATGTATGGCCTCTAAGTCTTGGAAGAAGAAGACAAATGCAAGATGAATCTGGGAACTAAAATTCATAGTTGTACTAGAAAGTAATGACCGTGGTTAGCAGTTGGTCTAAGGGGATCCCCTTCGCAGAGCACGTCTTGGTTCAAATGCCTTTCTGCTTGTCATCAGCATGGTGGAGGATATTAATTCTGGAATATAGGTATCGGAATTAACAATCTGTGTTTCCTATATAGTTTGTGGAACATTTTTCAGGGCAATTTAGGGGTTAAATTCCCAGCCTAGGAGCAAGTTACTCATTGCCCCCTACCCTGAGCTCACTGGGGGCTGTGAGGGGTCATCATGATGCTCTGGCAGGTGACAAGTTGGGAGGTAATGGCTGTTGAAGGCTCTGCTTTCACCTTTCTCTGCATAAAAACTTTAGATGATTTTCTGTATAAAAGGAAAATCAGCAGGATCTCATTCTACCATTTATTACCTGAAGTATTCCTCTACGTACCTTGCTAACAATGTTTCTATTTATTTTTTTTTTTTTTGTTAACCCAAACTAGAACAAACACCTACAACACCCATGGCAGAAAAAAAGAAAAAAATCCCAAAACAACAGCTTGCCTTTTCTTTCTAACTGAGATTGGTATTGACCTATTAAGAAGAAATGTGCTTACTGGCAAGGTATTGGCCTGTTCCAGAAAAATGGCATCACAGGCTTTCAATTCTTTGAAATTTGCCTTGTCACAAATATTAACAAATGGGTACATATTTTACGAAGAAATACTGATTTCTTAACAAAAGTTGTAAGGCAGCCAAAAACACTTGGAAGTAAACCAATAACTGCATTTTAAACTAAGAGAAGTAACCAAATAACAATTGCTTTTCCCAAACAGACCAGGAACTGGAGGAGTCCTAGTAAGATCAGCTCCCCTGTCCCATACATACTCTTTCCCATTTCTGACCATATTTTTAAAGCCATCCTTTACTTAACATGGTGGTAAATGCAGAGGCTTTTCACCAATATCTGTCTAAACCATTACACAACTTTTATTAAGTGCCCATCAATTCTGGGCACTTGAGACGTGAGTGAGCTTAAGAAAACATTTTCAGAAATGAACTACTTCTCGTTCTGGGAGGCAGTCGAAAACTTTGTTTCCCCCACTTTCTCATATTCCATATGGGTGTGTTTCTGAGCTTCACGTCTTTCTTCTCTGAGGTTCGATTTCTTCTTTGTAATTGTGGCAAAGAAGCACTAAAGGAATTACTTTTGCATTTTGCTGGCTATGTCTGAGGTCTGTGGTCATCCTTATCTCCTGCAGGAGACCTTTGCAAATAAAGTATTAGATTTTCCTCTGTGGGGTGGATGTTTTCATGGGTCTTGAGCAAGGAGCAAGCACTTGCCAGGTTGCTAAATTTTTAATGTATCTTCGTCCACAACACCTGTGTGGGACTGAAAGATGCTGGCAAGTGCAAGGACACAATGGGATGGGAGAAGTGCACCAGAGATAGGCTTGGGCTGCGCCCAAGGGAAAGGGATGGATCCCAGCTGGTGTCAGCCTCACGGGTCAGGAGGGTTTACAATGAAATTACTTTAACAAAGCAGCACCTGCAATGCCAAAGGGTCGATAGTGACATCAAAGTTAAAGCTAGCAATGTCAGCAAGCATGCAATTCCCTAAAGCACAAACAGGTTCTGGGTTTAGCTTGTTTTTTAGGTAGAAAGAAAGACCCAAATGCAAGACATGAACACTGATCCCAGACCTCCAGATCTGGGAGCAGATTCTGGGGCAGCTGGACCAGGGACTGACTTCAGGGCCTTGCTGTGTCCAGAGGAAAAACAGGATTTGGGTGTAGAGATTTGCCTTGGAGAGGGTTTTTGTTTATGAGATGTACTCATTCATCCACTTTCATTGGGGTTTCACTCCTCGGCCCTGCTGGGATGGGCGTGAGCCCCCGAAACTGGACTTAGGGCCGTGCCAGCTCCTCACAGCTGCTGCTTTCTCAAGCAGCAGTGGTTTCCCTTTTCCTGTCTCTGGGTCCTGTCACGCTGCACATGACCTAAATTACCTCTCTCTAGTTTTTTTCCCAGATGGGGAGGCCTGATGCAGTCAGGTGTGTGTCTGTGAGCAGCCAAACGCCCTCAGCCCTGAGCACAGGGTCCTCTCCATCCTCCACCGCCCAGTGCTGCCGATGCAGTGGGAACGGGGTTTGTCCCTCTGTGCCACACAGACCTGGATCAGTGAGCACAAGAGAAAATAACCAGGTAACATTGAGTTCACCAGCATGTTTTCTGTTGGTATTTTCAGCTGGCAAGCTCCCTTAGGCCAGAAATCCATAATAAACAAAGTGCCAGGCTTAACGTGACTATCCCACTAGTTGGTGGAGTCCCTTGGGAGGTGGTTCTGAAGGGCAGAGGGGTCCAGGAAGGCTGGGCGCTCTTCAAGAGGGAAGTCTTAATAGCGCAGGAACGGTCTGTCCCCACGTGCCCAAAGACGAGCTGGCGGGGAAGAAGACCGGCCTGGCTCAACAGAGAATTGTGGCTTGATCTTAGGAGGAAAAAGAGGGTTTATAAGCTTTGGAAAAGTGGGCAGGCCACTAAGGAGGACTTTAAAGAAGTAGCGAGGCTGTGCAGGGACAAAATTAGGAAGGCCAAAGCTCATCTGGAGCTCAATCTGGCTACTGCCGTTAAAGATAACAAAAAACGTTTCTATAAATACATCAACACAAAAAGGAGGACTAAGGAGAATCTCCATCCTTTACTGGATGCGGGGGGAAACTTAGTTACAAGAGATGAGGAAAAGGCGGAGGTGCTCAATGCCTTCTTTGCCTCAGTCTTTAGCGGCAATACCGGATGTTCTCTGGATACTCAGTACCCTGAGCTGGTGGAAGGGGATGGGGAGCAGGATGTGGCCCTCATTATCCATGAAGAACTGGTTGGTGACCTGCTACGGCACTTAGATGTGCACAAGTCGATGGGGCCGGATGGGATCCACCCAAGGGTACTGAGGGAACTGGCAGAGGAGCTGGCCAAGCCACTGTCCATCATTTACCAACAGTCCTGGCTATCGGGGGAGGTCCCAATCGACTGGCGGCTAGCAAATGTGACGCCCATCTACAAGAAGGGCCGGAGGGCAGACCAGGGAAACTACAGGCCTGTCAGTTTGACCTCAGTGCCAGGAAAGCTCATGGAGCAGATCCTCCTGAGAGTCATCATGCAGCACTTGCAGGGCAAGCAGGCGATCAGGCCCAGTCAGCATGGCTTTATGAAAGGCAGGTCATGCCTGACGAACCTGATCTCCTTCTATGACAGAGTGACGCGCTGGGTGGATGAGGGAAAGGCTGTAGATGTGGTCTACCTTGACTTCAGCAAGGCTTTTGACACCGTCTCCCACAGCATTCTCCTCAAGAAACTGGCTGCTCTTGGCTTGGACTGGCGCACGCTTCGTTGGGTTAGAAACTGGCTGGATAGCCGGGCCCAAAGAGTCGTGGTGAATGGAGCCAAGTCCAGTTGGAGGCCAGTCACTAGTGGCGTCCCCCAGGGCTCGGTGCTGGGGCCAGTCCTCTTTAATATCTTCATCGATGATCTGGACGAGGGCATCGAGTGCACCCTCAGTAAGTTCGCAGATGACACCAAGTTAGGTGTGTGTGTCGATCTGCTTGAGGGTAGGAAAGCTCTGCAGGAGGATCTGGATAGGCTGCACCGATGGGCTGAGGTCAGCTGCATGAAGTTTAACAAGGCCAAGTGCCGGGTCCTGCACCTGGGGCGCAATAACCCCAAGCAGAGCTACAGGCTGGGAGAGGAATGGTTGGAAAGCTGCCAGGCAGAGAAGGACCTGGGAGTGATGGTGGATTGTCGGCTGGATATGAGCCAGCAGTGTGCTCAGGTGGCCAAGAAGGCCAACGGCATCCTGGCTTGTATCAGGAACAGCATGACCAGCAGGGCTAGGGAGGTGATCGTCCCCCTGTACTCAGCTCTGGTGAGGCCGCACCTCGAGTACTGTGTTCAGTTTTGGGCCCCTCGCTACAAGAAGGACATCGAGGTGCTTGAGCGGGTGCAGAGAAGGGCGACGAAGCTGGTGAGGGGCCTGGAGAACAAGTCCTACAAGGAGCGGCTGAGGGAGCTGGGCTTGTTCAGCCTGGAGAAGAGGAGGCTCAGGGGTGACCTTATCGCTCTTTTTAGGTACCTCAAGGGAGGCTGTAGCGAGGTGGGGGTTGGCCTGTTCTCCCACGTGCCTGGTGACAGGACGAGGGGGAATGGGCTTAAGTTGAGCCAGGGGAGTTTTAGGTTAGATGTTAGGAAGAACTTCTTCACTGAAAGGGTTGTGAGGCATTGGAACAGGCTGCCCAGGGAAGTGGTGGAGTCACCATCCCTGGAAGTCTTCAAAAGACGTTTAGATGTAGAGCTTAGGGATATGGTTTAGTGGAGGGCTGTTAGCGTTAGGTTGGAGGTTGGACTCGATGACCTTGAGGTCTCTTCCAACCTAGAAAATTCTGTGATTCTGTGATTCTGATCCCGAAGAAAGTATCTTTAATAAACAAATGCGGAACACAAAGAAAAAAAAAACATCCATGTGCCCTGTTAAACAGAGCGACTGAAATGAGTTTCTAATTGGAAACTTATGAAAATAGCAATTGGGGGGATCCTCTTTGTCAGGCGGAGCCGGGGAAGTTTGAAACGGCACGTACTAAACCTTCACTCACTGGCAAGGATAAGAGTTGCACAAGTTCTCTGTAAACATCTTTATCTGCAGTCATTAGCCGGCAATCCTAAACATTGGATGAGTTCTCCCTATCGTTTCACAATTGTGTTTTTTTTCTTTTTTTTTTTCCCTGGTTTCTAGGAACTGTTTTCGAGGACTGCCATTCAGCACGAGAGAAAAATGTGTGAACATGAGGCACTGTCCCGTCTTTTTCCTCTTGGTCGTTGACCCATTGCAGAAATACGAGATATCACGTTACCTCGTAGCCTACTTTTCTCTAACACTTTCCATCCAGTACCTATAAGTGCATTACAACCATGAGTGATTTTACTGTGATTTTCAAGATCCCTGCCTGGAGGGTATCACATAAGGAAATAAGGAAAATATGATGGAAGGAGTGGTATGAGGGGAGTAAGAGACATCTTTCTTAATGCCCAATACAATACCTTATAAAAAGACAATCCTGTCTTTATCTAGTAGTGTGAAGTACTCTCTTCCAGACAAATAAGACAGACTAAGGAAAGAAAATAGGGTGGAGGGGAAAGTAGAAAAAAAAATGGAACAAAGACGCCAGTTTAAACCCCTGGCCGCTGTCCACCACGTTACCATTTCTGTGGCAAGGAGCATGTCAAGCAAACTTCTCATCGACTGGTCCTTTCTACAGCTTTTCTGCAAAAGCCACAGGCTGTGGGCAAAATTCCTGCTAGTGCTGCTGTTTGTTCCTCAAAATTTGTGAGCAGTGCAGAAAAAATGCACCTTCACCCCCAGCATGGAGCAGCAGAGGGACAGAAGTAGAGGCTCGATATCAGTCCTGGTTTCACGATCCAGCTGCCAAACAGGGGGTTACAAAGAAAAACCTCGGGAGATTTCTCATACTTTCTGGCTTATTCTTCTGGTGTTCATCTTAACAGAAATCAGCTGTTCTCCTTCTCACTTGTGCAGCATTTGCAGAATAGACATTAGCATCTGGGCTGGCTATTATTAAAAGATGAGGACATCCTACTTAGTTAGGAGAACACCACAACTGGCAACGAAGGGAGAAAGATCCTTCACCGTCAGGTTTCTAGAGATCTGTCTGGGTTATTTGCTATTTGTTTTTCTCATTCCCTTTTTCCCCTCTGCAGACAAAGCCACTGCTTTTTTCATGCCTTTTTCCTGGCACTTCCAAACCCTCCTCACATGCCGTAGTGCCCTGGGCAGGGATTAAGGCTGTGCTTTCCTGGGAGAAGCTACCTCACAGCTCTGGGATGCAACAGCATCATTTTAAGCTACTAAGGCCTTTTTTTTTTTTTTTTTTTTTCAATGGCAGAAATGGAAAAGCAAGTAATCCGTGGGGTTGACTGTCTCGGTGTTTGTGATTGAATTTTTTTTTTAAAGGGTTTTAAAGTCAGAGCCTGCAAGAACACAGATGAAGGGGTGGGAAGGAGAGGCAACCAAGCATTAGCCTCCTATAGACATGCAACGAGGTTTTAAAACCTGCGTCCCCAAACCCACAGGCAGGGAAAGGAGCCAGGGGAAAAGCCACAGAGTGCATTTCAGGAGGTTTGGGGTGGGTGGTGGGAGAAGAGTGGGAATGGGATGTCCTGCCGGAACCCCGGCTCCATCTCTCTGCTCAAAAGATTTACAAGACTCACTGGACAAAGTGAGCAGATCTGGTGGTGGTGGTCCTGCACAGAGCCTCTGTAGGACTGCGAGACCCACAGAGACTCTTTCCAAGCAGCATTTCAGTGATCTTTCGCTGATAACACTGACATGTGTGGGCTGAGAATTGCTGGCATCCAAAAATGCAGGGCTATTAATAGAGGGACTTCAGCTGATCTCTACTGGCGTAATCACCATCTGCATTTGGCCCGGCGGTCCCATTAATCAGTGGCAAGTTGCTGCAGCATATCAACTTTACCAGGGGTTGTTTGCTTTCCTCTAAGTGTTGGGACATCCCGCGAGCTCCAGCTGCTCATCCCGATAAAGCTGCCGGGAGGGAGCGGCCAAGCGCCGCGCTCACGGACCGCAGCCCAAAGCTCCTCTCTGCTTGTTTCCCTGCCCCACTGCAAATGCCGAGGAAATCTGTTGAGACAGCACAACTTGGCCTTAGCTCCGCATTGTTTTTTGACCAGATCAGCAGTCTGGAAACTGGGTCAATTTTTCTAAACATGTGGTTTAGAAATGTGCTGTTTCAAAGGACACTGTCCAATGGTGTGAGACCAAACATTGGGTTTGTAGTAAAAAGAGCTAAATAACAACAAAAAAAGTTCAAAGCTCCTATAAACAGTGAGTGCATGGGACACCCTGCTAAAGTAAGAATATAGTAAATTCCCAGTTCTATGTTTAGGGAAACTGAGGCATAAAAAGAGGTGTCCAAAGCTGCCTGGAAAATTACAGATGAAGCTGAGATTTCCCAGCTGCAGAACCAAAGGTAGTTTGTGTCATCTTTACAACATCTTACAAATATAATTATAGGGGTTTTCTTTTATTCTCCCACTCCAATTGTAACAGCATCTGGAGCACAGAGAAGTCAGAGAGTGCTTCAGAGAGCTGAGATAAAGAGCTCTAGCTGGATAAAGTCTAGGAATTAGTATCAATGAGGGAAATTCAAGACTACTTGACCTTAGAAACACAGGTCGCATCCACCCTAAATAGTACATGCAATTCCTTTGTGTGAAAGCAAGTCAGAACAGAAGTGATAACTTCGATTTTCAATTACTTCATAAGTCCCAAGTTGTTTTCTTTTCAATGCAACAGCTCACCAGACGCTTTTGGAAGTTTCAGCTTTCTCTTTGTATGCCCATGCATCCCTGGCTGATATCGCACCATCAGATCCACAGGGAAAAAATACAATTACAGAATGCCAAAGACAGCCCTTTCAAATGCTACATATTTATTTTTTTTTTATTTAAGCTCACTTTAAAGGTTTTCCTTCAAGATGTTGAATAGAAATGCTCAACGTGCTCCCAAAATGTTATCCACCACAGCCAGCCCCATCACTCATCCACCAGTTCTAGGTTTCTAGTGGATTTTCCCGTAATTATAACCTGTCCAATAACTATTTTTGGAGAATAGTACTCTCAGGGTGTTCTCTGCAAGTGTTTAATCATGTGCTGAGTGCCTGTACTGCGAAGCTGTTTCCCAGTGCTTCACTATCCCCTCTGCTATGCAGATGTGGGATCCAGAGAGAGCGGATCCCATATCCCATGTATATGGCTTATGGTATTGACCATCCATGAACAGTCCCCTAGGGAATGGATTTCACCCCAAAATACTGATTACTTCCCTCCTGGCCATGCAGAACGTGACTAGATCGTTCATGTCAATCCCCGAATATATCCCCAGGTTATTTCCTCCTTTCCTCCACTAAGCAGTGTAATGAACTTTTTTATTTGGTGCCAACGTAGGGCTTGGTGCTGAGCTGTAAAGTCAGACCCCACTCCATCTCCCCTGTGTTCCTCCCCAAGAGCTTGTTTTAGGCACAGAAAAGACTGATTTAGGCCTGTGGCTGCCAACATGTGGCTTGCTTTGAGCCCCACCGGTGCTGCTTACAGCCACAGGAAATTAAAAAGTTAAAACTGAGGCCAAGAGGGAGAGGCAGAGCGGGATGTTGCCCTCTGCATGAAGCAAAAGCCTGGCTCCAGAGCTTTTCTGGAGTCCTCGTTCAACCCTCACAACCCAAAAGCAAGAGTTTGCTTACTGACACCAAAAGGTAGAAAAGACAATGATCATTATTCCTTGCTCGAAGCATCTTTAAATCATATTTCCTAACAATACTTGGAATTTGGTCTTTCCCCCTACTTCACACGTCTTCACATTGGGCAGTCCTCCAGGCTGACCAGCACAGGTCACTTTGCCTTGAAGGGGGTTCTGGCTAGGGCATGACAATGAGAGTGACCTCAGCGAGAGGGTAAATGACTCAAAAGCAACACCCCTGACACAATCAAAGAGGGGAAAGCATGTGGGAATCGCTGTCCTGGATCAGTGACGGTCTTGTTCTTCCAGCCCTTGTGCTGACCACGTGTGCTGTAGATATCCCAGAGAAAAAGTGCCAGAAATCAGCAAAAGATGGAAGGATTGCTATAACTCCTAGATAGCCCACTTATGCAGGAATTTCATCCTCTCAAAGCTCATTTTTGGGGGTGTTTTTAGCTGAATACGTTATCTATACAATAACATGATTGGCTTTTAGCTTAGCCAGCTACCTGCATCAGGGAGCACCCCCTGACTCACGGGGCCATGGGATAATGAGGCCTGGAGGGCACCACGGGAGGTCTCCAGCCCAACCTCCTGCTCAGACAGCCTCAGCTCCAGGGGCAGACTGGATTGCTCCAGGCTTCTTCCAGTAAGGCCCTGTAAACCTTCTAAGATGGAGGTGGCACAGCCTCCCTGGGCCTCCACTGACCGGCCAAACGGAGAAAATTTCTTTTTACGAGCATCTGGACCATGAAAGCAGGAATATAATGAACCTCCATCTGTGCTCTGACTAGCTGGGATGGGTTAACCTGTATATGGGAGGGCAGCAGAAAGGCTTAACACTAATATTTATAGCACAAGTCTCCCCAGAACTACTCGTACAGCAGCACACCACATGACATTGACTGGCTTGCTTCGTTCCTCACTCGTGAATAAAGCTTTCCTAAAATCAAGACCCAGGTTATGGGCTGGGATAAAAGTACTCTCAACCCCCCAAAGAGTATCTCAGTCTTCAACCACCACATAAGAAGTGTGTAGGTAAAGCAAACAGAGCTTACAAAATCAGTGTTAGTGACACTCCAGTTCCCTCATTAAACTTCAGAGTTAAGGGTTTCTTGCAATGAACAGAATCTCATGCCCCTCTGTGCTACTGTTCCTTTTTATTTTGCAGACTCAAGAAATAGCTAGAAAGGATATGAACTTACTATGAAACCAGGCACAAAGCTTGCAAACAAGTCCTGTCTTCTCCTCTCCTCCTGCAGAGAGCCCTGGGTGAACTTAACATCACCTTCATTAGCTGCATCTCCCCCTAGCCCTGACACTAGGCTGGAGGAGAAATAACCTCCTTCCCCAGCCTCCTCCCTATCCATATATCTTTTGCTGCTTGGAAACTATTCTTGCTTCGGGCCATGCAAATCACAAGATTATCTGTAACTGCATTCCTCAGGCCTGACCAGGAAGAGGTGGGGATAGTGCTGCCCCCATCCTGGAAAAGCGCCATAAACCCAAATCCCTCCTCCCGGTTTGGAAACCCTTTCCATCTTGTCCTTGTCCAAGCTCTGCTCAAAGACCCACTGCACCAGAATGTCCCCGCTAATGGCATTTGTTAGGTTTCAGAGTTAACAGCCTGGCAAGATGCAGTCTCCCAAGAAACATGGGTTTTCACAGTTTGCAGACTCAGGAAAAGGAGCAACAGTTGAGGTCGGGTTTAGAAGGTGTCCTTTACCACCTGTAGACCTGGAAACTTATTTTTATTTTTATATATTCAGTTGAAAACTTAAGCAATGCAGAAATTGATGGGGCCACTACTGAAGGGCCAGTACTGTGTCCTACTGCATCCTGACTTTACCCAACCCTGCCTGATCACGAAAATGAGCTGCGTGGCTAAGAGGAGATAGTGGAAGAAAAAGAAGCAGAGCAGAACATTAACAAAAAAAGCCATTTTATTGAAAATGAAATTCAAACTTCAAATTAATATTACAATCATGAGAAAATGCCAAACAATTCAATTTACAGTTGCAACATACAATACAAATAGTCCCTTTGAAGTTGAAGTAAACTGATCCACAATCATCGTCTGTGGCATAAAGCAGAATGTGTTTGTACAATATGTGCATGAAAAGCAAATCTCCGGTGACAGCATTTGAAAAAATAAAAAAATCAAAGCTTGTATTTACACAAAATGCTACAAATATTTTGTTCCAGCAGAAATTCAAGACTGGTAAAGCATATTTAACAACAAAAAAAAAATGGAATGTCACTCATTACCTAAAACAAAAGTTACTGTAAAAGTATGGTTTTGGCTGATATACTTAAAAGTACTGCATTAAAAAAAAAAAAAAAAAAAAAAAAAAAAAAAAAAAAAAGCAAAGAGTTATCTGTAAACACGGAAGTAAACAAACATCTAAAAAGTTCTCAGAAAATGTTAAAATGAAATGAATGAAATGCATTATATTTAGAAAAACAAGAAGAAATTCAGGGGTTCAGAGAATTGGGCTTCTTTGATCTTGTACTCATGGCTGGTCCAGGTTTTAATTATTGCTTTTGTTCATGGCTTGTTGTCTGCGTTCAACAGCAGGCTCCCCCAGCCGCGGCGGAGCTTTGCTTTGCTAAGTGTGAAAGTGCAAAAGTTCCCCCACTCAAGATGGCACCTGTCGAAACTGGTAAACCCTTGCTCAGGGGGCTGCTGGCAAGAAGGTCAACACTACGAAAGACACAGCAGCTGGTCTTTGAAGAGAAATGACAAGTGCCACGCTAAGGACGCTGTCAGTAGAATAAATTGTTTTATCCTTGGTCCCAACCCACTGACACCAATGAGGTTAGCCTCGGGAGGATGGGGAGGAGGATTTAATCCCCCGTTCAGCAAAAAGGGACATCGTGCCTGTTCTGCTGGAAGTAAGTCTTTGGTAGGATAAGAGAGCTGGAGAGTAACAAAGGCAATTTTTTATCTTTACATCTACGACCAGTGCCAAAGATTGCCACTCAAAAGGGAAGGGCTGTCGTACCTTTCAGAGAAAGCTCCTTTCTGTCAATGCTAAGCACCTCGCAAAATGTCAAATAATCTCACAAGGTTAACTACATAATGGACGTTTTTGGTTGTTGGTTGGTTGTTATTTTTAATATTATTATTGTTATTTATTTATATTTTTTTGGTTTGAAATCCTGAATCAAAAGCATTTCCAAGTGGACTTGGAAGCATTTTCAAAAAGCTTTGATGTGCATTTCTGTGTCAGCCTGCACAATTCCCTCATTCGCCAGTCTGATGGACAGGGAGAGGTTTTTCAAAGGCACCACAAGGTTTCAGGAGCACAGGATCTCCCGAAAATCAACAGGCTGGTGCTCCTCCATCCATAAGCGCTTAGAAAATCCTTTCCATTCTATCTCTCTGCTCAAGCAGGCAGAGTCAGATATCTGCCTGCATGGTGTGATGGAAGCCCAGAGCAGGGATCAGGCATGTGCTCCTCAACCAGGTGGAGAAGACGTTTTGAACGTTTTGTCCCCAATGGCCCAGGTCAAAAACCGTGGGGACACAAGCAGAGTTCTGTCGGTACTGAGCAAAACAAAAGTCTGGTCTGTGCTGGATTTATCCAGAAACAAAAACCAAGTGCTTGAATTTTACAACAAAGTCTTAAAAAAAAAAAAATCTGGGTTGCTGCCTGCAGCCACTCTAACAACATTTCAACACAAAAGCACCCTAAAAATTACTTAATATGCATACAGTAAACCTTAAAAAGCCCTTCTCAGCAATAACAAATAATGTACAAATATAGTACCTTTTATTAAATAGGAAACAGCTTGCACTGGCAGTACATCTTTTTCTCTTGCTTACTAAACAAAAAACAAAACTGAAATGTGTAACCAGACACTGGCTTTTTAAGTGCTGCTGAGACTAACAAACGTATTTTACAGTTACAAATAAATGGACAGTGGTATGCTTCAAGCTACCACAAACCAACAATAAATAGAATCAATTACAGCTTCCATCTTTGAAGGAAAACTATTAGAAAAAAAAAAAAAAAAAAAAAAAAAAGTGTCTTACTTATACTTTAAGCATACTTGCTATACAACCTTTAGAAGGCAAAGACTTTTTTTTTTTTTTTTAAGAGCACATAGTCACACAAATTGGAGGAATGTACCATGCTTAGGATGACTTGTTTTAGTTTAACAGCTTTGCTATCAACTAACAGTGATGGTGGCTGTGGTGTCCAATGAGCTCTTGGCTCTGTACGGCCATGGCCACCACGGATTTATTGCGATACTTTGGAGGTAACCCAAGTACAGCCAAGGAGCATCGTTGTGACTGGCAGCCCCTGAGGAGGATGCTTAGAATCAGAATCATTTAGGTTAGAGAAGACCTTCAAGATCATCAAGCCCAACCATCAACCTGACTGTTGGTTATGGCTATATGAAGGCAGGGGAAGAAGGGGGTGCTGGGTGCCAGCTGGTCACAGCCCTTTTGAAGGGTTAAGAGCAACACTTGGGCAACCCCATCAGCACATGCTTAATGTTCCACCAAGGGTGGGCAAAATGTGGGCCCCTCCAATGGACACATGGGCAGCAGACAGGTTGGCTATGGGGTTCGGGTGCAATTTGCTCTCCGTGTGGGTGCACCATGCCTGGGAGCCCCGGGGTGGCTTTAAAGTGACTTTTATCTTCAGCATTGGGTTTGAGGAGGCGAGTATTGCTGAGCTTGTGCTTGTTTTTCTAGTATGGCAAAGTAAACACAACAGCTTTAGGAGTCTAGCATTTAATGCTAATGATGGGTGATTCCCTAACAGGATGGGAAGTTTCTGTCTCAGCTTTAAACCTTTTTATTCCATAGAATGGGTTGAAATTTCAAGGGGAGGAAAAAGTTATGCCAGTTCTCCCTTACTCCCATTTCTGAGAAACTTAACAAATGATTAGTTTTAAAGTACAGCTTTTGAAATGATTTTGATATTTCTTTGGAGAAAAAAGTCTGTCAGAGTTCAAATCGTGTTGTCAGAACATTTTAAATATGAAAACTTTCAAATTTTGAAGTTCTGCAAAAAATTCTGGGAGAAAAAGAAATCAGGGGAAGGGTAGAAAACATTTCATCCTTCCTACCATTTTTCCAGTGTCTCCACAATTACTGATTAAAAGGCAAGACTGTGTTGAAGGCAACCAGACAGATAATAAAATATTTTAAACACAATATTTCCTTCATAAGTTATATAAAAAGATCCTACATCCAAAGACATTTGATGTGGATGTGTTTGGGTTGGGTTTTTCATTTTTAAGTCACATTGTAAACTGGTTCACACTGGAACTGCTTTTCAGAGTTGGGTCAAGTTTTGAGGTTTACACCATCGCAGAAATGTGATGAAGAAAAAAAAAACAAACACTTTTAGAGACCGAAGTCGATATATCATTACATTAAGAAACGTTTAAAGGGTCCAAATGTCATTAAATAATTATAAATATTCTTTTAAAGTTATATGATGATTCATGTTAGCAAACAACCTCAAATTTTACACACTTATAATTTAAAAAAAAATATAAAAAAGAACATAGCCAAACACAAATACTATGTATACCATTTTGGCTCTAGTAATATATATTGCCATTTTTTTTCATATTTTGCATAAGTAATAACATTTTATTTTTGTTTTTTAAAGGTTTTGGGTTTTATTTTTGGTTTTTGGCTAATCGAAGGCAAAACAAATGGACACAAAAGCAAAAAGGAAACCCCAGGGTTGTCTAGACTAACTTGAAAACTTGTTCTTGTTAAGTACCCCCCAAAAAACAAAACAGACTAAAAAAGCAATGAACACAGAGAAGTTCCAACTGTTATCTGCAGCAAGGCTTGGACAGAGTTTTGGGACAGCTACTTTCATCTGAATGTATCACGGCAAAATGGAAGCAACTTGATCTTTGCTTTCCTTTTTATGTGCACCAATACAAGCCAGTTGAATTGCACTACTTGTGTGAGCAGGGTCCCGTACGTTGTATGATTGCAACTGTATCTGGAGTTCATGGTTAGTTGTTAAAAAATAAAAGGGAATGCAGCCTTTGCCTTGCATCACCATGCTTCTCCTGATAGCTGGGGAGTCCGTTCTCTCCTCATTGGCAAAAGAACTCGCTATTAAAACACTTCAGACAAAAAAAAAAAAAAAAAAAAAAAAAAAAAAGGTGGGGGGGATTTTTTTTGTGTGTAAAAAGTACATCTTAAATATGAAACAAGGTAAAATGGTTCCAAGAAAAAAATAATATGTGCTTTGATCCACATAATCTGAAACATGGGTGGTGGTGTGTTGGTAACTCTCGTGTTATTTATGGCCATTATCATCCCATCTACACAGTTGCACATATCGGTAAAATCTTTCCTTTTTTTTTTTCTTTTTTTTTTTTTAGGAAAAAAGAATAAAAACAAAAACAAAAACCAGGCACTTCGTAGTTAGTCGACCGTTTGTTTTTTGGCTCGCGGAGGTCGGGCCGGGCAGAAGAAATCTCAGTACGGCCTCCAAACGGACTCATCCATTCTGCCACTAGAATTCAAAACGGTTGGGGAGCTGCTGTGGCTGCCATCCGCCTCCACACCGTCACTCTGGTTGGGCAAGTTAGGGTTTAGCAGCGTGCTGCCGTTGGCCGTGGTGGTGCATGGAGGAAGCATCCTGGAGGGGGAGCGGTCCCCTCCCGGCACCATGGGGAACTGGTATGATCCTGACGAAGTGCCATAGTAGAGATATGGAGTGCTGCTGGTCTGGAAAGGTCCACTTTGGTTTTGGGAAGAGCCGGGGTAGGGTGGTGGTAGGTAGGTGTGGTAGTGAGTGGTTGCGGACATACCCAGTGACATGCCTGAGGTGACTGGCGGTGTATAGGTAAAGGTGGCTGGATAGTGCATTCGTGGGTTGGAGAAGCGGCTCTCAGTGAGGGATGAAATGCTTGTGAACTGCCTGGGATCTGAAAATGGGCCCAGCTCTGAAGCACCTAAAAAATTATAACAGAAGACGGGGGAAAACAATTCTGTAAATACCATTTTTTGTATCAAGTGATGATAGATTCTTTTATTTTTTTTTAAGAAAACCCACTTCTTTTGGCCCCCAAAAGAACAGTAGATCATATCAAATAACACATTGCAAGGAACAGAGTCATACATCTCTCTTCTACAAGTGCTGGGCCAAATTCATCCCTAGTCTGACTCCCCTGATGCCAATGGAGGGAGCGGCATTGCCAACCCAAAGCGTTCCAAGGTCACAAGTCAGGCCCGGAAAAAAAAAAAAAAAACTTCTCAAAAATTGAGAGTTTGAAAAAGAGCCAAAAATAGAAACGTGGACTTGTATTTGATTTGCCTTCTGCTTTCTGAGCTTTGAGGGTGCGCTTGGGTCGTGTGGATCCAGCTGTTTGCTGCGGCCTCTCTGGAAACCAAGGTCTGGTTTTATGCGAAAAGCTGGGGTTCCCACCTCAGCACGCGCCTCCAGGAGCTGGGGTTTGGGGTAAAAAGGGCAATTATCGTGCAACTTGTAATAAACGTACGGCAGTTGGCAACACCGAGTGAGCTGCACCACTGACACCAGTGGAGTTACACCGGGGGTGACCGAGCCCCGCTTCTTGCCTCGAAGCGACTTATTTAGGTGGGGGCTGACAAATGGCATTTGCTGTGTCTCAAGGGTTTCAAAGTGGGCCCGGCCACTGAGCTGATAGCAAAGATGCAAATTTTACTTCGCAGGGCAGTCTGTGGAAAATTACAACCCCAGCACTCACTTTGCTATTGAAAGAAGCTGTTTTCCTATATAGCCTGTGCAGTCTGGTTGAAAAAAAAGACCACACAGTTTATGGCTACTGTAAACGTCTGGATGGTAACACTGCGAATTTGATTCTAACACAAAACAGGGATGGGTAAACTCATTTTGCCTAATTCCTAATCCCACATCAAACGGCCAAAGTTTAGGAGCAGAACTGGAAAGCAAACGTTAGCAGCTTGGTGATCTGCTTAGGAGACTGCGGGGTGGACAGGAGCAGAAAAAAAGGTTGGTGGAAGCTTGCGCCGCGAGCCAGAGAAGCAGGGAAACATAAGGGTGTGGGAAAAGGGACAAAGAGAAATAGAAAAAGCCCAGTGGAAAAGTACGGTGCAGAACAGAGGCAACTGCTTCAGCCAATATGCAGTAGGTACATGTACGCATATCTACAGAAAGATGGAAAGAGAGGGATGTAATGAAAGGAAAAACCCACGACGCCAAATCGGCTCCCCCTGCGCTTCCCAGCTGACACGTCTACAGCTTTACGAGCCTTCAGATCCACCTCTTGCCAAGCTGCTGAATCTGATTTGCTTTAAAGGGAAACGCGGGGTCCTGTAGGTGCCAAACTGATTTACTAAGCACTGGAACACCCCTCACAGCCCAGCGCAGGATGTAGCACTGCTCCTCCTTGCAGACGGGTTTGGGATCTGAGCTGCAGATACCAGGGTGCGCAAGAGACTCAGCCCCTGCCACCTTGTGTGGTGCGTTTTGTGTCTTAAACCACAATTCTCTCCCGTTCTGCCAGCCCACATAGCCTACTCCATCAATTCAAGGCTGTATCAGACAATATCTAAGCAGCAGCAGGACAAAGTGAAGCTCCGGCACAGGCAGGATTCAGAGAGGAGGAACTGGGCCGCTGCCAGCCAGGAGCCCGACTCCCGCAGCTTGAAACCTGGGGATTATAACACGCCGTCTCACGAGACACCGCGAGCATGGAGCTTTACATGGGCAGTAAAAGCCCGTTTTTAACTCCTGATGACAATGTGATTACTATTAGCTTTATCTGGAACCGAATCAGTGACCTAGGGGTGAATGGGTCTGTCTCCATCATCAAGCCCTGAAACCACAGCAGCGTGGAATGTAATATAACTTGTACCTTTACAGCAAACACTCCGCTGCTTGATGCAACTTCTTTCGTTCCCAACTGCAAACAATAGCCAGAGGCGATACCACCCAGATTCAAAGCTGTAATTTTGGAACACTATCCTGTATATTGTGAACAGGTCTGATATGTATCTGGAAATATAGGGTTAGAACATAATTTCCCCAGCTGCTCAAAATACCGAGTTTCAATCTGCTACTGCTTACTCCCCCCTCCTTTTTTTTTTTTTTTTTTCTTTTTAATTGTTATTGCAACTCTCTCAACATGAACAGAGTTGCTTTTAGTTTACCCCAATAGAAGCTAAACAAGAATTTTACAATCAAAGGTAGACCTGTTATGAGCGCAAGGGTGTAGAAGAGCACTGGCATTTTTGGTTTCTTTGCAGCTGACACATTTTTTTTTCATTTTAATAACAGTACTATCCACACAGTCTTACACATTAAAAGCTGATCTCCTTTTCGGGGCTAGATCCAAACATTATTCAGCTGGATGCTGCCAACAGATCACGCATGTCCTGTATGACCAGGACTGTGCACACCACATTCAAGCATCTCTAATATGGGGCTACAGACCTCCTTACATACTTAGTAAATTTACGCTTGTTTCTTTTTACTGTTTACTGCCTGTGCAAAGCACAATCCTATTTTTTTACCCAAAGGCCAAATAACTATTGCCCTTTCTTATCTGCCTCATAGCTGTGTCTGCACCACTCCTGCACACTCAGGTCTCTAACCCACTTTTGCCAAAATACCTATCGCTATCTTCGTAACACCCTGCAACAGGTTTTGTTCCTCCCTCAGCCTTCTACATCGCCATTGTGTAAAGATATTTATTTTGGAGACCCGAAGAAGTTTTCTATGATTCATATTGTAAAACCTCTTTTCTAACTGAGGCTGGAAACTATTTAAAAAGTCATCTCTAAAAGTCAGCTTCTCGCCATCCTCACTGCTTGGCAATCTCACTGATGCTGTATCACCCTCCTCCCCCTCTTCTCTGGGCTCCCTCTTTCTCTTGTGTGAGGGTTGACTTTGGTTCTAACTTGCAAACACCAGATGCATATTCATGTATGCATGGTTAGCTCTTTGCTGGACTGGGAACACAAGCAGCTTTTCTGGGTACGGCACCCATCTTTGTATATCTGCTCGTACCCAAGCAGCAGTGTTGATCGGCAATATAGCAACATGACAGCGCAAGTAAATAATTTATTTATTCCTCTCCCCGGCAGGATTAAAGATTTATGCTAATTTTTCCACTGTCAGAGCAAGAAAATAATTTGCATCTATGAATTCCCACTCTCGTGATAGCGTATATTAAACGGGGGAAGCACAGATCCTCCGCCCTTCACCATGGCCGCAAAATTGCGAAACCACAGTGGTGTAGAAAGAATCGCCTTTCTTCCATGCTGCCCGAAAGAGAAACACGACAACAAGCACAGAGAGTGATCTTCTCTTCCCCTCAGAAGCTGATCAATTTGCAGCGTTTGACAACACAAAACCAACATGTTTCACATGCAAAAGCTTAACCTCTGAAGGAGCACAGGGTAAACCTTTTTAAAATCTAGATTCCTCTCTAAGGTAACCTGGCACTCAGGTTTTTTGAGAGATACATGCTTAGAGCAGAAACGTGGTAACGTTAATGTGCCAATATATATGCTCCGATACTAGATTCAAGAATACTTCACCAGTGTGTTTCATATTTAGAATAAGAACAATTAAAATTCCATGTGGTTTCACTTATTTTGATGCAGAAGCCTCATTAAAAACCCTAGACTTGGGGATTTGCCAAGAGCCGACTAAAATAGTTTTGCATTCGCCTTTAAAAGACAGTTTTACCTGTGGCAGCTTTGCAGCTCTGCAGCTCGGAGCTGAGCGAGTGCCGTGGTCATTTCGCTCTTTCAGTTTACAGATGCCAGCTAATGCCAGTTAATGTTCACTTCTCAATTAATACGCTGTGCTTGTGGTTTGCAGAAAACAAGGCAACAAATTTCTGCCAGGTTTACAGCACTTTGGCCAATCACTTCCAATTATTAAAGATCATAACGTCCTGTGGATAGGTTAACTCCTTGTGGGCACAGTAAGCTGACGTCAGCTTTAAAGAGCTGTAGGGTAAGTTTGTAGCTAACAAATATTGCAATTTCTTTATCATTTCTGCAATTTGCTTTGTCGCTTTATGCTATAAAGTCATTAGCAAAAAGACAAAGGACCCCTTGGTTTATTTCGCATGTCTGACAGGGAAATGTCTAGCACATCGGGTCAATGCATCACAAGATGCAAGAAGACAGAGCGTGGTGGTGTTTTAAAGTCACTGAACAGACTGTCTCAAGGAAATTCAGTTCCATAAATATTTACCAGCAACTAAATGATCCACTTGTCTTTTTGGGGAACCTCAGTGCTAAGTCTTATGAAGTAGATATTAAATTTTATTTTTTTTTTTGTTCATTTGTTTGATTCAAGCTGGGATATAGCTCTAATTATTCTACCACAGCTTTTTTTTTTTTTTTTTTTTTTTTTCCCCTAACATTTACGTCTATGAATTGTATGTGCAGCTTGGACTACTTACAGCTGATAAAATCGCCTGGTATGAAGCATGCCACACACTTCACATTATGAGACGATTTTCAGTCTCGTACAGCTTTGCCAAACTTTAAATGTTCTGGCTGAAATTGTCCATGCTGGGCGTCTGTCTCGGGCTAAATTGTGATTTATGCATTTATTTGTTTTTAAAATTTCAGCTGAAACTCTTCTGCTGGGAAAAATATATTGTTTTACTAATCTTAAACTCTGAGAAGTCTCCCTTTGAAAAGCTGTACCAGTTCCATGCTTTGAAGTAAGGACTTGAACTTTGGAATAGGAGTGGCTTTTGTTGTGAGAGATGTTGCCACGAAAATCCAGCTAAATATGAACAAACTATAAGCATTCTGCCTAAAATGGGCAGAAGACACTGTGTCCCCACAAAGACACTTGTCCAGAGACTGCAAGAAAATTGAGGAGTCCTGAGTCTCATTTTCTGAAATGCTGGCAAGTATTAGCGACACACAGGGACATCCCTACCCCTCCTCACACCAGTCCTGACCAAGAGTTCTTCCCTGACTGCCAACGGCTGCTCCATGAGCTGGAATGGCAGCAGCCTGCATAAAAGGAGATAAATGATGGTTTGAGTGGATGTTTGTGTGATATTGCAAGGAAAATTTGGGAAGGGTTATTTGGGGTTTGCTTTTTTTAAAAAAAAAAAAAAATCTAAGAAACTATACACAAAGCCAGGGACAAACTAAAGAATATCATTGAGGTTAGCATGTGAAGAATGAGAAAAGTAGGAAATATCAGCGTTCAAGTTACTTCTCCACATGCATTTTGAGACAGCACTGAATCACAGGGGAGCATGCTATTGCTTTTACACGATCCCTCCTGAAGGCAGCACACAAGCAGACCTCTGTGGACGAGTATCAGAGCCGTGTAATAAAAAAGACATCTATCTATCTCCCAGACCCACTGTTGAAAGAGGGAACAAGACCAGGGAGACCTGACTATTTTTCTGAGCAAACGGGACTTTTTGCATGTTTCTGCCTCACAGTTCCAGCGTGACTCAGCCAAAATCTCTTTACATCAGATTTTTACAGGTGGTGACTGCCAGTCCTTTCCTTGGTTTCTGTGCCCAGCAAAGATGCTGGATGCTGATTTGCACGTGTGCTAAATGTTCACAGCTGCAGCTGAAGCTCAGATCTGAACATTAAGTTAAATGCAGAAAAAATGTCATGCTGTAGGTGACAGAAAAAAAGGGGGAATGAATTACATTACACCTTAGAGTCAGTCTTGGTACTCTTTTTTAAGTAAGTTCTTTCATTCTTGGGAATATTGCACCGCAACGAACTGCATACAAATGCCATGGCAGAAATATTAGAGCAAAGCCCATCAAGAAATTAAGAATTCCTTCTTCAGAGAAAAATTTAATGCTCTGCAACAAGCAAAGCCTGGGGAAATGCAAAGAACAAGAAGAAAACAAAATATTGAAGAGCTGCTCATTAAGTTAGCACTGTCCATCCTGCACACTGAATGAGGCAGGAATCCCGTGGGAAAAGTATCATGTGATCCTGTAATTAAAATCTGTAATATAATGCATAAGCAGAATGAGGCTGATTTAAGGTTGCACAGGCAATGTAAGCACTGACATTTCCCAATTTCTGAGCACTCAGTTTTGCAATCTCCAGAATTCTTTCTGATGTGTTTGCATGGGGTAGTGATTTTTTGGTAGCTGTAACTCCAAGTATGCTCCTCCATCAGGGGAAGAGTTTTACTTCGCTCTTCATTTTGTTAAATTCTTGTCACCTGCCTCTGTGAATAAGCTTTTAGTGAATCACACACAGCATGATCCTGCTCCCAGCTCCTTCCAGGTCAGTCTTTGGTTCTCCAAAGGCTTCATACCAGTATGGATGCAACTGCGGGATGGAGCTTGGGACTGTGATTCCCAGGGACCCCAAGACATCTCCTCGTGCATCCATTCCTTGTTAGTCCCTGAATCCTACAAATTCAAGCCCCATGCCGGAGCTCAGGGACGCTCCTCCCAAGCATATGGCTATGTGCCGCATGGGTCATGCAGCACCATTGAAATAGCACCCAGAGCTCTGCCCACCTGCTTTTGGTCAACTTTTGGGTTGACTGTGCTTTGTTTGAATGCTTGCAAGCTTTTAAGGTCGGAAATTGTGTGTTTTCAAATGTCCTTTCCTACCCTTTAATTCAATAAAAATTTCAACATTCAGAAAAAAATAGAGGGGGGGAAAGGGAGGTTCTTAATTTTTTGCATTTTTTTTCCCACCTCGCAGGTCTCTCTGCAAACAATAGCGGCAGGAAAGGTGTGAACTGCCCCCCCCTCCTCTTTTCTTCACCTCAACAAGGTGTTAACTTCAAGGCCTAGTTGGGACCATTTAAACTGCAGCATTATTAAGCACAGCAGCCTCACAAAAGTCAGGCAAGGAGGGAACATTTTAACCCCTTCAGAGCCTCACACAACACACGAGAACCTAAATCTAGCACATCTCCTCGGGCCGTCCCTCTGCACCTTAGCTCACACCTAAACCCATGCCTCCTGGTATTTAGGTAACAGGACTTTGGCACCTCAAATACCACGGATTAATTTACAGATAGATGTTTTCATGGAGTTTATGGTGCGGCACCTAAGCTCTTTGCTGGGAGAAACACCCCATAAATAACGTAATTAGCATCGACCATTAAAGAACCACTCGTGCAACAGAAGGAGAGTGTTTCCCAGGCAGAGCTGTTACATTGCTTAATGTAAAAATGGGTCTCTGCACTTCTCCAGCCTGGGCTCCACCATGGGAGCTGGACTCGGTTGGACTGGATGAACTGTGCAGAAAGGAGGTGATGTTCTGGAAGCACCTAAGCCTTGCTGGGTCACACTGCATGCCCAAACACAGATCGCCGCTGTCTGTACCTCAAGAAGCAGCTCATCTGAAATTTAGCAGTATGAATGGGTAGAAATTGCTCCCTTGGGCAGAAAAAAGCACCCTCGGATGTGCTATTAGGAGCAGCACGGCAAAAGCCCAAGTCACCTGTGTCTCATTTAAAGATGCTGCCAGTTGTGAAACTTCACTTAGCCAGGAATCACACACCTCTCTAAGGAGAACCACACGAGGGGGACAAAATGTCATATTAAAGAAAAACGTTCTTGGCTTGTGGTTGTGGCCTGCAAGTCGTGCATGGTGGGGAGCTTCTGAACCTCTCCGTCACGGCTACCTCATCTTGGTGACTTCAGTCTCGGGTGATTCACGTGGAAAGGAATTGGTAATATTGTTTAAAGTTTGTTTAAAGTCTCACACCATATACGCATTACTTTGGAAGCAAGAAGCAAATCACATTTCCTGGAAATAAGTCTTTAGTAGTTCTGCAACGCTGCACGGCACACACACAAAGGCACGCAGGCGCGCACCGCTCGCCATTCACTTCTCCCCAGATTTTCCTGCCTGAATTTCAGCCGCTGCCGGTTTTCACAAGTCCCAGACAAAACGCATCAGAGGGAACATTTGAGGCTTTTCTTGGATAGCAACCTAAACAGAGTTGTATACATCAAGGGGGTGAAACCACAGGGCTGAGATCTGCGATGAATGTACGTACAGTAATGGAGAGCGTCAGCACAAGAATCCTCCACAAATCCAGTGAATGGGAAGATAATATACATTGGGGCTAGCAGTCGACTTCATTACTTTTTTTTTTTTTCAGAAAAATGTGCCTTAACTATCCAGTATAAATATTTGTTTCCAATGTTGTCATGAATTGTACTTTTCCACTGCATGCTAGCAACTCAGAAATACCATCTGATTCTCGAGCAGACGAAAAGAAACTGTGTTTTGCAGGGGCGGGTGGCGGGGGGGGAAGCCCTTGGCATTTCTCTGTAATTTCACCCTTTAAGCCCCTCTTTTTCCTCCCCATCCCAACTTTCTTTTCAAGCCCCGTTCAAATAATACACGTCCCTCCCGAGGACGAAGGACAGAGGATCCCTTGCTGCTTCTTGATTAAGAGCTTTTAAGAATCCGGGAAGGAAGATAGTCTTTGAAACTGGATCTACTGTAGGATGGGAGCCAGCACACAGGACACCGTGTCTTTCAGAAAGGGCCACACACAGTGCCACTCCAGTCATATGACTTCTCTGTCACATCCTGAAGCCATTTCCAGCTCGTGTGCGAGTTTGTACTCCCATTTAGAAGAGGATGGGATATATTGGGAACACACATATGGAAACACTTTCAGGGAATCAGTTTCCATGAAATCCATAATGAGCCAAGTGGCTTCAGATGTGGCAGCGTGCCTCAGATTAGCCAAAAAAAAAAAAAAAAAAGGGGGGGGGGGGGGGGAGAGAGAGAAAAAAAGAAGGACAAATCTACCCTTTCAGCCCTTATTTCAGTTGCAAGGGAAGAAGAAAAAAAAAATTAAAAACCACTAATGACTTATGGCTATCAAAACAGGGAGCCACAAAAAATACAAATACCGTGAGCACTTCTCCCGCCCCCAAATGGTGGCACTGCTATCAGCGGCCCCGCAGCTCCCAAAATCCCTGCCAGCATGGGCGTGCTGAGCTGGCGTGGGGTGGGCAGGGAGCCTGCCCTTTGATAACATTAAAATGCAATTGAAAGCCTTTCCGAAGCTGGTGGTGAGCTGTTCGTTAAGGAAAATCTCCTGAGAAAGGCTGTGTTCAGGAGGGGCATCCTCCGGAGCGGCATTGGTTATATGCGGGTTGTATTAAAAATGGGGATTTATGGCTGGGATGATGAGGTGGGTGTTCGGAGGTGATGTCGGGATGATGTACATCGCCAGCCCCGCATGCTCCAGCGGTGAGGCTGTGAAATTCAGGGGCAGCCCCCGGATGCCCTTGCTGATGGCTGCAAGGGACGGTCCCTGCAGCACCCTACTCATCCCAAACGGCACAGTGAAGGACTGGGAATGACAGCAGACCCCGCTGGGAGGAAAGCAGACCTCTCGACTGAGCTAGCATGATGCTGGGACCGGTTTGGGATGGCGAGGAAGTGGGAAGCACGGAGGAAGGAGCACAGAGCAAGTGGCAGGAGTTCAAACGGCGAGCGGAGAGATGCGACGTGCATCTCTACGACAGCTCGCTGCGTTTTTATCACGAGAAAATAACCAGGAATTTGGCTGCTAATTGGGGCCGTATCCTACAACCCCTACTTTTCCTGACAAACAAATTACTCCACAAATAGTCCCTCTGTTTTCAATAGGGTTATTTGTGGGAGGAGGGACCACCCAACATGAGAGAATCAGGCCCTCAGCTCCCTCCGTCTGGAGCTGGCTGAAACCTTCCCGAGGAAAATCAGAAAACAAAATCCCCACGAGCGGCGAAGCCTTTCCTTGCTGCTGCTGCTGCTCAGCCCTGGACTCGAAACGCCGTGGCAAGGTCTTGTGTGCTATTAATACAATGCTCTCCGCCACTTCCGCCTCCAGAAGTGGATTTGCGATTTGTTTCTCAGGCTGTTCTTTCCACTGGAGCCCAGCTCAGTAAACTAACTCGAAACTTCTGCATCAAGGAGAAGGTCTCTTTTAAAGTTTTGCTTGGCTTTGCTTTCAAAGCGGTGTCTGTATATTTTAGAATATGTAGAATTTTCCTTTGATTTAGACCTCGCTCTTAACAATAGACAAGAGAAGATTTCTCTACTGAGCGTCTTAAACAAAAACAAACATATTTTGGTTACCCAGGCCTTGTTCTCAAAATGCCTTTTTTTTTTTTTCTTTTTTTCTTTCCAGAGAAAAATCAAACCCTACAAATTGTAACGCTGCTGGCAAAAAATCCCCTTAGCCTCACGGACATAGATAGACCATTTTTTTCCCTTCCGACATGAACTAAACAATATTGTACACAGAGGAAGAAAAGGCATCTCCCCAGCCCCCAGACATTTACAAAAGACAAAATCCCCTCATCTAAACAACACAAAACATGCTCTTCTCCAAAATGACTATTTTTTTTTTCTTTTTCAGGAGACATCCCCAGCCTCAGTCCTTGCCCACTTCCACGGCCACGACGTTGGCTTTCCTCCTCCCCGGGACGCAGCCCCTGTCTCCGGAGGGTGAGCAGACACACCTCGCCCTGTAGGAAGGCAGCTGAAAGCCACTGCTTGTTTTCCAAGCGGGAGCTATGTGCAATGTGCAAGACCACAAGAGCAGCAGCTCTGAGGCTGATTAGAGTGCTTAACACATGGAGAGCTTCTGGATACCAGAGAAATTATAGGGAAGACACTGGGCAGGCATTGCCATCTTAGGTTAAGGTTTTTAGTACCGGGCAAAATAGGCTGTTGGTGTGAAAGCAGTGGAAAATAACTCGCCCAGCGACAGTGAGGTTTTTTCCTTCCAGTGCTGGGACTGGTGGGAACACCACATTTCCCCTAAGTACCACTAACAGCTGTAACGTCAAGCCTTGATAAGATTTTCAGGTCCATCAGTGTGGCTCAGACCCAGAGGCCGAAGGAATTCAGGAGGCTAAGGGAGCGCTTGCACGCTGCAAAGGAGCCCCACGGGGCAATGCAGCACTGACCCAAGGCGCTGTGCCCACTGCTGGACACCTTTGTGTATCAGGGACTGATTCGCTTTTTCTATTCAGCACTGCATCTCTTTAACAATTTGTGATTTTCAAACTCATGTTGTAAAACCACTGTAAAAACTTCTGTGTATTTTTTTTTTCATTTATTTCAAAGCCAACCTGAGTTTTTTTACCAAGTTACGGAAAGCTACTGCAAATTAAGTTACAACCCATCCTAAGCTTGTCCACACAGCGTTTCCATTCATAAGTTGAGCTGAAGCTTCAACCAGCCCAACTTTGAATGCTTCTCAATAGATGCTTCTTCTCCATAGTGTACAGTCTGAATATGGTTTTTATCCTCCCAGGAAACTGGTGATGAGAAAGAGAAACAGGCTTTGGTCTGTAATAGCTCACATCGCAAACATGCTTTAGGCTGTTTGCTGTATGGCAACTTCTGCGCTGCCACAAGCAGCTCAAATCACTATTGATGGTCTAAACTTAAAGTCAAGTTAGCCATGTCTCAGATAAACCACAGTAACAGTCACATGCATGGGCTGAGCTCATTGTAAATGCAAGATACGGCAATTCTGTAAAAGAGGATTAAGACTCGCTGCCTTGCACTTGACATAGGCTCTGAAGATACATTTTGCTAAAGCCCAACTCCTGCCTAGCCTGTAGTTCAGTCAGGATAACTTGTCTCGTCTCTGAATTTCCTTTATTTCAATAAGAAAGTGGGATGACTTCTAACTAGGCTGGCAAAAAAAAAAAAAAAATGCGCCATGGAGATATCGTACAAGATAGTTGCATATTGCCTTCCCCTCCCCCCCCCCAAAAAAAAAAAAAAAAAGAAAAAGAAAAGAAAGAAAAAAAAAGAAAAAAGTTATTTAGGAGTTGAGAAAGCTCACTTATCCATTAATACTGTTAAAACTGATGTCTTGCTTTCTGGCTCCTGATACTGATTTGTTTTGTGATCATGGGCATAAGATTTGATTTTCCTGGCTAAGGCGAATATTTAATACTTCTTATTAGCCAAGCGGCAAAGGTGAGTAACATGGTTTGGAAAACACTATGAAATCATTTGTTGGAAGGCTCTGCAAAGGTACAAAGATTAAAGGTAAACCTCATTAGACATTTCTGACAAGCTCTTTAGCAGGTGAAGACGCACAACATGTAGAAGTCAGAGTGAGGAGACTTAGCTTGAAATAAACTTTTACAGGCAGTCCAGATAACTGAAATAACAAGGAGGCATACGAGGCCAGCCGGCATTACCATCTTCAGCTGCTGGAGCCTGAATGCCCCTCGGGCTCACCCGCATAGCCGGCCGCAGAGAGGCAGAGGCTGGCCCGGCTGAGAACCAGGCGCTGGGCTCCAGCTCCACGGCAGCTGGAACGGTTCCTCCGTGGGCAAGGAGCCTTTCTTCAAAACAGCTCCAAGCCAGTCTGGCCCACCTACGTTGGCCAGGCCAAAGTAGGAATTGGTTGGGTTTGGACTACCCTTAAGCCCAGCTTCCTATCTAATTTTGGAATCTAATACGATGGGGCTCCTAATTAGGCTCCGGTGGTACTTAGATCCTCCCCTGCGCTCCTTTTCACCCATAAAAATAATCACGGGTTGGTTTTCAGCAGGAATCAAAATGAAAACAAAAACAAACAAAAAATCCCTTTCAAGAGAGATATTTGAGAGAGGAAGAGGGAAGAAAGGGGGAAGAGAGGTGCCTTTTTCCCATTGCCAGGATTCCTCTGTGGCTCCTCCAGACCTGCCAGTATCCACATCACAGTTCCCGGGGACTTCCTCTGCGGAGCTTGTGCGAGATGCTTCTTCCAATGAGCCATTTCATCTCGGGCTTATGTTGCACAGATTCTGGGTCAGCAGCCCTCCTGGTGTTTTGGAGGCACTTGCTTCCTTTCCTATTTGGTAAACCAGTCACCTTCTGCAGAAGGTCTCATTTTCAGTCCTCAGTCCCGAGTCCAGATCCCAGCTTTTGCTATCTGCGCCCTAAAGGCTACCTAAATATTTATGCTCCTTGTTGCAGAGGTCTCTGCTCTATATGGTCCCCTGACATGCTTTTTGCAGCTCTACATGTCCTTGTCAGTCAGAAACCGTCCTGCAGTGATGACTCCCACTTTATGGCCAGCAATCTAGTTAAAGAGCTCAGAGGTATTTTGAATGTATTCATCAATCCCCATCACTTCCGAAGCATTGTATTCTAAAATTTTTTACAATGTTAGTTCTGACCTTCTCTGTTTTTAAGTTTATCTTTTAGCTGTATCAAAATTATTTATTTCAGCTTCAATGAAATTTTTTGGCTTGGATATTTCTTTCTGTGGGACATGGCTTTATTTTTGTTTTGAATGGCAGCGATACACATAACTAGCTGGCTACACTTAACAGGAATGACCTACAGATGTTCGATCCTGTTTCTGCACAGAGGGACACGTATCATGTCACACAGTCGACGTCAGTCCGTATAGACTACAAGCCTACAGACCTACAGGAGATAGAAGAATTGATCTAGGAGCTCCTTTGGGGTTACTCCCACCTACCTGAGGATAAGTAGATTCAGAGAGATCTCTCAACAGCTATTAAATACAACAATCCAGATACAAACCTCCAACTTTGGAAACCCCTACAGCTCAGGGTCATATATATTCTGCATTTGCACTCTATGGGAACTGAGCAACCACTTCTGGCCACTCTGAGAAAGCAGACGGGTCCTGGGTCTAAGCTGGTGGGGGTGATGATGAACGAGGATGCTGACCAACACGGCCCACCTCTCATCACAAGCTGCAACGAGCAGCTTTGTGCTTATTTTCATGCTGTCCCTGAAGCCAGGGAGGAGGTGAATAGCCACAGAGCTATCTCATTATCATCCTTCAAACCACACCCTTGCATTCCCTTCTGACTGATGCTTACGGAAACTCAGCTCTACTGAGGCTGCAGACACTGCGATCATGCTGAACAACCACCGCTGGCTCAGTTCACATTTCCTTAATTCCCTCTTGTATTCTTTTGAACAACGTATCTTGTAACCAGTTTTATTGTACTTAAGAGTGTGAACTCGGAGAGGACAGGGCCAATCTCTCATTTTTTCCCTGCCTTTCTACAGTTGTATAGTGATTAGCACTACAGCTCATGGTTTGCAGCTCAGACTTTCCAACACTACCGAAACACAAACAAATATCAACAGCCACTGCGTATCATATGGTCAGAGGCGATTCCAGCACAGGCCCATTAGCTGCTCACAAATATAACCACTACTTTGATCATTGAGCTGCACCACCAGTAGTAGCCAAACTGCTGAGTGAGGGTAATACCTCGTGCAAGTCCTTGTCAAGGAGATTGGGTTCCAGTTCTTGAAATCTCCTTCCAACCCCACATTTAGCTTTCAACACAACAATACATAGCATAATTTCAGCATGGATTTAAATATAGGCATTTATCAGCTAAAAATGAGGCAGTTTACACACTTGGTCCTGTACCTGTGCTACATTGCTGCTTTCCAAGCAAGCCCATTGCTCAACCTAATAATACAAACTAAAACAAGGTGGACATACTGTTAGCTGCCAGATTAGTAATATCCTGCTAATATGCATAATATTCTAGACCAAACGTTAGTGTATTAAATAAAATGCTTGTTTGAAGGAAAAGGGTATAAACGGCACTTATACCTACGGTTCAGACAGAGACAGCCCAGCTAACCATTAGAAATAAAAAGTGCAAACCATGCATGTAGCATTGCTAGCACCTCTGAGCTCATGTATAGACTCTTTTCATCCTAGCTAAACGAAAGAGGCTTTGTGGTACTGCTCTTAATTCAGGTGTACTATCCTCCAGTTCTCAGTTCCGGAGAAATGTGATGCTAACGGGCAGAAAGATCAACGTCTCTGTTTTCAGAATTGACCCTTGTCTGAAATCAGCCAGTCTCTTTCTCTGCAGTGATGCTCCCTTTTCTCAGCACAGTTGCTCCTCTTTCTCACAAGAGCCCCAGGAGACTTTTTCTGGCCTTGCACACTCAGCTGGGTATCCATACTGTATGACAAAATACCATATTATGGTAAGCATTAACGGCCACCACAGGATAAAAGGTCAAGTGGGTGGTTAGAGAGACCTTTGGGAAAAACAGCCAGAAGGCTTGGAGGTGATGTGGCCCAGACAGGGCTGAAGAAGCAGCACACCAACCCCTCTCCTCTTCCACAAGCACCCCTAAAAGGTCACAAAATCCCTGCATAATGTGCATGGTACCTCTTTTACCAAAACTAAGCTTCTTCAGGAATGAGTGCTTTGCCTGGTCTGAATAATCTCAAGGGTTTAACGCAATTTCAACTCTCTTCTCGTAAAATTGCCCATGGGATAGGCATGAAAGTGGACAGCCAAGAGGCTGCTTGGCCATATACAGAAGGAACCACAGTGCTCTGAGCTGAAGTTTTTCCTTTGTTTTTGACAGAGCAAATCCTAACTGCAATTGTAGGGAAAAGCCCAAGTGATGATAACTGTCTTTCTCTTAATGAAAGGTTAAAGAATTCCTGAAGGAACTGCAAAAGCCCACAAATTCAGTGAAAAATGCCTTCTCAGTGCTTTTTTTCTGGTGGGCTGGAAAAGCAGCTTCACATCAATAATTCAACCAAAATCATCTCCTGTTCATCAGATACCCTAGGAGAGGTCTGGCTGACTAGGGAAGGGAACTTCCCCTATTTGATACGGTGTAGTGAGCCTAGAGCAAAAAAAAAAATCGCCCAACGATTTCTCACCCCTCCATCCTCCTCACGAGTCAAATCAGTTCTGCATCCCACAACATCCAGCATCCCTCAGACCCGCCGCAGAAACCTCCTTGCTCACCCACCTCCTTTCTGCATCGGTCACTGCCACAACCAGACCTAAGGGAAACCGCTCGAGGCACCGAACTGAGAAATGGTGCTGCAGTCTGGCAGGCAAAGTTGCAGCAAGTTCAAATGAGTGGAAACTAAAGTTAGACAAATTCAGACTAGTAATGAGACCCACATTTCCAAAGTGAGCTTAATTAACGTCTGCAACCAAAGGTTGTGGTGGATTTTGCTTCCCTGGAAATTTTTAAATGAAGACCAACTGAGGTATCTTTTTGTTGTTGTTGTTTTTTTCCCAAAGAGGTTATTCCTGAGTTCAAATGAGAGCTAATTTGAGGAAATCTTGCAGCTGGGTTCCAAGCAGATGATCACATGGGCTTTACAGTATTAATAACTTCTGAACCTATATATCTGTGCAAAGCCCCTTACAGCAAATATTTTCCCCTGAGCTTTATATACAAGGCTCCACCATTGCTAAAAGTCCTTTCTCTCCCCCAAAACTGGCAAGGTGAAGGACACAGCCCTGCCTCAGCCTTCCTGGGATGCTGAAGCACTGTGTGCATTGCCTTCCACATCAATCTGGGACAGCAGCTTGCAGCAGGGCACGTGTGGGTGCCTGCTTCCATCCAGTGGTGCTTGCTGGGACCCTCCACAGCCCACACACCACTTTTGTGGACATGGAGAACCTGTCCCAGCCATTGCCTGCTTTGATCCTTTCCCTCACTCTTTTTGAGTCAGTCTGAAAGCAAATATGAAGAGATTTCTAGATTAGTATCCCCAAATACCCTTCCTTTATGCATATGAAACAGTTCCTTCTCCCTTAATAACATCCTTTAGGAGCCACGTAAAGGTGCGCACCTTCATTTTATCTCATTCATCTTCCTCTTCTTCGCTGCCTACATTTGTTTTTGAACAGCCAAAGAAAGCCTGAACCACTCATATGTCTCTTACCTTTTCCTCCTGTCACCAGTATAGCCCAGTATCACCAGTATCAATGCTCTTTTTAATCTCACAACCAAAGTGGTTGACACCAGTTTTCCTTTCTGCTGAAACACCCACCAAGAGTGGAGGAGGAGACTTGGAGAGCTGTAACGTGGGGCCACCAACTACTACTAAACCACTTCAGAAAAGTGTCGTGAGGCTCTGCTGGGCTCCAGCGTTCCCTCCCTGACTCAGAGCTGGCCAAATTCTTCATGGTCACAAATGCCAGGAAATTTCAACCAAAGACAAGGCAGCTTCAGCTATTTCTATCAGCAGCAGACTTTGCCTCTTGCATTGTGTTTTTAGGTGTAAGGTTTGCAAAAATGAGTTTTTTAAGCTGCACAGCTACTGGATGGTTTGATGTACTTTTCTGCCTCTCCTGTACCAACCCCAGTCACAGACCAAAGGACCAAATTCTTCCCTGCCTGTATTTTATGGAACCATTTCAAAAAACTCAACTTGTTCAATTAATTGAACAAAATTCAATGCAACAAAGACTCAAGGCCACAGAGAATTAAGGGCAAAATAAGTGATCCTAACCATCCTTATCTGGTTTCGCACATGTAACAGAGTTTCACGTATGGGATTGAATTCCCTCTCTGCATACACACGTGGTAAGGCATCAGTCAACACCACTGGCTCCATCTAATGAAATCCTACTGGCTGTGTGAGCCATGCACAGCGTCCTTCTTGCTTCACTGACTTCACTGGAAGTTACTCAGCACTTTACAGGATCAGACCTGGAAGCTGTAAGTGACTTTGAGGAGTAAAAAAAACTCTACAAAATATTAATAGCCTATTTCTTCTAATTGTGGTTGATGGAGGTGGTCCTGGGAGGTGCGCAGGACAAGGGAAGCCTCACATGGCCTCAGTAATTCTTTAAATATGATGCTGGTGATAAAGGTGGGAGAGATACTGCTTGGGTGCACACGTAGCCAAAGAATCAGCTGTCCCCATAGGTCAAAAACCAGCAGCAATTCCACTGAGAGAATGGAGAAATCATCACATGCCCTTGCACAAAGACAAATCAAAGTGCTCAATCTCACAGCCTTCTACTAAGAGTTTATTGACCCTATTGGGAGTACACCTATAGGTAATGAGTCAGGATCTGGGCCTTTGAATGTCTGGAATCAAGCACCCGATTGCTCCATTAACAATTAGCATTCTGTTTACAAAACCCAGCAGAGTCAGTAAGAATAATCATTACACAACATGCTCAGACTGTGATTCCGGTTTAAGTTAATATAATTTTAATGAGTTCTTCAGAAAAGGCCTGGCACTTATGGAAAATTTCCTTAATTAATATCAGACCCTAAATTAGTAATAAAAAAAGCCCTGAATATCATTTGGTCTCAAGCTGGAACTAAAGTATGTTTTGGCATCATTACTAACTGTTAGCAGCAAGTTCTGGAAACAGATGCAAATCTTGATATGTGTCCTAAATATAAAACACATTGCAAAAAAAGAAAAAAAAAAAGCTCAGATAAAAATATATCTATACATCCACATATATTTGAGTGTGCTATTTCCTGCCTGTATCAGCAACAAATTTATTCCATTTAAAAACATTCCACTTGTTTCTTTTTGGTATTTTTAAAATCCCTTATTTCAGGAATAAAACTCTCTCCCTCTGCCTTCATTTTTCCTGTTTATTTCCTCTCCCGACAGCAGTTTTAAGTAAATGAAAAGGGCTTAAAGACACGCATTATAATACTCAACCGTCTGAAAATCAGCCCACTTGTTTTACCACCTAAATGTGGGTATAGGTGCCTAATTTGAGGCCACCCACACGAGAAGAATTTGGCCCTCATCCTTGAGGTAGGGATCATGCAACATATCTTCTGGACAACCGCTCCAATGAGAGATTCCACCTGGGAGAGACGCTGCTACTGAAACCCCACAGACGAGTGCCAAGGTGCTGAGATTCCCAGGTGGCACCAAGTGGGCAGGAGACTAAAAATGGAAAAGCTGCGGTAAACAAAATAAACAGTACCGCTGAAAAAATTAAAGAAATAAAGAAGAAGAAGAGAAGCTACAAGTTGAGGTAGGGTAGCAAAATGAGCGGGTTGTTTCTGAAAAGAACAGAACCTCCCAAGCTCTCCTGAGTTCTTGCTTAGCCTTAATTCGGTTTTACCTCGCAGTGGAAGCATGGAAAAGGAGCTGGGAGAAATGGAGACAGAGACAACCTTGAGTCTCTCTGCTTCCATTAAAAAAAAAAAGACAGAGTGAAAATTGTTATAGTCACCAAGAAAAACATCACAGTGGAGTGAGCACACCAGAAATGGAGCTGGCTTCTTGGGTTTGCCAAGAGCCTGAGACAATATTGCTGAAGCGTGAACTGCCCATTCATTTCAGGAGCTGCTAACACAAACGCCTTGCTGGCAATGGCTATGGGATTAACTATTTCTCTGCTCCCCAGTGCACTTAGGGAGAAAGAGAATTGTATTGTGAAGACAGCTCTAATGTCTTTTCTTTATGAAGGCTCCAGTCCCAAAATGTGCTGAGTATATCTAATGAAGTTAGTAGGAATTAAGGGATTCAGGAGTAGCTACTTCATAGGACCACAGTTTTTATTCAGTTAGTGGTTGTAAAGTTTTTTGAGCTCCCTGAAGGAAGACAGACGACTTCCCTTTCTTCAAGTTTATACTTGCCAGCCCTCAATGAGCTGGGAGAACTGGAACATTCCTTAAATTTAATATCAGATTAAGGTCCAGGATGGTCCAAAATGATGCTGTGATATCCGCAGAGTGAGACGAATTGATGGGAAAGTTTGGCTACACTGAAGCTAGCAAACAGCCCAAGGCAGGAGCCATTCTCTGGCTCTAGATCCAGCCTGTATGGTCTGGCCAGAGCTGTAATACTAAATCCTTTTAGCTTCCACAACAGGGTAGCTGCCTACAAGCTGCCCATCAGGAATAGGTTCAGGACTGTGCTCATTTCCAAGGCAGGACCTGTTTGGTAGCATTCTGGCCAACCCTTCTCTGAACCAACCCCGCTAACAATTAAGCAGCCCAGGCTCTGCCACCATTAAATGTATCAGTAAAGAGATTCCTTTATGGCCATTTTACTTCAGGGGACTGGGTCTGCAGACTTCTGCTCACAGGCTGAGCCCAGTGTGTCCTCACCTGTCTTGGCATATCCCAGTTCAATGACATGGTAAACGTAAAGATAGAAAAGTTCACCCAGCATACTGCGAGGACTCCAGTGCATGGGAAGGGCATGGAGGCACAAAGCCACCATCCCCAGTTTGCGCCGTTCACAGCAACGTGTCCCAGCTACACGAACACAGCTGTCTGCGAAGGCGGTCACCCTGGGGCTGGAAAAGGAAGCTCTGGTGATTTGTACTACTATCTAGCATCACTTTTATCTTTCTTTTGTAATATAGGAATTTTTCAAATGCTGTTGCTTAGAATAGGCTCCTTCACAGCCAGCACTGGGTGTATTAATGTTACTGAGCAAGTCCTCCAGCAGCTGAAGACATTGAGCCTCTATGTGTCTCTCAAAGGTGGAGAAAAAAAAAGCAAGATTTTGCATTTAGGCAGAAGCATGAGCAGAACTAGTATAGAAGTCTCCCTGCCTCCCTTCTCAGGAATATTCTCAACAAAACAATTCAAGCTCAAATCCTGAGAGGCGCCAAGGTAAGGCAGACCCCAGCTGGGTTAAACCAGGACAGCGTAACAGTGCTGTGACATGGGCATGTTTATTGGACAGATAAACCACTGCTTTGGGATTCACCTCACCAAATGCGGACTATCAGATCAGACGTGCCTGTGCCTGAGCTGCTCACCTAGACTCACTTCAGAGCCACGGACAGAAACATGCTCCTGCAAGGCACCACCAGGGACCAGTAGAGCTATCTGCAGACTGGTCAAGTGAATTGAGCTGCTTTGTCCCCACTGACTCGAAAGGAAGCTCAGGGTGACTGTCTCAGGTACCCTATGGGCATCTAAACAGAGGAAACCTGTACCTCCTTCAACCACTGCACAACAACCCTCTTGTGACTGCAGGAGCAACGCAACCTGTACTCCTTGCTCTGAACCTTGCATGTGCCAAAGACTTGCTGGATCAGTCCCAAAACTTTATGTAAAATGGCTCTGATGTGTATTTATATGAATCATATACATTAATTACATAATAGACACTTATGCTCCCCATCCCACATACAGTTTGGTTATGCATAGGACACAAAAACTGAATGCCTTCACTATGAATCATGCAATAAGACTACATCCCCCAGGCAAAACTCTCTCTAAAATGACCATGTTCACATATTCCCATGGTTTCCACTACAATATTATTTAATTAAGAATATTAATCTGCTAGGCCACCAACTTTCATTGTCTTTTGGGGAACTCTAGGCAGACAGGTATTTTAATAAAATACGGGGAATCCTGTTCTTTTTATAATTGAGTTGATGCAATAAGGTAAGTCAACTGTATGGCCTCGTGGGTTTATTTTTTATTTATTCTTGATATGAACATGAGACTTATATACCGGAGAGATCATCAGCCCAAAGGTTGCTTGAGTTTTTCCGGCTAGTCTTTGTGTTGTTTTTTTTTTCTGCTTTTCAGCTGTTGCTGTTGAATACTGCCCCGAGATGTGTGAAATATCATTAATTAGTTGCAGATACAGCACTGGTCCCCATTTGCAGAATAGAAGATGAATATTTGAAGTTTCACACCTACACTGCCATGAGCGCTCATTTGCACGTGCCTGCAGCATGCAAGCAGACATTTCAGCTGTGCAAAGCCAGCAGGTATGCGTCTAGACACTGGCACAACCCGTTCAGCCACATTACACCAGCCTGCCCGAATAACGCCTCGGGATTGCAGCCTGCTGCCCTTTTCCCCTCTCCCATGGGACGGAGAAATGTATGAATGGGTTGGCAATCCCCTGTCAGCTCGCTTCCCATGGCCCCAAACCGATTTTGATGCTCAACACAATGACCACAACTGTGGTTGAAACAGAGGTGTCCTCATCACCGAGAGAGGCACCCATCCCAGGATGGGGAGGAACACAGGCATTTTGGTCAAGGGATGGATGTGTTTCCAGTTGTGGCAGTACCTTCAAAAATAGCTCTTGAGGGTTGCCACTGACCATACAAGCAAGACCCACTGGGTTATAAACCACTTTGCTTTTTTAGGTGGCATGTTTTCAACACCTGGGTGAGCACAGCCTAAGCAGTGGTCTAGGCAAAGCCACAGTGGCTCGTAGAAAGGCTGAGTGATGTGAAGCTGGGGCAGGTAGGAAGTCTTGTGCCTGTAGGTGTGACATCCAAGGCCTAAGGGGGAAGTTTTACCCATTTTTCCTCCTGCATGATGTTAAGCAACAGGCAGTAAATATGGCATTCATTAAAATTACCTTGTATATTTTTAACAACCTTGATAATCAGATTTCTGCCACCGTCTTGGGAAGCAAAGTTTGTTTTTATTCAAGGCCTTGTAAAACACTAATTCCTCCCTTATGCACTGAGGATGCCTGAAGTTTTTTAATATTTTTAGAGTCCTTTACTAGTTATTTTTCCTCATCAAAGCTCTGTTCTCTTCTGAAAGATGTGTTAAGTAACTGAGTAGAGGCTCCTTTCTCTCAGAACGTGAAGGATAAACTGGTTGCTGTAATGGGCACCTCTAAACCTGCATTTCTCTCTACTTTATACACAAAAGGGACCAGATCCTGCCCTCCTGTCCTGAGGCAGTACATGGAAATTTTCTCCTAGGCAGAAATCCTGGAGAAGAACTGCAGTGTTTGCAATAGGGGCTGCAACACATCTCCTTGATGCCTGAGAGCCAGGGCTCACCCAGGAATGCTGTTCTATAATTCTGAACGTCAGCAAACACTGCAGACAACCTCTGGCACTTGTGTGGAAGATCAAAGCCCCTTTTTTCAATTCTGAATCTAATTGGAAGCAAGATCACCGTGCTGGGAGAAGGTGAGAGCCGCATGGAGATGTTGGTCGAGCCCCCAGAATATGAATGGCAAGAAGAGCGATGGCAACCGACTGTGGAGTACAACAGAAAAGTTCAGGCCACGGCCACATAATGTACACAGCCAGGTCGTTTAGTCATTCTGCCTGTGCCCACATGCCAAGCACTCATGTCTGAATACACACAGACAAGCAAGGGCTGCAGGGCAAGTACGCGCGGTGCAGCTGCCACGGTCCCAGCCGAGCCTCTCCTGGAGGTATTGCCGGAGGCACAATTGCAAAAATAACTGATTCAACAACACAGGCCATCAGGAGACTCCGACTCAAAGGGAACTTGTTTCAGGCCAAACAAAGCATTTCCTCAGCATCAAGCCAATCTAGTTTTCTAAACCAAGTCAGCGCATTGCATGGAGAACCCACAGGAACCTGCTCCACTACCCCACAACCCTTGGCCCACATGGAGACGTTTGGCATCTCTGAAAATGCAGAGCGTGCTAGGACCACAGAGGCTTTTGCAGCTGTTTGTTTGAGAAACAAAGCTTCCCTCTTCCAAGATGAAAGAAATCAAGGAGTCTAAACTAATCAAATCCTACATGCCTGCTGGCTGAAGTTCAGCTTGTCAGTGATGCAGCTCAGTGGAGTGATCAACATTTCCAGCACTACGAGCTTGGTGGAAGGGGAAAACACGACAGCAAGAAATTCACCTGGCTGCAAGTCAAACAGGTGTATGGCAGCAGAATCCGAGATTATAATAATATCTTGCAAACATGGAAAAAATAGATGTAATAAGACTGATTCTTTGGTGTTCATTAATGAATCATAAAGGCTTTCTTTACATTACACATGCTTTTTGGCATACGCTGCTAATATTTCTACACTTGCAAGGTTGGAATTTTCATACTGAGCCACCCTCGCCTAAGGTTCCTCATTTTTGGCAAGCTACAGAAGGTGACTGTGTGCCATGACAGGCTCTATCTTACTTTGGGGCAATCAGATTACTTCACACAGATGGTTTTATCACTGAGACCACTACAGATGAATTGCACTGTATGTAAATGTACATTTGTTTGATAAAAAAAAAAGTCTCAGTTCTTAGCTGCTGTCTTGTCTATATTCCTAAACATATTTCCTCTCTCCTGCATCATTCCAAAGCACAATTTGTCCAATCTTTACCCTAAAGTGACTCAGCTAGTTTCTGATAGGCATCTTAAGTACTCATTAACTAAGGAAATAGGCTTTCTTGAGTTACTGGATTAAAACAAGGGAGAATGAACCTTAGCCTTAACTATTGAAGAAATAAAGGCCTCTATCTAACATCACACACAACACTGAAGACACCAAAAAAAAAGAATATCACAATTATGTCAAAACACGAAAGCAAACATCCTCTTGTGGGGGGTTAAAAAGAATTTTATCATAGAACCAGGTTCACAATATTCACAGTAAAAAAAATATTCAGATCTGAAATGAACCTAGTGACAATCAAATGATACATGCGCCGAGCAACACAGCAGCTCTTCCACTCGAAAAAGAAAGGGACTTTGACCCCCAACCTATTAGGGTTTGTCTGCAGCCATTTAGGCAGCTTCTGCCAGTCCTGTACCTATCTGCATAATTGTTTTAGGAGAAACACGGTCTTTACCTGAGAGGCGTCTGGGCACATCGGTGATGGCTGGAAGTCCTGTGCCTCGAGTGGAGGACAGGGGAGTTGTGGAGTGAATGGACGGTGAAGTCATCTGGCTCAAGTAGGATGGGTAAGACTGGTCGTAGGACCACGGCGGGGATGACTGTGCCTGCCTGGGGTCTGGAAAACAAGAGAAAGAGCAATTAAAAAACAAGGAAGAGAAATTTTAGGGCACCAACAGTTGAAATAATTGAAAGAAATGAGATTACTGAACACACACACATCAGTGCTACAAGGAATGAGAACGCAGTGAAGCACAACTTGCTCCTCTAGACTCAGCAACTTTAAGATTTGCTCTGTGCTTCTCCCTCCCCGTAAAATTTTTCTGGGGAAATGAATGGAGCAGTGAGCAGAATTTGAGAAAGATCTAGCAGCTGTTCTGTAAACTCCTGATATCTCTTGTCCAGGTCTAAAAGAGCCCAGCACTCCCCAGTCCTCAGGGATGCAGACAGATAAACTGACAGTAAATGAGAGACACAAGGCATGCTGCAGCTGAGCTAACTGAGGAAGTGGACTTTATAGGCAAGAAGACTCCAAAGTCAGCACTTGGCACGTCTGTCAAGCTGTTATCCAGTTCAAACATTACACAGAAGTGTTTTTAGTGCTGAAAATGCTCTCCAAGAAGGAAAATGTCATTAATCTTATTAGCATCTGTCCAAAAATGTCATATTTGGATATTGGCCCAATTACCTACAGCCACTTCAATTAGAACAATATGAACCCAAATGGTTTGGGATAACTATCAGAAGCTAATGATGCCTTTTCACATATTTGTTACTACTCACTATGGAGGAAATTATTTTAAGGATAAATACAGTTTATTTTTTGCTGAAGCTCTCTGGTGGATTGCACCAAGTGAGAAAGGGGGAGGGATAATTTTACCCACTGGTGTTGGGATTCCCAAACCATTTGTTCTCACTTAATATCTAGTGATAAAGATATCACCAAATTCCTCATCAATTAATGATTAGTTTTATTTCTTTATATTGATAAAAACAAAGCATTTGCAACCCCAAAGTGTTTTTGGGCAATCCCTGATAAACAGAAATCTATTTCTGAACTGGTTCGTGGAAACTCTAGCACATCCCTCCAAATTCTCCCCAATATTTTCAGTGAAGCACATCATGTCTACTCAGTTTGGAGAACCTGCAATATCAGAGCACTGTCCTAAGGCCCTGCTTTGTAGACAGAAATGTGATAGCCACATGGCACAAGCAAAGGCACTTTTTCAGGAAATTCAACTCCTTTTTTTTTTTTTTTAACTCCTTTCTCTGCTCTTCCACACAGCAAAACCTTGTAGTTTCAGCTATTCCTTGTTTATTTTTTCTTTCAGTCATTATTTGTTTGAAGAGATGTCTGGAAAGCAGATACTTCCTTGAAGCAAAATAACTGTATAGATTAGGAAAAAAAAAAAAAAAAAAAAAAAAAAAAAAAAATTGCAAATTTAATTTTAAGAGGATTTTCCCTGAGTTTGCCATTTATAGTAGAGCTGAGTAATACAAATGGTTAATATAAACTCCTCAGAAATCTGAAGGACACTTGATCATTAAATGTAATGAACTTCTTTGTTTTAACAATTTCAAGGCTAGGGTTGTATAGATTGGCACAGGTTCAAATCTGACTGACTGCTCGTTGTTATATCTGATATCGACATATTTCTCTGCCTCATTCCACTACTATAATTCACCATTCAGTCAATGGTAAATGATCTTCAACTGGGAACGGAAAGCCTACGCTTGCTGGGAAAACAATCTTAAAATTAATGATGTGTCAGGAGCACAATCTCAAATCCAAGCTCCTTCAAGCTTTTCAATTTCTATTTCTGAATCCAGAGCAGAAACCCTTAAAGTTTTGATTTCAGGTCAGCTCTGGTGCTAGAAGGAAACTGTATAGCAGGTAAGGATTGAGCAAAATCACAGCAGAGGATGTTTTCACAGGATTTTGGACTAAGATGGGGAAAACATCAGGAAAGGAGCTGCCTCCTGGAGGTTCATGCCACTTCTTGTGGGGTTGTCACGGTGTGAGAAGACCTTGGGTGACCCTGGCACCCTCCCTGCTTTGCACACCCACACTAGATTTGGTTTTCCACCTAACATCCTTAATTCAACAAGCATCAATGCCTTTGTGAGTAACAAGAAGGATAAAGAGCAAAAAGTGAACAGACTTATGTGGTCTTTTGAAACATCATCTGCTATGGCACTGTCAGAGGCAGAACATGGGGCTGGACGGACCTTCTGTTGACCCAAAAGCATTTCATAGATTCTTAGGACGTTTAGCTTAATTTGCACACTTCTTCTACAGGTCATCCCCACTGCAGCACATTATCAGATTTCTTTTTTTTTTTAATTTATACTTGATTTAAAACCCTCGTGAATCCCAAACTGTGAGATTTTAAACTGCAAAGTATTTTAGAGAAAGGGAAGAAAGAGAATAAACTGTTAGTGAAGACACTTCCACTTATAGCCCTTACACCGATCTCCTGTTGGACTCAGGTAATTCACCCAGCCTCCCTGTGATGCAACTTCTACCTAAATTTCAGTATAATAATGATAAATTATTCCCTAACTGTCTTACATATTTAGTTGGTTGTTTCTTTACGGTGCTGGCACCGAGTACCTCATTCACAAAATGGGGTGCTTATCTTGGCTAGAAGCTTTCAATCCAGATGTTCAGGTGTGAACCTGAGCCCCTCTGAAACTAGAGTGCAAGAAACTTAGCTCCAGGGAAATGATATCATGTCTTCTTATGGAATAAAAAATAATACCAAGGAAAATTTTCAACCGAATTGAAAATCAGAAGATGCCTCAGAGCTCACTGACTGAGGAAAAGGCCAGAGAACATGAGGCTGGAGGGTAAATATGATTTCTCCACACTGAGGCAGGGCCAAGGTCATGGCTAAGGTGGGGAATTTTGCCCTGTGGCATCAAGCACTATCTTTGGCCTGTTGGGAAAGCGGAACTGAAGATACGAGTTTTACCAGATCCTGGAGTAAATACCCTAAAACCAGCCTCCACTCATCGATAACAGACACGGTTTGTAAGGACATGTGAGGAGAGAGCAGCGAAACACTTTTTTGCCCTCATTTGCACTGCCACCCCCCTGGAGTAAAATTCAGTGAAATGCAGAGTGAAAGGCCACCCCAAAGGCAGTCACACACGGCACCGTTTGATATGGTGAAAGGATGTTCCCTGCAGTGCTGCTGCAGCAGAGGATTCACCCATGGGCCCAACCTCGCTTCTGGTTTCCTACCCCATGAAACCAAGCCTGGGAGGAAGGAGACTGCCACGCATGTTCCTTGGAGGTGCCTGCTTCCAGAACTTCCACTTATGAGGAAAATCTAAGGGGATACCAAAAGGAAACACAAAAAGATCCTGGGCAAGGTCACCTCCTTGCTGCAGCACTGAAGGGGTGGCGCGGCCACTTGGCACACACTAGTGAGGAAGAAAGTACGAGCAGATTTGCGAGAGGTTTTCCTTGGCCTCCTACGTGCGGGACAAATCTTCCCGATGGAACCGACTGGAGGGCTTGTGTGTGTTTGCCAGGCTATCAGGCAGCTCCCGGGTCTGCAGGCCAGAGGCTTTGGGCTGTCGCGTGAAGCAGCACGTGCTCTGGCAGGCAAAGCACCTCTTTCCAATCGCTAAAAGCCCAGAACATCTGAGAAACCCCTGAGCTCCGTGGCAGAGAAAACATCAAATCCTGCTGAAAGGAATCCCTAGAAAATAAGGGAAAATGCGAACACAAAAGTACACTGAACAGCTCGGGAGAAAGCCCACCCAGCTTCCAGCCCTGGAAGCCTGGAGAAGGGCTGGCAGAGTGTTAAACAGCAGCAAAGGGGGAGGCAGGCCGTGCTGAATTTGACTTTGCACTTGAAAATTTTGGAGTGATTGCTAAGAGCAGTCCTCCTTCTGTAAACATTTTTGTTACGCCTGTGTGGGTGTGAAGAAAAGTGCAGCTTTCATAATACTCGCTCGCAACGGAGCATTTTGCGTACGCGAAGAAGCCCTGGGTGCAGATCGGCTGAAACAAGTCAGCAGGGCGAGGTCTGAGCTAATAGACAAGCAGCTTCTTCCTGATTGTGGTGCCAGGTAAACCTCGATGAAGCAGGAAATCATGAGCAGTGAAGATTATTTTGTCTCTGGGTTTTGCTGCCACATGGACAGTCAGCGGAAGGTTTGCTCAGTTCTTGTTCTTTGCTGTCTGCGATTGACTGCATAAGCTTAGAGGACAAGGAGAGTTTTGAAAAATCAGCCTGAAATTGGGTGGATTATATAAACCTAAAACTAGAGACTGAACAACCCCCCGTGACCCAGTTCTCCCACCGAGGACATCAGCTCTCTAGCAATGTAACTTCTCTTCCTTCCATGGAAAAGTGTCAAAAAAGAGAAGAAAAAGCCTATAAATAGCCCTGAGGAAGTAGTTTTTCTCTTGCTTTGGCAGTAATTATGAAACACACAGATTTACTATAGAAAGAGATCAATTTTCCATTTCCCAAGCTGAGCTGCAGTACTCAGAGCATGCTCATAGGCTCACAGCTCCTCAGCATACAGTCTATAAAACCCAAATGTCACATATGTGCATGCACTTTGCAAAAACACTTATTTAAATCCAGTCATCAGCTCTAGCACTGGTGGCTGCCGACCGTATTAGTGCTACTGTCGATGCTAAAAAACAAGCTGTCTGGAGCTATCTTTGGTAAACACTTAGAGCAAATATCTTTGGTTATGATCTCAACGAAGCCAAGATGACTTTCTGCATGAGTAAACACGCTATTGTTGTAAGCCCAACCCCAGCAAAACAACAACAAAAAATGCAACCTCCTCCTCTTCTCTGAATATTTCTTAGGCATATTTAAAAGCCCAGGGCTTGATCTGGATTGCCCAGTTCAATCAATGAAGTCCAATCCAGCGGTGTTACACCCCAATGGACACTGGTGTAATTGAGACCAGATTTTGGCCTCAAGAACCTCTCAAACCATTTCTCCTCCCTCCTCCCAAGAGTCACATTTCTAAAGGGGAAAAAAAAAAAAAAAAAACAAAACTGAACAAGTATTGTCAGTAGGACAACTGAATTGTAAAGGGAAGGAAAAAAAAAAAGGTTAAATAAAAAAAAAGAATACTTTAAAATACTTTAATACAAGTGACACAAAGTTACCAAATGGAGGTTCACAGTGGCAACCAGCCAGTCGCCCCAAGGATGCAATCAATTTGCATAAAACAGAGCAGACTGCCGCCACCCTGGTGTTAATGGCAGAAGAAATCCCAGCTCCTCAACCTTACACGCTGACTCTTGTAGCTTTTATTCTACATTACAGTGGACTGAAGGCACAATTCACCCGGTAAACCTATTACTCGGGTGTTTCTCAAGGCTCTTTTCCAAGCAAGCATGTACTTTGCCTGGTGCACTCAGCAGGCTGGTGTGCACCAGCTACAGACTGATGGATGCTTCAGCGTGCTGCTGGTCCCAGGTAAGACACATGCAACCCATGGGAGGGCACTCACATAGCGCCAGTCTAGTAACAGCCACCTGGTTTCAGTTTCAAACCTGTCCTGCAGCCGATGGTCTCAGATAACAGACACTGGTAGTATGAATCAACCTGAAAAAGACCACGTGAAGATCTCTTGAAACTATCGATGACGGCTTTAAGTTACCTATGAGTCTTCTACCAGGGTAAATCATCCTCAGTAAACAAAGACTTCTCAGAAGCTGCGTAGTGTCTGCTTCACTACGGGACTTTCCCCCCCCCCCCCCCCCCCCCCCCCATTCTGGTCTTTGAAGCATTTGCTTGATGGCTTCATATTCACACCCCATGATGATGCTGTGATGTGAGAAGCTTTCTGACACCTCCCTGTGTTTGCAAAAGGGCAACATCCAGCCCATTGCCCCACAAGCCCTGAAGAGGAGAATTAAGGGCTGGTACCATTTGGTACCATTCTCATCTTCCATCTGGGGAGCCGAAGGCACTGTCTGCCCACAGTCTTCCCATCAGAGTCAGGACCTGTCCCCACCTGACAGCTCAGAATTCTTTAAATCTACTTTCTACAACCCTTAAAATGAGATAAATGATCAGAACTGGAAGCGCAGCATCACTGAAGAGTGTGGGAGAGGGGGAAATAAAAAAAGTAAAAAGAAATCACAGGACCTGCTTTCTGAGTGCTGTACTTTCAGTGCTGAAAGTCACAGATTGCCTATAGATCAGTCGGTGCCACAGTGGTGATGGAGCATGAAACCTCACTTAACTCCCACTTCGCAGCCCCTGCAGCCCTGCGCTGGGATCTCAGCACTGGTGCTGGCCACATTCCTGCCATTCGCCTTGACAGAAGCTAAACCTCACCGGTTGCATTTTAGAAAAACAACAGTTTTCCTCATTTCATACTGAACCACTGATGCAACAAGCCAGTGTCTGAATGGGACTGTAACCTGACCCGCTAGCAAGTTGTTCAAGTGCCATTAGGGAAAGGGAAAAGAATAAAAAGGCAAATATACCAATATCCAAATGTGAACAGACAGGATTCCTGATTTACGGGCAGCAAGCAGGGTTCAAATTGAATCTGCATTGCCTCAGCAAAGGCATCTGCTTATTGGACGATTTGTTTTTTAATGACCCTTCAAGGTTGCTTTTGCAGAATCCTAGTTAAAATGCCATGTTGAATAAGGGCAACTCTGTGCCTTGTACTGCTGCAGCCTGCTCCTGTGGTAGGTTCAGGACTGTGCTGTGATTTGTGAAACCTGTACTCTGATACTCTAGCAAAATAAACACAACCCAGACAGAAAAAAGAAATATAAGAGTGAACCCCAAAGTGCTGAGTTCTTTCATACTCAGGTGTGGGCCTGCCAGGCTTTAAATATTATTTCTGTTTAATCATGCAATAGCTATGCAAGACCTCAAGTGGAACGAAACAAAACCAGTTTATGGGCTTACTGGTAATAATATGGACTCTGTCATAGGAATGCACTATTTACTGTTAAAGTTATTAAGAATTAATTATTTCCCCTAAATTGCTAGGTAAAAAGATTAAGAAACAAAGGTATTTCTAAAGGAATGTTTGATTAATTCCCATAAAGGTAATAAAATGTCATTGTATTTTGGACAAGCGTCTGCACTCGTTTTAACACATACTCAAACTACACCAGCCCAGTGACCACGCTGAGAAGCCGGTGGGTACTTCTTGCTGAAGATCACACCACAACAAGGAAACCGGTGGAGATGGACAGCACAAACAGCTCATGCCTTATTACCACACCAAGCAGGCATATGTTTAGCAATTTCCCATGGTCAGCTAGCACCTGATCAAAGAGGTGCCTGGTCTGAGGCATCCACTTTGCCTCCCATTGGCACAACTTGTGTGGCAACGAGCATCCATTCATCCCAGAAGAACTCAGAGGGACTGTCCGCAGAAGCATCCCAGCACTTTGGTGGAACATCAAAGCACGTAGAGCTTTACAGATTACAATCAACATCCTGAAGAGCACAAAAAGAGCCTTGTGGGGAAGACAGTGCAATTCACAGAATTCACACCGATGCAACATGCTCACACTAATTGCCTTATTAAATGGGAGGGCTACCAGAAAGCTAACAAGTAGCCTTTGAGGGCTGGCTATTTGGCTTTTCTAAACTGAGGAGGAGATAAGAATGGGGAATGGCAAATACTGTACTGGATCATAATAGAGACCCTTATTCATTAAAAACTTTAATATGCAGTGGAGTCCTCTTTGCTCTGGGGGAAATGAGAGCACTTTGGGGTTCTAAAGTATCCCATGACTATGAGTTTAGCTGTCAAGAAAAGCATATAATCCGTAATAGATGGGAAAGTCAGCCTGCCTTTCTTGGTTCAGCTCACTTCCCCCTCTGCCCTACCACCACCACTTCCCTGTCTGGATGAAGCCTCAGCTGGACCAGAGCTCCTGGCTTTGAACCGCTGAGTCTTCAAACTGCAGAGCAGATAGGGAACACCACACAGCTTTGTCGGTTGCCAGGCTTATTTAAGCCTCATCTGAAGTTTTCACCTCTCAGATCTGTGAATGCTGCTGCTGATTCATAACGAGGCAGAGAAGTACTCTATTAATCAAACCCAGCAGAACATTTTCTACAGGAGGCATTTATGTGAATGAGAACAGCATATGAGGTTACACTTAGTGAGGAAGAAAATTACAAGGGGATCTCAGTTCTCGTGCTTCGGGGCATAAGCTGATCACCAGATGGGGTCAGGAAGAATTTCCCCCTCCTTCATTCTTAGATATACTGTTGCACAATAGGTAAACTATGGGGGCACAAGGAAGGAAAAGAGAAACTGATTATAGCCCCAGATTTTCCCTCTGTTTTTTGGGGGACTGTCATGTCCCCAGATACTGTCAGACAGAAGGCAGTAGGTTAGAAAAAATATTGGGCTTCAGTCTGGCAGTTCTTACCCAGAAAATGATGTGCACAAGAGTCCTGACTTCACACGTCCAACTAATAAAATGCTAAACCCGGCCCAAAAAAAATGCTTGTGGGCAGCAGGTACTGTGCAATGAGTGCTAGCAACATATTTAATATATTGTAAACATGTCATACGAGTTAAAGGTAGACTTCTAGATCTGGGAGTACTTGTCACAGCTCATGGGAACAATTTTTTTGTTTCAATTCTATGAGTGCTTTGGGTTCAAATTAACCCACTTACTTCTCTTCCTTACTACGAATTAATAAACCAGTTGAACTTTAAAAAGAAGAAAAAGAAAGAAGAAGAAAGCCACAACACTTTGTTAAAACCACTAAGTTTCAGCTGGTATCATGTCAAAACCACTTGAAACATGAAACCAGAAATCTTCCTAGGTTGACTCAAAGACTATGTCTACACTAGGAGTGCTTTACCAGTAAAGGAATACTGGTGTATTACATTGGCAAAGGACTCCGGGTGTTAGACACAACTATAGCAGCAAAACTGAGTTTTAAACCAGTCTAGTACATTGAGTCGAGTTTTTTTGACAAACTTGCACCTAAGTTAAGTTCTCCAACAGTTCTAGTAAGTGAATTGGTCAGGGCCAACACCTCTTCACATCCCAGACAGACATGAATGCATCAGCAGAAGTTGTGAGTGCAGAAATGTCTGAAATTAGATAGAGGTTGCTTTGAAACTCTTTTGAAAAATATAGACAGCTCTGCATTTAGGAAAAAATAAAATAAAATATGACAAAATCAGTTTATTTTGTAGGCTATACAGTTTTGTTGCAAACTTCTGGCATAGCTGCAGTTAAACATCTTATTTCAGCCTTATAATCTGTGACATGTGGTATTTTATGATTTCTCTCAACACATTGAAATCTGTCTCTCAGCATGCAATCATAAATGTTGCATATAGCCCTCATAAGCAACCTTTGGAGATTTCTCTCTAGCCCAGTTCGTTTATTGTAACATTGGTCAGCACCAGTGCTAGAACGAAACTGTCACATGAGAAGACTGTGTTATTGTTCTGACAGAAAGACCATTGAGTTCTGGCTGCTTCACTCAACACCAGTGCAAAATAAAAAGGCTGAATAAAAATGTTCATTCTAATAATGCACTAATATGTCCTATTGCACATAACAGAGATAAAGGCAGAGCAACATGACAGAATTTCACTAGATTCCTACTCGATTTACCCAGATTGACTATTTTTGGACCTATGGCAAAAAGATACATATATAAAAAAAAAGACATTTTCAACTTCAAATGCTATAGAAGAAAACTATTCCCACCTAGCTTTGCCTGGAACACATCTCTCACTATGTAACAGCCTCTTTTTCTACAGTTGAGACACAAATATCCATCCATAAGCAATTACTACCATTGCCTGTGCAAGTCAAACCTATGGTTCTGTCTCTTACCTGTAATCTGACTCTGTCCTTGTGGATTAAAAGGACTTGGTGCAGAGTTCAGAGAGGGCCGTGGGCTCTGGGTCGGGACCCCTACTCTCATACTGGGATGAGGAATGCGCCCTAAATCACTGAGGCGTTCAGAGAACAAACTAGGTTTAGAGTCATCAAGCTTCTGTCTGTGCCCTGGAAACAGTAAATCATAAAATAAAAGCGTTAATAACAAGATTTAGTAATTTAACATACCAAATAAAAAATAGAAAAGGCCTCTAAGGACCTGTTATTAGATTAATGGACTTTGTAGGTATCACAGCTACCCCATATCACAGCTACCCCCAATAACACAGCAACATCGGTGGGGGGGTTGTGTTTTGGACATGGTTGTGCTGGTGAAAGCCTTAACTAGCACAACTGTGCCCATACAGATACGTAACATGTTGTAATTTGGATCAAAATAAGCACTTATGGACACCCACACAAGGTCTTTTTTTTTTCTTTTCTTTTCTTTTTCTTTTTTTTTTTTTTCCTTTTTTAGCTATACTGATAGTTAAAGGGGCAAAACTTTTTTTTTCCAAGAGCAAGCCTCACATGTAAGTAGAAGTTAACAGTGGGACAATTATTCCATGCCTGGTTTATATGTTGTTGTGGATTTTTGCTAAGAAAATGCATGTTTTTCATCTTCCCAACTTTTTCTCTCTTTTTATTTAACTCTGTCATGGTTAGTTATAAGCTTCCATTCCTCCGTAACTTGGGAGCTTTTCCAAACAGAAAATAGTCATTTGAGAAGGGCAGTATCACAAGGAATACTATCAAAGCTTCTGGCAAGGACTGGGTCCTACACTGCCCTTGCATGGTCAGCCTTCCTCTATGCTCCTACTTCTCTCCAAAAGGATGTTCACTGCCTCTGTGTCATAGGACTGCACTTGGAAAAGTCTTTTATGGGTGCTCAGTTGTCAAAATGTAGAGGGGAAAAATTACAAGAGCAACAGGATGCACCAGCTGGCAGGTTGGTACTCTTCATATTGTCATTTAGATGTTTCAAGAGTAAAGGTTTTACTTCTCTAATTGTTGTATTTTTGCCCCGAAGTTTAATTACTTTTCAAAGTAATTATAGATGCTTGTCGCACAATGGTAGCTTTGGATGTGAGGCACAGAAGGTGTTATTTCTATCGTTCAACATATGGAGAAACAGGCACACAGAGAGATTAAGGTCAGGACTAATTTTACTTAACTTTAGCCATTCATAAATCAGGCATCTAGTCTAAACTCTTCTAATGTAGACTTCCTCTAGAGTTAATGGAAAGAAATAGCTACTTCCAGAGGGCAATTCAACTCATTTGTCTCTGACACCAGTCTTAAAACAGGATGATTCACCTACTGAATTTGCTTTCTCTTCCTTCTCTGATCAGAGAGGGAGCCCACATGACTAGTTTAATTAGACACCCTCACCATTAGTCAACATTAAATGGAATTAATCTTACCCTAAATTAACAACTAAGGTCACACGAAAAGCCCCTGGCAGAGCTGAAATGGGAACCCAGACCCCCAGATTGCACAGCTGCCTCCATCCTTGTAAAGAGAGCTGGGGTATCATCACAGGCAATAACTGGGTAGGATATTTTTATGCTTTTAACATTAAGAAGGGTCCCTGGTATGATCTGGGGTTGAAACATTCCAGGTGATCTCCAGTGGTTTGAGATAAACTGGATTACCCCTCAGCAGTGTGAATGCAGCCCTATGCTAGGAGGCTATGAGAGTTCAGCTTTGCAGACACGGTCAGATTGCCCCATCAGTCTTAGGGCCACAGAGCCAGCTCTGGCACTCCTTAATTTAACTGTATTAAATGAGGCCATGGAGCCCCGGGATCTAACTATCAGACCATCACTCTTTATAAAATGCAATTTAATGGTGTCTGTCACTACAGAACTGATGTACATGAGTTCACATCATCTAACTGGGACCATGATGCTCAAATATGACTGAAGGCAAAGTGATTTCTGTAATAGCTAGCTTTTAACTAGATTTAGAGAAATCAGTGTTCTAGATTGTAGAGTCTCCCTCCTTGGAGATACTCAAAAGCTGCCTGGACAAGGTCCGGGGCAACCTGCCCTGGGTGTCCTTGCTTGAGCAGGGGGATTGGACCAGATGGACCCAGAGGTCCCTCCCAACATCAGCCATTCTGGGATTCTGAGAAAACTGAAGGATTCAGGTCGGGAGATGAGAAGAAACTGAATGGAATTTAATTTTGGAGAAACTTTTCTAGTAATTTTAAAAAATTAATTAGTTGACCCATTATTCTGTGCTTTGAAGTATGATTTTTCTCCCCCATGATGACTCAATATAAAAACACGGGGTAGGTGGGAGCTCTCTCATTAAAGAGAAGGAGCTGCTGTATGTCAGAGACCTAGAGAACTACCAGCTAACACAGGTGACTCCTTTCTTTAAGAGGTATCGATCACTTCAAATGGGGAATGATTTCTGGTGGGCTTGTAACAACTCTATAATGGCAGCTTAATTAATAGGATAACATCTAGCCTGGTAGTCTTCAGCATTATCTCTTCCATCTATGCAAATTACAAGTTGTACAAGCTGGGTGCTGCTAAATCTAAAGAAATAACTTTCACACACACAGTCAGTACTCTCTTGGGATTTCTCCTGCATTTTTTTTTTTCCACATTTTTTCTGTTTTTGGCTTTCCATTTGCCAGTCACATTTTCTAGTCTGATTTTTTTTTTTTTTTTTTTTTTCCCGAAGAATCCCTTTCCCCTCCCCTTTTCTCTTTAATTCATTCCTAATTGCATTTCAGCAATTTCAAGAGGGTCCAAAATAAGGTAAACGCTATTAGCCTATCTCTGACTTTATGCAATAAGGCTGACTTTACCTGGGAATGAATCTATCCCCAAAGTGAATTTGATTTTGAATTTTGATAGAAAAATCCTGCCCCATGTTTATACAGGGTCTTTTTTGCTAAAGAATTATAAAATGTTTTCCTAACAAACCAGTGCACAAACTATTTGACTGTCTTCTACACACTTACTGAACAATCACTATATAGGGCAGCACTCCTGCATCAACCCATACCCAGCAACCACCAGCTTTGTTTCCATCACACTCGTTTTGCCCATAGCTTTTCTAGAACAGATATTGTGTTTAACTATGTGTATTATTTACATGAATTGGGTCTATCACTGAAAGACAAAATTCAACAGGATAGCAGCACGCTTCAATGTAGGCATGGGGGTGGGGAAGAATAAGAAAGATTCCCACATCTGTTTGAACTGAAATAATTGAGAGATGTGTGGATTTAAGTGTTGTCATCACCACCATCCCCTCCCCCCCCAAAAAAAAGTAGGGAAAAGAGATCTGTGCACATCTGGAAGACCCCAGGCATCAATGGAACTGCAAGTCCCCAGAAACCAGCAAGGGGCCAAAGACAGACTTGCCTTCCTCTTCTGGTCACTTAAAATTTAGGGCTGTAACACAGAGTCATGTTGTTACAAAGAGACCCGCAAAGAGCCACATTCCCCCAAGCGAAATGCCCCAGTAAAATGATATTACACTACAACTTTGTATGCTATGGGTTACTGTGCTTTCATAAAAGCTGATGTGCCCACATTGAAAATAAGTAGGAAACTCAACAAAAAAAGTTCATATTCAGGAGGTGCTTGCAAAGAAATGTAGGAAACTTAAATAGTTCTTTTGCCCTGATTTCTGTGAAAGAAAAAATAATATCCTATTAAGTACAGAACAGCCATGAAGCATGGGCTGAAATACTGGTAAAAAGGCCTTCTAAGTAGCACATAAGCAGCAGCAATGAAATATGCGATACATGTTTAAAACTCATTCCACAAGCTGCTTTTCATCTCTCATTGATATATGTGCCCGTTGACAGAGAAATTCCTCATCCCAGGGGAGTGCGCTAAGAAAAGCTGTATTCCTTGGTCTCAGTCATGAGGCATAATTTTATTTCAGGAAAAAAGATTAGGGTAGTAAGTGTGGATAGCTTAGTGAGAATCTGTGATCTGCTGCAGCAGTGATTACATTAAAAAGCAGTATGAGGCTACACAGAGGATAGGATAAACTAATGTTGCAGCTATCCCAATGCCAGGACTCGGCGCCTAGGATGGTCCTGCCAGCAACACTGCATTTAGTGTCGGTTACTCCGTTACAAAGAAGATTTTGTGGTAGGCTTGGGCTTACTGAGAGAGGACAAAATAATTAGGGACACAGGCAGCCTTTGATAGGAAATGCAATCAAAAAGACTGAGGCTGTCACATGAAGTGACACCAGATAAGGATGAGACCCAACAGCCACTGAAATAGAGTGGGTCACAGGAAAGAAAGTGGAAAAGAAATGAGAATATTGTGGAGTTAATAGACAAAAGCTATACAGACAGTTCTGGCTTGTCTGTTGTCATAGCACAAAATGTGTGCCGAGCAATACCCAAATCTCTCTCCACCACGTTCAAAACAAACACCAATATGAATATCAGTTTCTGGAGACAGAAAGCATTGCCATTAATCTTCCTAGCGCCAATTTTGGCCGTTCTGTATGAACCGACCTGGCAAATAGCACTAAGGGGGTGCAAAAAAGTCGGTGCAAGCCTCAGCCAGCCAGCTGGGGCCTTCACCCACCACCTTGGCCCGATGGGCCCCGACAGCCTCAGAGCGTGCCAAAATAGCACCTGGGAGCTGCTCTGTTCGGTTACCACACTCCAGCCGTGGCAGGAGATGTAAGAAAGCTTCATCTCCAAATTAATCATTCCAGTTTAAATGAAATGAAGGAACGTCTTCCAGATCAAAGCAATGCAATCGCGAGTCAGCTGGATGTGGTAACTGGAAGGGGATGCGAGCTCGTCCCTCAGCCCTGAGCTTCCACCGCACCGCAGGAGAAGTCAAGATGTAAATCGGGCTGTGGAAGAGGCTGACTTGCAGAATGTAAATGTGGTGTTGATGCTTGAAGATCTTTCCCTCCTCGGGGAGGAGGGGTGTGCGTTTTTATCTTTCAGCTTGTGGGTGTGGAACTGAAAACTAATCAGATTATGCTACACGTGGCCTAGCCAGATGCTGACATTCAGGGACACCCTTTCTTTGTACCACGTACACCACCCACCATATTTTTGTTTTTGTTGATGGTGGTAGGGTTTTTTTGTTGCTTTTTTGTTTTGTTTTGTTTTTTTTCTTTCCTTCTGGTACCAAAGAGATCTGGTTACCAGATTGTCAACAGATGTTTTTATCACTCTCAAGTGGAATAGCTATTTTCGGTCATCACCCATTTCTATCTTTTTCGCGTCTGCTGTAGCAAAAACAAAAAGTTGTATGGGAGTCAGGTGTCTCTTGTAAAAAATTCCGAGGGATGCAGAAAGGTCACAAAAGCAAAAAGTTGGGCCATCTCCTGCTGGGGACACATTTGCTAGGATGACGGTCAGACACAAAATAGCACCACTGTTGGTGTTCTATGTTGTGAGTGTGCTCAGCACCAGCAGGACCCAGGGGAAATTTGGGGTGTCACTCCATGGAGGTCTACATCTTGTAAGAGTAAATTAAATAAAAACCCTATGAATGCTGAGGCGAGTAACCAAGGCTTTCTACACAGCAGTGGCTCTGGGTTGAGTGTTGAGATTGAAAGAGAAGAAAACTGCAATGGAAAAGGGACTTGCTTTAAGGCTAAGGGGTAACACAAATAAGAATCACCTAGATTACAACCTATAAATTACAGCCTATACAGACCAAGCTTTCCCTGACTTCAGAAGAAGGACATCTAAGCCCAAGAGCTCAAGTTTTGATTATTCCCACTGTTCACTAAAGGTAAAGCTCTTTAGAAATCTAAAGAATGTGTATATATTTTCCTACTAACTTTATAAATAGAGGCATCTTAGTGACACTCCATCTTTTAATGTTAATACAGTAGTGACATAATTCTGTGTACACACTGTAGAAGACAAATTAACATCTCAAAAAAAAAGTTTACATGTCCTATGAATTTCATCACATTTTTTACTTAAATTCTCTTTGGACATGTTCCTGCATTTCATCCCATTTGATCCTATGGATCTGATGTAACTGGAAGATATTGATTGTGAATTCAGCTACAGGCTTGTAAAGCTGAAGTCACATTTAAGCTATGGTAAGAGTTCAGACCTGAGCCTAAGGCTTCTTAGCAGCTGTTGCACAGGGACTGAATAATGCTGCATATTCAGCATGAAGCAAAGACGTTCATTGTTCTGTTACAAATTTCAGACAATACATCATTTCTGCAAGATAGCACTCCAAAGTGCTGTCAGTCTACGCTCTGGAGGTAAAAATAAGAGAGCCATCAATCAGCAAAAGCCCAGAAGACTCACATCAGCTCTTCACAAGCAAAAACGTGTGAAGCAAGTCACAAGAGTCCCACTTGTGACGAACCCATCCTCCCCAGGCTGGCTTCCCTTTGCCATCCCCTGGCCCACTCCTACCAAACACACACAACCCAAAGTTCATGAAAAAGAAAAACAAAATGCAAGGGAGCCAAACAATTTTTACCCACGAAAGGGAAAAGCTTGGAACCCTTCCAGTCTCTTGGGTAAAGACACAATTATGAGAAGAAAAATATAATCTACCCAAGAGACATAATTACATAATTAGGCCATAGGCTGTGCATAGGAAAGGTTCTTATAATTCATATAACAAGGATCTACATAGGTGCAGTAACTGCATTTAATTCACTCAATAGAGGAAAAAAAAATATGTTTGTTTTTTAAATAGCTGAGGGCACTGGTTTGCATTAGACTAGAGAGTTTATTCTCCCAGCTGTACACAGAGCCCTATTAGTGTCAACAGGAGTCACACAGGCGCAGGCAGAAAACACGACCCCATCTCTTTTTGTTCTCAAAAAAAGACATATTTTCTACCCAAAGCAGGCAAGGCCTGGACCTGAAACTATTGCCGAGAAATGAAAATAAGTAGCAAACAAGAACATATGCTGTGGATGGGCTCCGATCCTGCTCAACTGATCTAATGCAGCCCATTGGCAAAATCCCACTGAACTTCTTGCCCTGACCCCTGCTCTCCCAAAGGTCTGTGAGGATTGCTGGTATGGCTCCAAAAGGGCCAGATCCAGCTCCCAGGGGAATCAGTTACGCTAAGACCTTCCAGGAGCTATGGCTCAAAGCCAAGGTGAGCCGAGGCAGGGGTAAGTTTGAACGTTAGTTTTTCCCATGTTGAGGTTAAGCCCTGGGAGCATCTCTGGTGTCAATGGTGATCTCCCCATTGACTTATTGGGAGCTAAAGCTCAACTTGCAGGCTGCCCCCCTTGTCTGGAATGAATTAAGAGCTTCCAGCAGGTTAAAGGGAGGAAGGGGCAGGAAGGGTGAGGGGAAATTATCCCATGGGTACGTACTCCGTGCCCCTGAGTGCCCATGGGAATAAGCCTAACTCAATCCTTGAAAAGCCTTTGGGAATATAAAGTGTGATCAATGCTTTTTAAAATTCATCTGGGGTCTGTGAAAAGCACATATCCAGCTGAAAGACAGACCCAGAGGTCAGGGTTTTTCAGCAATTTGCAACAGCTGCAAAGTAGCCTCTTGCTCCCAAAAAATCTCCATGCAAGGAGGCAGGAGCAGGGCTCCAAGAGCCCCAGGCTGCTCCCAGGACACACAAGGGACATGTGGCAGGGACTGAGGTGGCCGGGAAGCTCACACAGGGAAAGCTGTGTGAACAGAGCAAAACTGGAAGATTTGATGAATGAAAATGGAGAGGCACTTTGAGGACAAGGACAAGAAGAGCAGTAAGGTGCTTGAGTGTCTGCTCTTGCTCTGGTTCTCCCCAGCATCTCAGCTCACCCCGGTGATGCCAGGTCCACTTCTGCCCCTCTGCTGTGCCACCCCTCAGCTCTCTAACTCACTCAACAAAGCAGCAAGGTCTCTCCTCACCATGGGAGTCCCCTGAGTTTCTTTTTTTCTTTTCTCTCTCTTTTCAAGTTTTTGAATTTTGACTTGTATCCTGAAGCTCGTTCTGCACAGCTAAGCAACATCTCATTGAACATCATCACAAATTGGTTGGCTGGGGAGAGAGCAGGTGAGAGCTCCTCACACCACAAGGCTCTACCTTCAACTTTATCCATCGTTCAGGAACATAAAGGAATCTGTGTTCACATGTGCCAGGAAACCAGCTAAACACTGCTGGCATCACTGCTCAGAGACATTAAAGACAACTCATATAAACAGAGACTGTCACGCAAGTCTCAGTCCCTGCCTTAATTCCCTTTACATGCTGGTATCTGTTACACTCTCCCCCTTCTCCTCCCTCCTTTTTCTTTTTTTTTAGCAGAAGGGGGGAAGGCAGAGAGCAAGGGCCGTACTGCAAAAGTGCAAGAGCTGCTCATCCCAACTTTACCATCCTCATGCTAACCCAGCAATATCATTAAGGAATAGGAAGACATTTCCCGCCCCCCCCCCCAGAGGTAGTCATCCCAAAAAGAGCCCGCCAACTTCTGCTTGCTGCAGCAAACAGCAGTAAAGATCATAGCAACTGAAGGGGGTGGGGGGCGAGAGAAAAAAAAAATCTTGAGCTGGCCTCCCTCCAGCTGGCAGGAGGGGTTGGTTTTCTTAATGCTTGCGAAACCTGATTACTTGAAAAGAACGAAAAGGGGGCGATGTAAACACAACCATTAAAACAGATTTAAGATGCTTAGTTTAAATCTAGCCTCAGAGCTCTCCGATGCTGTGCTGCCCTGCAACTCCCTGCTCTCCAGACATCAGTAAGGTGCATTTCGGGGCTTTGGTTTTGTTTTAAACCCCCAAAACAGAGAGCGTACTGCAGACAGAGCACTGCGGTTACAATGGGAATTCAGGCATGGAAGAAACAACAGTTAAGCAATAATAGATGGATGTGTGTGTGTTTGTACTGTATCTTTCAACAGATTGTTTTGCTGCATTAGAAGACTACTGTGTTTATATCCATACAGCAGGTTTTAGGCAGATTGTTTAAACTTGATTAAAGTGGGATATTTCTAAAATAACCCTACTAATAAAACTCAGATGGCTAAAGAAACCTGAAAACATGGTTAAAAATAAAAAAGATGCCATTTCAATCCACGCTCGCCAGGGTAACATGATATAAACTCCAAAAGAAAACAGTCTTTACAAGTTAGACTTGAAGGATTATCTTGTGTATCAGCACCCTCTGTGGCAGCGTAGCATTTATCCACGTATCCACCCATGTTAATGCTGTTGCACAATTTACTACAGCCTTGATAGACAGATAATTGCTTTATCCACCCAAGTGTAATAAACGGAGTCTACTATGTTAATCCTTGTATTCTTATTGTCTGTGAATGCCAAGTGAGGGAGAGACTTACACCAAAAACCCTACCCTCTCATTCCAAAACTACTGGAGTTTACTCACCCTCAGACCTGCTAAAGTGTTCTCATTACATTCCACTCCCCTGCCTGCAGTGCCAAGTATTTTGAGTAGTATCAAGTTATTGTTATATAAAGGGCACCTACAGTCAGGCTAGATGGAGGCAAAAGCCAGGATGCTTCAGACTTTGGGAAGAAAAGAAAACAAACCACCCTGAAAGATCTTTTCCCACTCAGTAAGTAATACAGACCAGCCATTATTTGTTCTTGGGCATAGCAAAGAAAGTAATTAACCTGTCCTTCTAAACCCGGGAATCTATTCGGTTTGTGTGGAGTCTGTCCGGCTGTTGAGAAATGTCATTTAGCTGCTGGCCCATCAGTGTTTTCCACAAAAATCTATGAAGACTTTTTATTTTAAATGTCAAAAACAGGCGTATCCTTTGAAAGGTTTACAGATTCCTGGCGGCTCCACGAGCTTAGGTTTGTGGCATCTAATTTGTAATGACAGTTTGATGGATGTCTCCCTTTCTTCCTTCTGAAAGGTATAAAGAATTGGTGGTTGCCCCAGCAAAAATTATGCTTAGCACCATCCTTTGCTCTTATTTGCACACTCAAAAGCCCATTTTAAGTGGCCAAAATATAATAAAAGTCTGGTGCTGCTGGCAGCGAGTGGGTTTATTGGGGTAACTGTCATGTTAGAGAAGGTGTTCGGCTTTCTGGGTAGTCAGAGCACTGGCACAAGGCCGGCACACTGCACAAGTTTTGAAGTTGGACAGCCTGAAGCAGCTCATAAATGATGCACCCAGGCTTAACAGAGGAAATGTCCTCAAGATCTTGCCAAGAGTCCTGGAGGTGACTCGCAGTTTTGATCCCTTTGTTATGCTCCACCTTCATCTGCTACTGCCAGCAGGGGCATTTCTGCCCAGGTGAAAGCTGGGGTGGATCAAGCTCTGCTCTCAAGCCTTTGAGGGAAAGGCAGCGTCATTAAAGGCTAAAGCACAGCAACAGGATGCATGAAGTGGCATTACAGGGCTGCCCACTGACTATTGCTATGAGATCCAATTGGATTGTATTTTAAGCATCATTTTGTCTTCAGCCAATTAATATTTATTATTTTCTTGAATAATTTGGACGATGCAATACAAAGTAGGATTTTAAAACCTTGAGGTGACACACAGTAGGGAGGAGTCCTTCAGATTCCGGTGAAAGTAGTCCGAATCCAAAAGGATGTGAGCAAATTGGAGAAATGACTTCTGCCAGATCATTGATAAAATGGCACAAAGTAAAATTGAAGTACATTGCACTAACACTTGGGATTTAAGAAATGCACCACAACAAACAGATAGAGCAGAGCACTGCTGAGGACGATCTGGGGATAGCAGAGAGTTGCCAGTTGAATGTGAGTCAATAACAGGATTCTGCCTTTAAAAAAATTAAGCAGATGCAGCTCTGGGAAAGATTAATGGTTGTGTTGCAGCAAAGACATAGAAGGTAACTATTACACTGCTCAGAAGTGGTGAGACATCAGCTGGAGAGCTTTATCCAGTTTGGGACACCACCCTCTAAGACAGATACAGAAGAATTAGAGAGAATCCAGAGAAGAGCAACAGGAGTGATAAGAGAGTTAGTAAGCATAGCCCACATGGAAAAGTTGACGGAAATACATTTGTTTAGTCTAGAGAAAGAGAAGAGTGGGAAAGGACATGATAAGAGTAAAATGTTTCCTAAAGAGAATGGCAATCAATTGGTCTCTTTGTCAGCAGAGAAGAGAACAAGAAAAAGCTGGCTTCATTTGAGGTGGAGGAGATTTAAGAGATTAATGTATGATATTAGCAACCTCCTTTTTAAGTATGAAAGAAAAAGCACAAAAACCAGACTTGGTAAGTAAGTGGAAGGCACAGTACCGGAGGATTTAAGAATCTGGACAGATGTCAGTGATGATCTAAGTATATATAATACTTATCTGAGGAAAAACGGACTAGGTTGCCTGAGGTTTAGGCCCACTGTCCTAGGACTCAGTGAGCGTTTGTGCTTGGTTAAGTCACGTACACAGCACTTCTAACACGAGTGTATCAAGTCAAGCAGCTCAGGCTTTCTGTGGGCCTGATGCTGCAAAGCATTCAGCATCTCCAGCTCCCGTGAAAAGGCACAGTGAGATTCAGGCTGTGTCTGCTTGGGTATTGCAGCCCACAAGGAACCATAGATTGGAAATGCTGGTATTAACCCTTCTGTGTCATAGTTTCCTCCAGCTCTAACTTCAGAATAACTTTGACATCTCTTTGCCTCACAGTGGATATTGCAAAATTAATTTCTCCACGAATTTAGCAAGCATGACTCTTAGTTTCCACTTATTTTCAAGGGAGAAAAAAATGAAATAAAACTAGTATTTCATGCCCAGTGCTCGAGAGTGTTCCCACATCCCCAGGTGAAAGTCCTGGAAATCATTAACATGTTATGAGTCCACAGTTGGTTTTGGCTGTTGCTTTCTTGTTGTTTGTTTGCCGGTTATTCAAAGAGTGATGGTCACACACAGAGTAGCCTTGGCCATCCCCTTCTACTAAAACACGTGTTTTAGCAAAACCTCCTCCCCATGCCAGTAAGAAGAACAAAACCCATCAAAATGACAAACGTCTTGAGGAAAAAAATCCCTAAGCAAGGAAGCAAATGTTTTGTGTCTTCTTTGAATGTAGGGAACTCCTCGACACAGTGAAAGACTACAAAATGCTGAGGTTTTCCAACCAGACAGCCTCAATATGGGCATTATTTGTTTTTTGTTGTGCTTCATTTCCATCCACCTCCACTGAACTTTTTGTTTTTTGACAATCGTAGCAAAGACTGGTAGAAACCAAATATAAATCCATGCTACAGAAACTCCAGCCCTATATACATTCATCTCACATTAAAACTCCCAAGCCCTAAGGCTGACTGCTGCTGCCCCAGACCAGCTGTTTAACAACATCACGTCCAAAACTCAGCAAAGCGCCGTAAGCTTATGAGATGCAAGTCCCTAGCCAAAGCTTTGTAGGTTCCTAATTCAGTCCCTAAGCCAGAGTCGTGGCATTTAACCTGCTCAGAGGTGATGCCTCACATCAAAACAGAGCCAAACCCCTGGGGAGACCAAGGGGAAGGCGACACAGCTCATGGGCTGTGTTTGGCCACCAGGCACGTCATTGTTTTTGAAGGGCTCGGGCAGGGGGCTGACCCTATAGCCTACAGTTGTAAAGTTTGTTTAGCAACAGGGAGCCTCCCGTGAACTTAAAACAATAGGAAAACAGAGTCCTGGAGAATAAATCTCGCCAGCCGGTTGCCTGCGAGTTTGGCTACCAGAAGGTAACAAATCCCGAGGAATGCGGGCGGCGGGGGGGACCTGCCTGCGAGAGGCCGCTGGAGGGTGTCCAACACAAGCAGAGGGTGATGCCAGTCACCGAGCAGCTCTCAGAGCTGATCTACACCCGGGGACAGCCTGAGAAATGCTGGGGCTGCCACAGGAGAGGATTTCCAGTAGGATTCCCTCATTGCTTTATCAAGGGGTGGGCTCTTGAGGCCTTGGGGGGCTGAGCCAGGAGCTCATGAAAACCCCAAACACCACTCCCACTGCTGCTAGCAGCATCCAGCTTAGTGCTGAGTGGCTGCTCCTCAAAGTATGGCAGAGCAAGGTGCTCCAAACAGCACCGAAGTTTTAGGTCGGAGTTGGTGAGTCTCCCCTCTCCTGTACAGCAGGGGAACTCAGAGGACATGAACTTTTGGTCACTGCCTCCCTGGGCTGGACAGGACACAGAATGCTGGACGTGGGAAGCTCTGTCTTGGTACCAGCACCCTGAGGTCCCACAAGGTTCAGTTTTTAAACCAGATCAGAGTTCACAGGATTTGCTTTCACATTACATTGTGGGTGCAATCCTCTGAAAACAAAACAAAACAAAACAAAACAAAAACAAAACAAAACAAAAACAAAACAAAAACAAAACAAAACAAAAACCCACAAAATTCAAAGAATTCTTTGGAAATTCAAAGAGACAGAAGCTGTAAATGCCTAGCTATAAAAATCACAAGTGACTCAAGTGGGCAGCTGTGAAGTTAACAGCTTTCAAAGCCGTACAGCTGTACGCAAGCATGCTCATACAGCCCTACCTATACGTAAGCCTCTAGTTTAGAAATACGTGAGAGCGCATTGGTTCATCATTGGCACGCGCTGCGAATAATCTCTAGGATTTTTAATTATTATTTTGGTGAGTCATGAAGTCTGGATGCCCACCACAGTGCACCAGTGGAAAACATCTCTGCAATGCAAGAGTGACAAGGCTATTTTATGCCGTTCTCTTAAAACAGTCCAAAATAACACTGAAGTACTTAAATTCTGGAAATACTCATCATCCCCATGCTATTAATATAATCGCAATAGCTCATTCTATTTAAAGCAAGTTTCTTTCCTTGGGTTTCATTTTGTGGGTGGCAAATCCTCATTTAATTCACAGGATTAAAAAAAAAAAAAAAAAAGTGAACCTACAGTTGGAAAAATGGGACCGTATGGAGCCCAAGCTTTCAGCCAGAGCCACGAACAGAGGTTTTGCCACAGTCTTCAGTGGGAGACAGACTGGCCCTGAAGTTTTTAGAGCTTGCAGAAATTTAAACCTTATTATTCACTTTGTTTTTAATGTTGTATGACTCATTTTAGGAATAACATAGCTGCTCCCACTATAACAGTGACAGTTAGGTGTTTGATCCCTTTGATATGGGATTTTAGATACAAGCTGTGTAGTCTACCTTTAGCCCTACTGCTTTTTTTTTTCCACTGATGAAATAAACATCCAAACCATAGGCATCATTTATTACAGGATAGCACATTCAGATGAGGGATTTTTTTTTCTTTAAGCACAAACTTGATTTAATTCCATCAAAGAATAATGGAAAATAGAACACAAAGTGCTGTTCCCCTTTTGTTCAAGAAAACTAAAATAAGCAATGCTGGTGACGCTGAAGAAATGGGATATATTTGAGTGGTGTGTCGCCTTGCTTTTTTTTTTACAAGTGAAACTCATCTGTCTTAACCAATTTGAATGAAGTAAAAAGGCAACAAGAGGGATGGAAAACTTCTTCCAGCTTCAACACAAACTGCAAGGAAGTAAAGGCTTAAAAAGAAAAATCAAATATTTTTAGGTAAAAGTCTACAGAAAGCTCAGCACTATGAGAAAGAAATAAATTTCTTTTTTTACCTCTTCTCCAGGTAGGACGGCTGTCCTTTCACCCTAGCTTCCCACAACACCCATGGGATGATTCCCCTTTTGGCAGCAGCAGAGGGGTTTGGCTCTCAGTGTCCCCATCACTGCTCCTTCTTGCAATGACCAGTTTTGATGCCCAAACAACTTATTCCTCCCTTGACAAAGGGTCAGTGTGCCAATGATTCCCTTTCACCAAACGACCAACACCGAACCCAGTTTCTAACCCTTGATGGATTTAGATCGCCAAACTATGGCCAAGGGTATCCCCCAAGTATCTGACAGGATGGCAAAGAGGACAGTGGTTTAAAATCACATCTCTTGCATAAAGTAAGGAAAATTCATTCCCTTCTCTGTGTCGCTGATATTACACTGTGTTGTTGGGACAGAACACCTCTCTCCAACATGCACTCTTTCACCAGTCACGTTGGTAATTTAGTTTCTGCCCATCTCTCTGATTTGACAGCAAAATATACTTTTGTGTGTTTTGCTTTCCTTTGGTACAGTTTCTGATAGTGTTTAGGAATGGTTGGTTTGCTAACGTTTTGATTGTCCTTGATAATATTTTAGGATATGTTTCTTGTTTTCTTGGTAACTCTGGTGCAAATCCTCACTAAAATACAAATGGCTGTACATTTGTACCAAATTGATGTAAGAGGATGCTGAATTAAAAGTGAAAGTCAAGGCACGCTTGCTTGCCAGTTGAGATGATTGTAATTCTACCAAGCTCTGTGGTTTTCACACCTTCGTGTTTAGTGCTTGGATGTTTCCTTCTCTGCTTTCACAAAAACAGCGACACGAAAAACGGGCCAAAACGTGCAAGCAGTTCCCCCAGCAGCTCTGGGGCGGGTGCGGGTACTGGGTAGGAGCTGCACTGAGCGCTGCGGCGAGCATCCTGAGAGCACAGAGCAGGGCGCTGCCCGGCCACAAGCTCAGGACCACAGCACAGCAGAATCGGAAGCGTGAGTGCATTAACAAGAAGCTAGCCAAGCTCTCATCACTTCAAACCAGGGTAACCCCTGTGTCACCTGTAAAAGCGGCATTGAAATGAGCATGACACGTGTTTTTGGTCTATCCTCCCACGTGCCCAGTGATAGGACGAGGGGGAATGGGCTAAAGTTGCAGCAGGGGAGGTTTAGGTTTGATATTAGGAAGAACTTCTTTACCGAAAGGGTTGTTAGGCATTGGAATGGGCTGCCCAGGGAACTGGTGGAGTCACCATCCTTGGAGGTCTTTAAAACACATTTAGATGTAGAGCTTAGTGATATGGTTTAGTGGAAGACTGGTTAGTGTTAGGTCAGAGGTTGGACTAGATGATCTTGGAGGTCTCTTCCAACCTAGACGATTCTGTGATTCTGTGTTAATGGTGTTTCTTCACTATGCAGTTTGGGTACATGTACATGGTGGCACATTTCTTCGAGGTCTCTGACTTTGTTCAGAGGCAGCATCATTTATTGTTGCTTCAGTAAACCGAAATGAAAGCTTACATCGGTATGCAAGCACACCAGCACCCTCACACATGCTAAAAATGAAATTTCTGTGTCTGCTCACAAGGAAAAAAAAAAAAGTATTAATTATGCACAAACATAACAACTTTCTCTAACTCTGCCTGGAGATCTGAAAGAGAAGTGGCCCTGTAATCACATCTCTTCTGAGAATACTGCCATATGGTTTTAACAGAGGTTTATTTCCTGAAGTGAGAGAGGACTGCAGATTCTCAATCCAACTAAAATAATTATGCAGACAATTTCACTCCATTACTTGCAGTGGAACCCAAGCTGTGTGGTCCTCACATGCTTGCTGACACCTTTAAAGAGACATTAAGCCATTTTTATATAAAATTCCCTTAATGGGTGGGATGTAGGATGAATTTCCTGGAAGATTAGCACCTGTCACAGCGCATAAGGCTTGCCTCTGACTGCTGCTTTAATTCCCTTTGGTTGGAAGACAGCAAAACTGAGATCGAAGCCTCCAGAATACACAGCAGCAAAGCATCAACCTGGGGTAACCATATCTTTACAAAGGGAAACTTCTCCCATTGCTGAGGTTTCCTATGCAATTATTTTACCTCCCACATTTGACCCTGAAATAGCACAGGCCATATACAAATGTGTGCCCCACATCAAGTACAAGGAAATTTAAATATAGCCTTAAATTTCAGCATGTGCTTCAATTCTTTGTTGAATTATGCTGTGAGCACAAAGCAGAGACTTTGCCGAGAACATTTTTCCAAACCACCCTGGGCTGCTGATCTTTCACCTCAGCTAGACAGACTGGAGGGCAAAACTTCCAATCTTTCAATCAGCAGTGGGTAAAAGTCCAGGCAAAATGAAACTCCTTTAACTAAAAACAATAGAAAATGTATTAAAACATCACCTATCCAACTCTGAATGTAAACTACGGGAATACTGTAAAAACAGGGATGTTAACCAAGACACACAATGATTAAAGGAGACTTTAAAGGGAGAAAGGAGACCACCCTTTAAGCATGGAAATATTCCTTTTGGACTAAAATGCAATCTGGCTTTTTTCAGCTATTCTGTCTGATTTTAGTTACAGTAGCTAGTTTATGAAATTAGCAAACATGTTACATTTCAGACTAGCAAATCCAATTAAATCCAAAGAAAGCACACACATAATCCTAGTGTGCCAATCTGCCTGTGCTATCACAAAGCCCTAATTCCTGGTAGCAAGAGGGTGAAGGAAGGGGAAGGTCTGCTGCAGGATTGGAGGATTTTTCATTGAGCTCTTCTGAATTCAATGTAAAATACCCATTTCTCCAGATCAAAAAGAAAGCAGTGGCTGGGACGTCAGCTCAGAAATCAGACATGCACCAGTAAGCAGGGCAGAACCGAATGGGTCATGGCCTTGTTTTCTTGATGGGTTGCAAAGCTTGCTGAGGTGCAGTTTGAGGCTCCCCAGTGAGCACCCTCCTCGGCTGGGTACCGTGGCTCTGCAGCTGTTAATGGAACACTCCACGTCTGTGTGGCCTAGCAGCGAGGAAACTGTGCAGGAAACGTGTTTCTAATCTTCTTCTAGTGACAATTTTCAACATTATGCTACAGATAAATTATGGTCGTGTAAATAGTAAAATCCATCTCTTCAGCTCCATGTCCTACCACAACCTTAGGCTTCTGTATGTGGGGCAGGAGCAGGATGCTCTGCTACAGGGTGGAGGATTGATGCTCAGCTCCAGATCATGCTAGTGCTGGATGCAAGGCAAGTTTCTCCCTTGGACTTACTGCTTTCCACGTTATCCATTCATATTGTAAGCTCTGGAGAATTTTCTCCAATTTCTTAAATACGTGAAGTGTGGGAGACAGAGGGATTTGGCCAACCTCTTTTCAGTGGTTTGTGGGACCAGGACAAAGGGCAATGACCACAAAAGGGATCACAGGAAGTTCAGCACCAACATACCAAAGAACTTCTTCATGGTGAGGGTGACAGAGCACTGGGACAGGCTGCCCAGGGAGGTTGTGGGGATATCTCTTCTCTGGAGATATTCAAGGCCCGTCTGGATGCCTACCTGGACAACCTGCTCTAGGGAACCTGCTTTGGCAGGGGGGTTGGACCCAATGATGTCTTGAGGTCCCTTCCAACCCCTACAGTTCTGTGATTCTGTGAAAATGCTCTGAATGAGCCTTTTGACACAGCAAAGAAATACTGAAAATGCTAGTGACAGCAGAGCTACCAACATATTTTTGTCCGAGCTAGATTGAACAATGCTCTCTCTCTCCCCCAAACCTTCTGTTTTCGAAACAAAACCTAAATTTTGGGCCAATGTTTCCTGTGGTGATAGTTGTGGTTAGACATTATTTGTGAGCTTTGCATGCTTGATAAGGTCTCAGTACCGTGGAAAAATAATCAGGTGTCAGCTGAGGTGTGGCAAATGGAGGCAGAGGTTTGAGAGATGTTAAATGGGGCAAAAATGGCCAGATGCGGTTCTCTGAGCTTACGGCAAAACTCCCACTTACTTCAGAAACCAGATTTGGGCCAGTACAGCTATTCCGGTTAGAGTTTGGTTTTGTGGGGAGTGGGGTGGCAGCTTTTCCTGTGTGATTCGCTGAAACAGAAGGAAAATGCTCTCAAGGATAAGAGTGCCTGGGTTTGGCCAGCTGCACCTACGCTTCACGCTACATGCCACAAACATCTAAAGTGGATCTTGGGGAAATTACCCATCGTGGTTTTGAGGTTTTAAGTAAGGACTAGAAAAAAAAAAAAAAAAGACAGGAAAACTGCACTTGAGCACTGATTCACTTTTTAAATTGATCTGACTTTCTGACAGATGAACTGAGTTCAAAGAGGCAATCCACTTTATCTTAGCAAGATGCCACTCCACGTTGAGATTATTAAGCCCAAATCTCACCTTCTTGCTCAAGAGGCAGGACCATGCCTGAGTCTAGGAAGTCAGATTTCATTTAACAACAACGTGTAATGTCAGGTAATTTGGGGATTTTGAACAAAACTCAGGAACTCAGCAGTCACATAAAATATTGCTTATCATACAAAGCAGCAACAGGAACTCATACTCACATGGCTCTAATGGCTGGTATCCGTGGGCCACTATTAATGTGCTTGTGAAAATACAGCGAGATCTCTGATCACAAGTGATAACATCCTTAGTTTTATGCCACTCCCTAAAGGTAAAACTTCTGGAAACGCCATCATTCCCTTGGCCTTTTCAGAAATGGCATGGGCTGTTGGTGCAAGAGAAATATCCTTCCTTATCTCGATGGGGATTTCCACTGATCTCAGTTTCTTGTGATGGAACTTGTGAAGCTTTGTTCCCCATGCCTGAACACACAGGATGCCTGTTTACCTGACTACTATATGCAGGATTAGCCTCACTCGTCCGTGTCAAACAGGGCAGCAAGTGCTGGTAGTATGTGACTCATAACACCCCAGAGTTAATAGGCAATACTTTTGGAGAACTAAAACCCTGTCAAGCAGGGAAAAGAGCCACCCTGCCCTATGTTGAGGTCTACAGGAAACTGCCAACACTCAAAATAATTATTTCATGGGGCATCTCATCAATTAGTCTTGAAATTATGGGCTTGTTAGAGATCATTCTCTTCCCATCAGCACTGTGCAGAGTTTATTAGCAGGTTCTGGAGCACTCTTTCCCATGCTTTAGAAATTACTGAAGATAAACCAATGTTATTAATATGATCATCTAAAACTTGCTGGCTGCTCAGTTTTCAATGGAGCAACTAAGAAGGAAGCAATTTATCAGCCAGCAGGACAAATAAATAATATTTACATGGCTCTTTCCCTGTCTTTTTCCTTCTTTGATTCCTTTTAAACAAAATCTATTTTTTTTTGTCTTCCTCTTTGTTATTCTCTGGTGGCTTCCTCCAAAAACAAAACAAAACAAAACACACACAAAAAAAAACAGAGACCAGCAAACATTTTCTCTTCTTTCTCTCCCATTCATCTTATTTTTCCTTCCTTCTATTACCATTTGCTGCACATGTATTTGGGGTGGTTTCCCCTCTTCGCATTCACTAAAAGCTTTCATTGCTCTAGCTGTAGTACCATTAGATATTGAAGTTTACTTTCTTAAAAATTACAGTTTTACAAATCTGCTCCACTCCTCCATAAACTGCAAGCCTTTAGAGACAGGTATGCTAGTAGAGAAGCTATTTATTTCTTGGCTACTCCAGGTTCCCTTTATTTTATGGTTGCACTCTGGATTACACGTGCAGAGCAGCAGAAGCATGAGCTACTTGTGTCAGCACAGCTGCAAGTATCACAGTAACTAGAGGAAAGAATTCACCATTTTTACAGCTTTTTCTTTCTACCTGAGTTTTTCTACATCAGCACTGCAATGAGCAGGAGGGACATGCCGAATGGTAACACATAGAGGAACACACCTGGCATCCCAAATTGCTCCCATGTGCTCAGTCTTGCTAACGAAAGGCAGGGTTAGCAAATATCAGAGGCTCCATTGCAGAAATATTTATATGGGCAGCAAGGGGAAGTGACAGAAAAGCAAGTTATTAATTACAAAAGACAACAAAAGAGGTCATTGCAATGCCATGAGCCAAAGTGAAATGGGATTTCACAGTAACTGCTTTAGTACTTTGCATTTAGAAATGCAACAAGCCAAGTGTTTCACAAACAAATTGACAATTTATTACTGTCTGAAATGTAGACATGAACTGGCAAAAAAAAATGGCCCAAAAAAAATAGTTTTTCTCATTAACATCAGGTTGCAGAATTCCAGATTAAAACAGCCTGAAGGCTTTCTCCCCTCTCATACAACTCCATTATTTTTAATCCCCTGGGGGTGAAAAACCCAACCAAGTTGTGCAGCAGCAAGTTGATGCCTAGTCCACTGTCAATATTTCCAGGATAATGTCTGTTTTTAGGGTTTTCTGACACTTGTAAAGCTCACTCTGGCTAACATCTCCTTTGCCTACCAAACTCCATAAATTTTTAACTAATGCTTCAAAAAAAAAATCTTGCTTAGGCACTCGGCTAATGATTGCTGACTTTTTGGGAGCTTGCTCTCTGTTCCCAGAGCAGAAGCCACTCTCACTGAGACCTTTAATTGAAACCTGGTCACTGTCCATGTTGCAGGGCTTACACATGTCCCAGGTTTCCTGGAGACCTGCAGGGAGTATAAGGAGCCTATGGCAGATGCCTCCACCCCAACACCTCGCCTACGGTACTTGAGGTAGGGTCTGATATCAGCTTCCTCTGCTGGATGGGGCCATGAGAAATGGGCTCTCAAAGGAGCTCAGGGAGTTACCCATTGCTGACCCACTTTTTTCTCTTTTCCTCCCTTACAAAAATCTTATCTTAATCGAGAGGGAAGAGATGGGATCTTCCCCATGGACATGTATATTTATGATTATCCAAGGATTGTCTGTATCTACATATAATAAGAACCAAATGTTGTTAGGGACATCAAATGTTAGTACAGGGACAGGCACCACTTCCTAGAAACTTACACAGACACAGCGTACAGAAAATGGCCCAGAGGATCCACAAGATAAGGAGCTAGAAATCCCATCTGTTCAAAAGGGTGGAGAAAGTGGAAAAACCAAACCCACTAATTTCTCAAATCCCTCGTCTAGGGAGGGTCATAACTTGCTGAGGAAGAACAGATTGAAGAGATCTTGTTATAAATCCAGAGGTACGCGTTTAGATAATGTACTTTGATCTGAAATGACTAAATGAGTTATCACTTGTGCTTAAAGTCCAACGCCATGCTCAGCTGCAACTTACTGTGTGTGGCTGATGGTTTGCCCATTTTCACAGTGTAGCCTTACTTCCTAGCACGGACCTCACAATCGTGCTCTTTGCCTACATCCCATAGAAGTCCTGCAACTTCATCCTCCTCAGCAAGCAAGGGAGGCCACAGGAGATTTCAAAAGCAAACGCCTTAAATTGGCCCTTGGCTGTTATGTGCTAAATCCTGTAGACTGTGGGAATTGCAAGGCAAATAAATGCAAGGTATTTCTCCACATTCAGAATATGTGAAAAGTCAAAAGTGGTGCAATTCAGGGTCTAAAATACCTGTCAAAGTCTCTATAAAGATGTCTTTCCCCATTTAGGCTGAGGGATAAATTCATTAATGTTTTGAACGAGTCCCTCAAAATAACACTGACACAGTTTCCTCTGCTGCTTTTCTGTGATCAGCAGCGCTTGGGGGGCTGAGAGAAGGAACTGGAACAAGTGTTTTTACACAAGCCAACAAACCCAGCTATGCTAAGGGACTCAACGACTAATTTTTAAAAGAGAATGTAAATGTTATCCTAAAAAATTGCCTTGACTGTTGCCGATATGGAACCATAAAGATACAGAGCCACTCTCCTGGGGCGGAATAGGCTACTGTGTCCCGGAGCTGGATGGCAACCATCTGCGTGCATGCTCTCTGGCTGCCGCAAGTGTGCAGCGATTCTACTTATCTTAAGCCTCTTTTATTGAGGGCTAAGCTAAATCAAATCAACTTCCATTCACGGGGGGCCAGGAACACCTACCGGGCAGCTGCGGTGGCTCAGCTGACATGTGGTAACACAGTCATCCCCTGTAACTCGAGCATGTGTCTAAGCCCTGAAATTTTCTCAGTATGGACTCAACTGGAGGCTGAAATTAAGTGCAATTTCAGGTCTACCTTCTTTCAGACTCAAGTGGTGCACAGGTCTAGTGGTAACACTTCACAGCAGAGCAAATTCCGTGCATACATACCAAAGCTATAATGATTCTGTACGTTAGATCTAAACAGTTTTGTTTGTGGTTAAATATTTGATCATCTGTCTGCAGCGTTGTGAGCCCAGCTAGTAGAAGTATGCTACTGCACGAGAATCAAATGATGATAACTATGGGATGGGAAAAAACTTCATGATAGACTGTTTCATAAGCACACAGCATTATTATATACACATATAAGTATTCATATAGCATAATAAAAGAAAATGCAAAAATCTCAATAAACACTAATAAGAAAAATTTAAATGTTAAAAGTTTGTCTCATTGAATAAGTGAGACTGTGGTTGGAAACACAGCAACAGACATTTATACTCTAGTCTTCAGCATTTCAACTCTCTTAGCAATGTAAAAACAACAAAAAACAATGGTGCTCTCATGAAAAGGCCAAATTCACAATGCAGACACTGCTCCTCCCATTCAGACAGGGTATTCATTATTATTTTAAATGTGCAGAGTCTAAAAAGCTATAAAAATATTTGAGCGTGGTGCGTACCCTTTTAATTCTGCACATACTCATTTTGTTGTTCCATCAAGCACTTGGCATCAAAGCTTTTCTTTATGTGCAGGTGTGAAAGGTGTGTGCACAAATTAAGTAGCTATCTCACTAGCTATTCAGTCTGGAGGAGCACATGAAAGAGCCTGATTATAACAACCCAAGGGAGTCATTTTTGCTCTGAACTAGGATTCCTGGGCTCGAGAGCTGCTCCTGTCCCTCTTTGCATGTCCCAGACACACGCTGCCTGCTGCGGGATTTTTGCAGGAGTCCCCATCCTGCACAAACCCTCCCTCGCTGCAGAAGCGGATGCGAACAGCTACGTCTGTCTTTTCTATTAGTAAATATCATCTGAAAACGTCAAAAGCCTTTGGAGAGATTCGTTTGTAAATGAGCAGCACATCCTGACCGGTGCAAGCAATCTGCTCCAATTTACATATTTTGCAGCTCACATGCTGCAGTCGCCTTGCCCCCGCAAGGTTAGGTTTGCCAAGGACCATGCCTTCGCTGCAGCTCCAGATGGCTGCGACTTCAGTCCTGTACTCTGGCCAGTAGTCTCCAGGCTGGGGTTAAACAAGCAGTTTGTTCCTCTCTTACATAAGCACCGAAAGACAATACTACATTCGAGCTCATAAAAATATTTTAATTGGTGATGATTTCCAGACAACTATGTCAAAATTAACTCCGAGTTGATGCCCACTCGCTTAAATTTCATTCATCTGGGTTCAAATTATTTGCTTAAAAGAAGAAACATTTCCTTTTATACACACTTTGGTTTCAACCTCCAAAACCATTGCTAGAAATTAGTCCTAACCACCCAGTCGGCTGCCTCAGAAACCGAGCTCAAATCCATCACTTTAATGACATCAATAACAAATACACAATTTTAAACCCTATTGTGAACAGTGGCATACCAAGGAGCATGTGTAGCTGTCATCTCGTTAGTCACTAGAAAAACACCAATGAAACCGAAAGAGCCTAACCATGACAAATTATTCAAGAGTTTAACCTGAGACACTAATGAGCGCTAAATAGCTTGTTTTCATGCTCGCTTAAGGAGATTTGTTTAAAATCCCACCAACCTCCCTTGAATGTCGCTTGGCGAAGCAGTTCATTCTTGTCAAGCTGGTTTTCCCATCGCAGCTAAAACAGCAGGTTGCACGTGTTTGTTTAAGGATGCCTTCCCTCCCCACCCTGCAAGACACACACGCGCACGGCCGAAAAGCTGCCTCCCCTCGGCTGCACGGACCGTCTTCATCTCGCTCCCCAGGTTCACGAAGTGTAGAGCTGGCAAAAAGCACCCACACCTGACTGCAAGCACATCAGCAGCCAGTGGAATGATGCTGGTGTAAAGTAAGTGTGGGGAGGGTGGCTATCCCGTAGGAGTTTCATCTTTTCAGATTTTCTGTTTTGTCTGGTTTTCGTCTCGGCAGCCTGTACTAAAATAAAGCTTTCCTAGAGGAAGGATCCTAAGCAGAGCCTGGCGCTTGCCATTCTCTGAAAGCAGCAGCACTTATTTAGCTCTGAGTAAGGGCTGATGTAATGAGAGGCTCACACCTACAAGCCAACCTTTACCTCCTGCAACGCCTTCAAGGGGTTGAAGGAACTGGAGTTTGCAGCCTAAGAGAGCTTCATTGTTCTGACACGGCAATACAGAGCACGTCTGTATGCTGGGAGCTCAAAGCTCACAGCACGGGAAAAAAAAAAAAAAAAACAACAAAAAAAACACTTCTAATCTTGAGGATGGAGTAAAATAAAATAAAATAAAATAAAATAAAATAAAATAAAATAAAATAAAATAAAATAAAATAAAATAAAATAAAATAAAATAAAATAAAATAAAATAAAATAAAATAAAATAAAAATAAACTATGTTTTTATTTATGAAGGGAAACCGAGGCTTTCCAACTCACTTTGTGATATGCCCTGTGTGGGAATATGCCTTAAAAACATTACTCCAGTAAACCAACACCTTGATTCATACTTCACACGAGAGGGGCTGAGACCAAAAGAATGAGGTATCCAGTGTATAGTGATATCAGTACATTTGGACATCTGCTTTTTTCGAATACACCAAGAGACACATGAGCAGAGGGGATGGACCAGGTGACCTCCCTTCCAACCTCAACTACTCTGTCATTCTGTGAAATGTCACAAAGACATCAGAGGCAGATGACAGACCTGCAGGACCCGTGTGCAAATGTCTCAGCCACTGAACCGTCCTCCTACATCCCTACCTTAATCCTCTGACCACAGAGGTCTGGTCTTCAGAACTTCCTGACATGAGAATGAAAGGAAGAATAAAAAAATGGCAAAGGGTAGGTGTGTTCTGTTCTCTTTAAAAAGAAATTTTTCTTCTGACAGACAGCCTTTACACTGATGTTCCAGATACGCTAACGTTGGGTTTTGCTACACGCAGTCTAAATCGTCATTCAAACAAGACATGAGCACGCTTCCAAAACAGGAGCAGTCTCAAATGCTCTCCAAAAAACTGCATTGTGATCCAATGTAAAACTATTCTTCAGTCCATATGGGAGATCTCAAACATTTGCTGGGTCTGGCTTTACTTTTAATGGAATTTATGTTGGAAAAACCATTTTATTTTGACCAGATTGGTTTTTATGCCAAAACTTTTTTTTTTTCCTTTTAAATTTTGGGCCAAATTTCACTTGACAGTATCCTCTTTGAGGAGGTGATCAAATATATGCAACTGTTCCACATTGCATATGAGCCCTAAAATCTAATCTCTCCCCAAACTCATGTCCTTATAAAAATGTGAAGCCTTCTAATAGCTTTAAGTTGTTCTGCATACTGGATGTAAATTAAGTGAGGGCTTTGGAATTTTTTTAATAACTCGTAAAGTTGGGAAGTTTTCAGCTTGGATTCTGGAACCAGAGCTCAGGGCACACTGAACTAATTTAAAAATGTAAATGTAGAAAGATATGACCCATAAGTGACAAATTAAAGAGGGAACGTAAATGATTTTCGGAACGTGCTGCCTTCCACCACGGACTGCTTACACAGTGCGGCCACTCTGGGGTCAACGTTTTCTGGCAGCAAGAGACAATAAAAAACGCATAAACTCAACTCGCATGGTAAAGCTACTGTATCTGACATAACACTAACGCGGAGGCCCAGAGAGGTTACTGAACCCTGGCTCCCAGCTGCATCAATCCATGTTTTAATCACTCTCCTGACAACACTTCTCTTTCAGCCCTCAGCTGCTTGGCTCCTAAGGATGGGAATACCGCGGTAGTAAAGGAAATGGGAAAAAGCTTAAATGAAGTTGTAATAGGGAGGAAAATAAAACTGCTGGTGGAGGTACCTTTTGCCCAGCACTGCAATCTATCTGTCTCCAAAAAAAGGCTATTTTAACTTTTAAAAAGTACCAAAACCCACAACAGTCCAGTTATCACTAAGCCCTGCTCCAGTGAACGACAATGAGGTAAGCAGCAAGCTCCCTGCAGCACAATGTATTGCAGCAGCTGGGTTTTCCTGCAGTGTTTCTCACTGGCCTTGCTCTCTCTTTGACCAAGCTGGAACTTGTTGAAAGCGAGAGATACCATAAAGGACATGGCCTCCTCATTTTCTATAGCCCATGGAGCCACAGACAGCTTGGAGAGCTCGACCAGCACTGTAAGACAGGTACATGTAGGTCCCCTCCTTTTGCTCTGTTTGCACAGCCATTCGTACAAACACAGACCCAGCCATCACCATAACTCCTATCATCACCTACCATCTGCAAATAAGAGCCTGCATATTTTAAACAGGAAGGAAGAATTTCTATACAGGAGCAGATCTCAAGCATGAATTGCAACTCTGGATGCTTCTGACCAGTTTGTCCAATCTATCAAGATGAAAACTTATTAAAACAACTCATATCACTGGTTTTAAATGGACCCAGCATCTTCACAACTCTGAGTCATGCAAATCCAAAGAAGGAGAAGGCAACTAAAAGAAAGCCTTGTTTCAGTAGCTTACATCAGAGTATACAAAATACAAAAGTCTGTGCCTCTGGAAGCGCCTATTACCAAGGAATGCTCTGCTTACTTCTGCAGAAGGGTTGGTAATTTTCCCTGGGTTTCACACAGCTCCACACCCTCCCCAGGAGGCTCTCAGGTGCCTTTCTTCACATGCACTGAATGGAACTGGTCTTCAGTGACAAAACTGGGTCTGGATTTGGCCCACCTTGGTGTTTGGATGATGTCTGGGTCCAGGCTGTGGCTGCCCCTCACCCAAACTAAACCAAGCTCATTTACCAGCCCAAATCCGGCACTGGAAGTTATTTAGGGCAGAGTTTGGAGTAGTTTTTCAATGTTAATTTCCTGTGGTTGTTGTTCTTAAACAACTTTTTTTTTTTTTCCCCTAAAAAAATTCCTTGTCAGAAGCAAATAAAAACTGACACCGCTGCGCACACTGGCGCTGCGGAGGGGCTGCAGGAGCACTCGCAGCCAGACCTGGCTCCACACGCCAGGCGCGCTGGCGGAGTCACGGTCTACTGCACAAACTACTCGCATTGCGGGTGTGTTCCAGCCTGCAATGTCTGCGTGGATTGTGCCAATTCGGTTGAAGTGTATGCGCACCAAATTGCCTCTCTGAAGAGGCTCAGGGTGGGGAAGGAGAGTCCTGCCAAATGCTGGCGCCTGGAGGCCTGGTAAACCCCAATGCCGCCAGAGGGCCTGCAGGCCGCAGTGGCCCTCGTGCCATCTTCTCCAAAGGACACCACTTTCTCCGGCATATCCTTGGCACTTAGGAAGGATCCACATCATGCTCGAGCTAGAGATGGAGCCTTGCTCAGCACCTTTTGGTCACCACCAAGGACCTGACCCATCCAGGTCAATGCTGGAGCTATGACAGACCATGAGGAGAGGCTGCCCCATACCAATTCATTCCTTACACAGAATTTCCATTGCATCTAATTAATTGTTATAAAGTGCAAATTAATAACATGGTAGATTAAATGTTAGAGGTGGGGACCATAGAACTGCCTGTGGTTGAAGTTGCCCAAAATTGTAAGTTTTCTGCTGCTTGCGACTCTACCGAATCTTGACTGTTTGGATTCACTTTTTTCTTGCATTAGTGAGAAGCATATTCCTTCAGTTTTGATCAAAATGGCTGAGAAATGAGTTAGCAAAGGGAAAATGCAGTGCATCAAAAAAAAAATTGGCAATAATTTCTTGAAAGAGTTTTTTTGTCTCTGTATTTTGGAGTGGAGAAACTTGGCTCGGCAGGTTAGCACTTTTGTCAGAAATATGCAATTTCCATGGAAATATAGTCAAATTTGGTAAAATTTGACAACTTTGAAAAAACTTTGAAAAATAAAATTTCGTAGAATGGAAATTCACTGGGTGTTATCCCCTAAGAGCTTTGTTAGCAGCTTGGCAAAGGTAGCTATTGCTGGCCCATAGATTTTATGCTCTCGCCACACAATTTCTTGTTGTCACAATAGTTCAGTTGCTCAAAGCCAAGTGTTCACACATTGTATTCACCATGTGCTCATACTTTTCCCAGTGCCATATATGAGACCTTCATGTTTGCTTTTCAGAAGCACCAACCCAATCCAAGAGTTGTGCTTTGAACATATAAAGCACTATATATTGTTAAGAGCTCTGAAAAATATTATCCTGTGCGTCTCAAATGGGGCACTCTGGATTACCAAATACTTTTGGATGGAATTATTTCAGCAATGGAGTCATATGAAAAAATAAGGTATGGGATCACAGTAAGTGGGCATGCTCTATCCCACAGGACACTGCTGTCCGACGGATAAACCAGCACATGCTCATACAATGAAGGACTCTTTTGTCATGCATACTTGAGAGGCATGAATTAAAATTGCACTGATAACCATAATCTTGGCATTTCCAAATAATGTGTGCTCAGACATGAACTTTTCCTACTGTAATTTTTGTCTGTAGCGTATGCATAAAGCAAGACCTAAGAACTTGAGATATCTGCCTTTTAATCCATAAAATCTATTTCTTTTATGTCAACATGTTATTATTTATCTGACATGTAACTATCCCCTTGTTGCCTACCTTAAATCTACTGTTTATACACTTTTACACCAAGTCACCACAGAAAAAAGTAGTTCTCAATTTAATTCTTAATGTGGTATGGCATGTATATATTTAGTGAGGTGTTCACTTTGTACCTCACACAAAAGTAAATATCCTTCTCAGAAAGCTTCCTTGATCCTTGAGCTGTGTCTAAAGAACAGTCCCTGTTATCTGGATTTTGGGAGCACTGAGTCTTTAGTACTCTCATACCTGTCTATAATAAAGATTCTCCACAAGCTAGCTGCTATCAGGTTTCTCATTTGCTGCCATCTGTGTCTTTCAGGAGTAGCAGAGATCAAGAAGAGTGAAATTAAATGCATAGGTTGGTAAGCCAGCATACATGCAGAGCACAGACCCTACATAAATACAAAGTCTGCGCACCCTTCGTGTGCTGTAATTCTGCAGTCCTAATTCTTGGGGATGCTCATGACTGTGTGCCATACTGCAGGCAATGAATACTGCTGCATGAGACTTCTTCACATCAGTAACAAGCATACCCTGGGCTCATTCTTCCAAAGAAAAAGATAAAGGTTAATTAAACCGTCTGACTCTGCCGTGAAGCTGAGGAGGCTCCCATATGAAAGCCAGATTACTGCTGAGCTGCAAGGGCCACAGCCTCTGGGAAAGGAACAGCAATAAGCACATCAGCATGGGGAAAGGGAACATTTCAAACCAGGGAGGACATTTCTGCAGACTGACTGAGAGTTTCAAGCAAGCAGGCATGGAAGAGGAAAACATGAAAGACTACACACTGGTTATTTATGTCTAACAAGGAGGGGCTCACCAGTATCCTAAAATATACTAAAATGTGACAGACTTCAAAGTATAGCCCCTCAATGTAACTTTTGAAAAAGCAGGCTTTAAAGCCTCCTTCTAAAAGATTTAAACAATAGTGTTCACTTACAGAGATCTGCGCAACCTGTGGATATATAGGGTAGGATAAATCAACCTTTAAACATACCAATTTCTCTCTTCTGACCACAACGGGCCACAGATGACTAGCTGGGACACCATATCTAGCTTTAAGACAACTGCACTTGAAAACCAATCCACGCTGCGTCTCTCTGAAAATTTTATCCATATGTCCCCTTTACAAAAATGATTTTCATTTGGATTGCTTAGGTGATGAATTAAAACACTGAATAAATTACATTCACAGCTCTAACACTGAGCCCTCTTCTGTATTCAACACTTCTTTCTACAGAGGTGGTAATTTTATTATAGTGCTGTTTTTACAGACAATTGTTCAAAGACATAAAAAAAAAAAAAAAAAAAAGACTAAAAGTGTAAGTGGACCCATAGCCCAGATCATCAAAGCCAAGAAGTATCCAGTGTGAAAATTAAAAAAACAGGTTCCACAAATCTAATGTTTACTGTAACAAGAGATCCCAGGAACAAAAAAAGTACATTATTCATAATTTATTTGGTGTCCTAGAAGCCTGGAAACAACATTATTGCATTTCATATGTCTACAGTGTTTAATAAATTCACTTCATAAATTGAATTAATTGCAGTATATTGTTGTCTAAGAATCTATATAAAAAACTGGGTCTTGTACAAAGGTAAGTTGTAGGAAAAGTCCAAAGCCAGGCTGGATGGGACTTTGAGCAACCTGGTCTAGTGGGAGGTGTCCCTGACCATGGCAGGGGATTGGAACTAGATGATCTTTAGCTCCTCTTCCAACTCAGAGCATTCAGTGATTCTGTGATATATACGTAGTCTCTGCAGAGTACCCTCTATATTGTCTAACCCAGTAAGTGTGTTGTATGTCCAGGTCCCTATTTTCCAAACTCTATACTAGAGAGAAACACAGGTTTGAAAATATGTATTTGAAAATATGTCAAATAACTGTGAATACCATCCACTTTTGATGGACAGTCTCTGAATTTCTGACCCTTTTTAACACTGCCATTTAAATTTGGGCTTCTTTTGCAGATTTAATCTCGGATTTACCATATGGAAACAACCCTATCTGGTACTACAATGGTGCCTGCTAGTACTTCTTTCCAAGAAGGCTCTGCAACAATGTGAAGATGCTGTACAGAATTGTCTGCCTGACTTACTAACTTACTAACTTGCTCTTAGAACAGTGAGACAAAATACCACAAGTGCCTCTGACTGCACGTAACATTTAAGACCATGCCTACTACTGCGGGAAACTAGGAATGGGCAGGTATAGTTCCCCTGTATTCTTTGTAGGTAACACCCATAAGATGTATTATAACCTTTACACTGTTTCTAACATGGCTGCAATATTTTAATTAGGGTGAGAATGTTACTGAACACTATGCCAACCGCTAAATAACCTGAGCTTTAATCTCAGCAGTTCACACAAGCCAAGCTGAGTAGGACCTGAGTAGTACCTGGCTACTTAAATCCTGCAAGAAGTGATAAATGATGTAGATAGCAACATTTTTAAAGATGTGTCTGTATGGCACTCATTATGGCAGCTGTACTGATACTTCAAGGGCAGCTTTAAACAAACCCTTACATTGTCAGAAATGTAGCACGGACAGTTCACAGTTCAGTAAAAGACAAAACATCCACTAAGAAGCTGGGCAAATCCATGCTGAGCTCCGTATCTGTGACTGTATGGTGCTCACTACCTGAGCTACCTGCTTTAAAGCTAGCACAGGCTGTCTGAATTTAATAGCAATGATTGGCTACACCCTACAACTATAATATCTCTTCATCTCATCTGACTTCATCCACCTCAAAAACAGGGTGCCTAGTCTAGGCTAGTCATCTAGCCTCCATTTATAATCAATGGAAAGGGATGGACACCCCTCAAGGGCAATTAATTCCACTTTAAGATAGGTATTAAGATAGGTGGGATGAATCACTAGCTCCCTGGAAGTGCCTGGGTCTCTTCATTCACTACAGGAGAAACCTACCCTACATTTCTAGTTTTCAGAGAGCTGAAAGCTGTCTTCAGCCAGCAGTGACCACTGTCTTCTCCAGGAAGTGACAGAACTGTGCTCAGTTAGCAGGTCTACAGTACGTGAGATGTGTAATAATGGATTTGAGTAGACATACACATTAAGGAACCTGATTGTCTTCATAAGAATAAGGTTTCTGGCACCCCAAACATGCTGCAGCATGAGATCATTACTAAGTTTCTTCCCCTGAAGTTTCAATTAAGTATGATGTTCTTCCTCATTTCCTCTTCTGCATTCCTTGTCTGGTTAAATCAGCATCTGTGTCTCACTTCTGGGATGACCATGTTTCAGTGGAGAATGAAGTTTATGCAGAGAATAAAAATAAATTTTATACAAAATGTATAAAGAAATTTAGGACTGCTAGCAAGGAAGACCTGTGTAAGTGCTCTACTTACACCACTGTGATGCAGACACATTTGCCCTGTTCCCTTCTTCCCAACCCACTTTCTAGAGTGGAAGGAGGGAAGAGATGATACACTGAAGTGTGAGAAAAAAATGCTCATATTAGAAGCAATGAGCTAAAAGCATTTCAAAAGTAAAGGTGTACAAGAGTTTAAGTTCTTGTGGGAGGAGAGTATCGAGCTAAGTGGTCTGGGAAAAGCTTCTTCAAAGCCTTTTTTCTACCATCTTCCACAGTATCTGTATATAGTGTCACAGATATAAAAATCGCTTTCACTTTTCCTTTCCTCCTAGTTGTGCCATATGGAGATGCAAAGTGCATTCACTTCATCTGCTGACTTCATCTGTTTGGTTATAACCCCTTTTTCCACATGTATTTTCAGTGGAGGCTGTAAGCTATTCGGAGCAAGACTCTCTTATCATACAGCTGTGTGGCACAATAGGGCCACGATTTTGTTTGTGGCTTGGAGAGACTTTTTGAATACAAATGACAATAGCTGCAATGTATCAAAAACCACCATAATGGTCATCCTGCATGCCAAACATACTAGGACAAGGCTGTTTGAAGTCTCTACAAAAGAATGGAAATTATCTGTTTTCAGTTGAGAAATAGAAATCATTACCATTGGTGCGCACATCTTAGGGAATGGTTTTAGGGTCAGGCTTGCCCACTTGTTTTACATCATCTTCTAAAAGTCTTTTCCCTCTCATTCTAATAGGGAATCCACGGTCAGCTGCCATCACAGCAATGTCCTCTTATAGTGAGAGGCAGCCAGTGGATCACTTAGTCCCATAGGATCACTTAGCTTTCACAACTGCACTATAAATTCAAGCCATGAGTGAACCAAGTAGGTTTCGCTTTCGTCTTCCCCTACGCACTACACCAGCAGATGAAAGGTGTGATCACCGGAAAAGACACGACTTTGTCTTAGACTTTTCCTCAAACTGTGAGTTTTCTGACCCAGCCCCTGTCTAGCCGCAGTGGAAAAACACGAAGCTGCTGGTCCTTGGGATGCAGCTACCATACAAAACAGCAGCCTGACGTCAGCCTGGTCACCTTGCTCCAGAGGCATGCACCACGGTCGGGGTGCTGGAAGCCCTGATCTGTGGGTTACACACCTATCTGAGACACGAATCTAAACCACTGGCATATGTACTGCCTGTCACGTCTCAGGAGGAACACCTAAACCACCCCTACAGTTTCTCACAGCCTCCGGAAATGCCCAGGAGCTCTTCTCCAGACCTGAATTAATGAGATTTTGTCAAATTCCACATTAGCAAAAATAAACCAGCAGCAAATGATACCGAGTGAAACTATGTCTGGCATTTACACTGCAGAAAGGGCCTAGTGCTGCGCCCCTGGGACCAGAAACACTGAGGCTGCTCACGGGAGCCCAGGACCACCAGCCTGCAATACCCTGCAGTTCCCCACTTGGCTCAAATATGGGAATTATATGCATGGTGAAGAACCTAAACCCCACAGCACAGCCACGCCAAACATTTCTTGGGCCGTATAATCACATTCTGCCTCCTTTCTTACAAAGGGGCATTGTAACGCAAACATTAAACTTTGCAGAGTCATTTAGAACAATTTACAAACCACCAAAGCGCCCACTGCGCTCCCAGCAAGGCTGGTAGAAATCTGGAATAACCCAGCTGATTTCATTAGAGATGTGTCACCATGAAAGACACCAGCACAAGGCACAGATTTTCTCAGCTCAGTTTAGATGAAAGCTTGGGACTTTTTCGTCGTATCTCAGGGTATTTAGCATCAATTTTAAAACCTCCTGGCTGTGCCCAAACGCGTGCAGATGCAAACTTCCATGTTCAGTTTCGGCAATGGTATCGCTTGCAAAAATTGTTATGCTACAGTTCTGGTGCAAAGCACATGTGCGGAGTACAACCTGCTTGTAAAATTTCCTCTCCTTCAAACTATACCTCTCTGCACTGCACGAATTCACCGCAGTGAAAAAAATTCAATATATTCTTGGGAAGGAAGGGGGCTGGTGTAGTGGTTTTTGAAGGCAAGCCAGAGAATATTCTAAACTGGGGACACACAGCATGCTTTAACTGCTGTGATAATTCTGGATAAAGAGATGTTAAGGATCTAGCTCCTTGCTGTAGCATGCCATGTGTCCCTGAATAAAATTACTGCCATGCAGGCTGTTAGCGAAGGAATGCGTAAACAGACAATGTATCCTTGCATCAGTTCCACAAAATGTTGCACAACACAAATGCCTCTCGATGTGTCATTTCCTGCTTGGCCACCAGCCCAGCTCCTGACAGTCAGTCAACAAAAAAAAAAAAAAAAAAAAAAAAAAAAAAAAAGACAAAAAAAGTAAAGAAAAAAAAAAAGAGAGAGAAGAAAAGGAAGAAAAAAAAAAAAAAAAGACAAAAAAAAGGAAAAATGAAAGAAAAAAAAATACTCAAAGATTTAAAGCTGTTCTACTCACAAGCACATTCCACTAGCCCCAGCTTTATCCCTCCACCCTCTGCCTTTGAAAGAAAAGAGAGAGAACTTCCTAAACACTGTTATGGTTTTAAGTCTAGGAATTTCAAAAATCTCAATCGCTTATCTGCATTTTATAAGTCAGCCGGCCAAACAGTTAATACAAAGGCTGACCAGAAGCTCTCGCTTCTCTTTTGCTGTCTTTTGTACTGCAGGGACAAAAAGGCAATGTTTGCTCATACCTTTCCTCACGTGTGCACCTTACAAGCTAGGGCGGCAGGGAAATATTCGGGAGCTGAATGAAATGCAGTAGTTTCCTCCCACCAAAACATCCCAGTCCAAAGCTCACAGCTACTTTTCCATTCATGCTGATAGACAAAATTGTGGTCAGTGACTTCCGAGACTATCTTTAACAGGAGATGAACTGAAGTCCTTGGAAGCCAGGCAAAATATAAAAATATATGCACTTCTCCTCCCTCTTTCCTCATGATTTCCCTACTGACTGTGTTTGCAGAAAAAGCAGACAGGAAGGAGGACTTGTTTCCTGTTTCACAGGTACCGCCATGGAAGGGCAAATCACTATTTCTGTGTTTTTAATGCGGGATGGCAAAGCATTAAAGGGGATTTAGGTAAAGGATTTGTTTTCTTTTTTTTTTTTTTTTTTTTTTTTCCTTGTAATTCCTTTACAGTGAAATCTTTCTATCTGTTGGTCAGTTATGAGCTCATGACAACTCAGTTCTCCAGAAAACTTCTTTCAGCCCTCCCAGCTGGAAGGCAGCTCTGCTGGATAAGGTCTGTATATGGCAGAAGTTTTATACGGGATATGAGGAGAAAAATAAATATCTGCAGGATTTCCCAATGATTCCCAAAAATCTTATACAATCCAGTCTCTTGACTCCATCATTCAGAATGCAATGCGCTGTCTCAGTTCAGCACAGACACTGTGCAACACAGTACATGTCCCTCTTTGGTAATCTAGATAGACTAAAATAATTCTAAAAAGAAAAAAAATATATCTTTTCCTGGGAGTAACTGTCAGTATACCTTTTCTCACATAGAAATGGGTAGGTTTTCCTAGCAGAGCAACCTGACATCACTGTCTCTATTAAAATATTTTAAAATAATAATAGAGAGGTAATGCAGCAAGCTTCTACAAGCACACGTTTAATACAACTAAATGGCATTTACATTAAGAACCTGACTTCCTGAAGTGCTGAGCATCCAAAATACCAACTGGAGTCACTGCATGCCATGACTGTTCAGCGTGCTTAATGTCAGGCTCTAAATGATTGTGATATCTGTCATTGTCTTGCTGCTGCTCCTGCTGCTGCTGGAAAACATGCAGCATTTATTTGCTCGAGTCAACTTGCCAGCAGAAGGTCAAAGTGCTTTGCCTATAAACAAGCCTTACAAATTCATGATCTTAAGCATGATGTCATGTCTTAAAATGATAAGCTGGCAACAAAGTAAATGACATTTTGTAAAGACGTGCATAATTTTATGTTTACGCTACTTAGAATGAAGGTTCTAATAAGTCATTGGTTGTGTTCCTTTAAAGGGAAGTTTTATAACTGAGATGAATCACAACTGCAAAAGATCAAAGTTAAAAAACATCAATGATGCCATGGGGTACTTTTTAATCTTGTAATGAATGATGATCATGTGCTCTTATGAAGTTGGTCCAACTGCCAACGCCAGATGTGTATATTAAGAAAAAAGTTGTTTGTGATGTGACAGCTCTGGTTGAGCTGCCAGAGAGAAGAAAACTCGGATAACGTGCTTGAGATGTCTGCGTGAAATACAGATCCTGGCAGAGAGGGGCACTATTTGCCGATACATAATTTGTTAAGAAAAACACGTTTGCTATCAGAGCCTCTTGTAGGCTTGAATTCCTCCTTGCCTCCAACCACCTAATTTTCCTTTTGCAATGTAAATGCCAGATACACTTCTTGAATGATTGCTACCACAGAGTAATAAATCTACACGAGTGTAGGGGCTCCCTGAAGAAAGCAGAACTTCAGTGAAACTCCCACAGTACTTCTAGAGCTACACTTTCCCTGAAAACTCAGTTTAAATAGATGGTCATTCTAGAGGCATCACAGATGATGGCATCCAGCTGAAATGACAGAACTTGAAGAACCAAACTGACTCCAGCACAGAACTTCAATATATAGCTGAAATACTAAGATTCAAGGCTCCTTAAAAAGGGCTTTCTCAACAAATAAATAAAGACAGCAAGAAGTCCAGACAGAAAGTTCATCTGGACTACAAGAATTGATTTTGTATGTTACCAGGCATTCCTAGCTTCAGCTGAAATCCATGGCAATAGCAGATAGGTATCATGTGCAGAGACTTTCTTTCAAGACTAACCTAAAAAACTCAGGCAGAACATGGAAATCTTATGAAGTTATATTAACATGGCCTCACTTTTAATCCACAAAGCCTCAGAATGGTTTAATCCCAATCTAAGGACCAACTGCAGGTTCCCTTTCTGTGCCACACCGAGTAGCCCACGCTGTACCATTTTCAAACCACTCTGCTCTGTCACAGCATTTTTTAATCTCTGCTAGGAGATTTCCTCTCCTGGAGATACCTCAACACCTGAAAGCAGCTCCAAATGGAAAAGGCTAAATGACAGGTAGCTTATTCTCTGGGTTTTACACCGTGAATGCATTTTGCTCAGTGTCTCCAAGCAAGCTGCACGTGACAACAGTTGTGGGTGAACATCAAAAAGGGTGCTGCTTCAGCAAGGGAGGGATGGCAGAACAAAAATCCCCTTGCTGGGACAGACAGACACCTCGGATGTCAGTGGGCAGCAACACAAGTATCTACGGAATGAGATGCATCCACAGCTATCTGCTTTCCCTTATCTGTTACTCTAGGTGAGACACTACAGCCGGGCAGCTCTTACAGAAGGCATTTCAGTGGCAGAGGAGATGGCACCACAGCGTGTATTAGCACGAGAAATACTTCACTGTGTGAATCCTCTCTACTTCTGTCTTTGTGGTATTTCAGCTAAACTCCCTGAAAGCTCCTTAAAGGTCTCATTTGTATGTGCAGATCAAAGGCAAAATAATTATTTGAGATGCTTCCATTACAGGGATTTTTTAAAGTGTGGTTATTCATCAAATAATTCTTAATCTCTACACGTAATTTAAATACAGCTATACCTAGGTAATCCAATCAATTTAGAAAGAGTTGTTCTAGTCAGATTAAGAAAAAACTGGCTCAGCAGTGATATCCATAAGATTTGAGACTGGTTACCAGCTAAATGTGTGAGACAGAGAGACAAACCAAGAAATCATGATGGATTAACCAGACTTGACTGTATCTAAAAGCAAATGCCATCCACAAAATTGCTGGAACATGGCAAAACACACTTGTCATAAAAATGTAGCCAGTAATCATTGCAAATATATTCTTAGTAAATTAGAAAGGTGCACTGCTATGAGGTGAACATGCTGGGTGAAAATCTGATGGACTATGCTTAAATTAAATATACTTTCTGTGCACAAATAAGAAACAAAGATCATGCTGTTTATACACTGCTTTCATAGCTTTCTTTGGCCCCCAGGGTTTTGTGATGAGTCCACAGCCGAAAACCAATTTCAGGTATGATGAGATTAATGAGGTACATTAATTATCTGATGGCAAAAGAATTTAAGGGCAAACAAAAAGGCACTATATTATATATTTTCTCTCTGTGCTAGGACTGATCCTGTAAGATCAGTCTGCTATTGTGTTCTAAACGTCTCCAGTTTGAAGCTTATGGGAGTTTAGGGAATTCAGCATGTTGCAGGATTGCATCTATTATGCCTAAATCAGATTATATATAAATACCGTGGGTTTAGTTCTCATTTACACTGGCAGATAATGTATCAAGACCTTGATGTGAATGAGAATCAGGTTTGTGATTGCCCAAATTCAGCCAAGCACTTAAGTGTGTGTTTAATGCAAGTATGTGTGTGGTCCAATAGACTCCAAATTAAGCATGCGCTTACAGATTTTGCTGAGCAAGGCCCAGTGTTTGACAAAGATATATATTTCATTTATGGGTCTCTGTTAAACAAAATTAAGCAGGCGTAAGTGTAAAAATAAGAGCATAATACTCACTTCTTGGCTCCCTTGGCCCATCCACTGTAACCTTTATAGCTCTGTGGTATGTAGCGACTTGGGGGGGATTTGTCAGGACAGTTATTGTCAAAGTAAAGCTCTTCCCTACAAAGGGAAAAAAACAACAAGGAATGAGTGATTACAACATGAAAACAGTCACATGCATGTTCAGTAAAGAATCAGAGACGTTTAAAATTATTCCCTGTCGTTACCACAATCGTGAAAATTAAAAACATAACTGACCATAGGAGTTTTCCTCCCCTTCAGTTTTACTCTATGTCAAGAATATGTCCATGTGTTGACAATCTAAATGTTCCTTATTTAATAATGGGTCATCATACAATGACAGAACAAAAGTGATTCACTGCTGAGGACAAGCCAAATTCTTTTCTGTATTGAAAGTGGTGTAAATCCAAAGCAAGTCAGATAATTTAAAAATTTACTCCAGTTTTGCAGCTGTGTGACAGAGAGCAGAATGTGGCCACATGTTATTTACTTCACACAGCTTTATCATTTCATTTGTTTGACTCGACTACAATAAGATGAGGAAAGACTGTATTTTCCTCCTGGGAGTCATTTTAACAGGGAACCAGTGTCTCCTGTCCTTCATATGCCAGGGGTAATATAAAGATATCATTATTACTGGAACAGACTTTTTTCTTTACATATATTCCATCTATTAAACACTAAGAAAGCCCTCAGTTTTCCAAAGACAGCAAGAAAGCCCTTTGTGCACACACGCTTCCCTCCTAAGCCTGCATCTTTACTTTTCAGAGCTCGAATTCACACAGATATTGCACAAGCTCATCTGGAGCCTTCGGCTGAATGAAAATGTTAAAAATAAATAAATGAGCTGAGCTGAGTGAGCCCGAGCGCACATTCTCACAAGCCACTGGCCTCCGTTCGGGGGACTCACTGACAGTTGTAATCTGTTAGATATGCAACGGTTAGTCATGTCAGATAGTCAAAACTGAAAACTGTTTCAAGACAGGAAAAGGTGGGCGTATAACAGTGACTCAATAAAAGTCAGCAATCTTGGGCCTTCTTGCTCGTTTAAACTGCTACTTTACCAGACTCTTAAATATTTTTTTTCTTTCTCTCTGTCTATGTGCATTTTTGTTGCCTGTGCTTTTCCTCTTGTTGAACTCCAAAGGCATTTGATCAAGACACAAATCTTCAACAATATGTAGCAGCACAAACTTAATGCAGTTTTTTCAAGCCTAATATAGAACAGCTTATATAAAAGGCATAATACAGAACAGAGCTTTGGCTGTCAAATCTAGTAATTGGTCTTTCTTTCTGGTCCAAGCTGTATATATGCCCCAAACCTGCCTGAGACATGCATCATTTATTATCCAGAGTGCGACTTCAAAACGTCTTGGCTATATTTTTCACAAATCAAAATGTGACAAGGATTTTTTTTTTAAAGGAAATATAACTGTCACTTGGGAGTAAAGTGATTTTCCAGGTTTAGCTGTGCTCCAGCTGCACCCACCTCTCCGTGAGAGTGGAGGTCAAGACGCTGGCAAAGGTGTAAAAATCTCAAGAAGGCTCAGTTCGGCCTCGGATGCCAACAGAGATGCATGGCTGAAGGTGGCTCCCCCCAGTTCCATGGGGAAATGGGTTATTTCACACAACTTTTCAGAATGGCCACCACGGGAGAGTAAGGTGTTTGTAGGATGTCCAGTCTTTCAGTCCTGCCTGTCCTCAGCCCCCCCATTTAACCTGTTTCTTTTGTTGGTGTCGGCATGCACACAGGCAGAGCTCAGACGTACAGCAGCTTCCCTAATGAAGCATACAGTGCCTGCATGCCTGCTTGTTTAGGTCTGAAAGGCTCTGAGCCTTTTATCCCTATCCAAGCAGGAATTCAGCCTATTGCCTGGATACCTATAAATTCACCAGGGACAGACTCAAGGCCTCCGTTAGCACCAGCCTATCGTGTCAAAGAGCTCGTATGAAATCATACTATGCCGCCACGCAGACCACAGTTACCCATATAAAACGGGTAGAATACTATTGGCAGCTGCCAAAGATGCTAAAGGGATTTTCCATACACCTCGGAATGAAGAATTTGGCCTTCCAACGCTACCGTTCCTACTTCTGTGCCAAATTAGTACTGAAGTCTATTACAACTAAAAATTAGCCCAGCAAAACATACTATTTCAAAGACCCTGTAAACTCATTCTGTAGAAAAGCACTGCAAGGTTTTCTGCACTAAATATATCCTCGGATGATACAGCAGCCAGCAAATACACGCTCCTTCATAAAGAGCTGCGTTTCGACCTCACCTGTGAGTACTTCATTACTGCCTCTCAGCCAGCCCAAGTTGAACAGGTAAGCACCTAATTTGAAAGGGAAACTGGTTTTGTTCCCTAGCTGGTATTCTAACACACAGAAGCATTAATGAAGTAACATTCATGAAGCCCCACCGCACTCAGTAAACAATACATCGCTTTATTGCAGGGCGCTGCACAGCCCTGCCAGCACGCTCAGGTTCCAGAGCTTTCAAGAGATGATTTACATATTACAGGATTAAGAACAAAATAAATTTTTAAGGTCACACGTTTCAATGATGCTTATGCTTTCCACAGATAGATGTAACTGATTTCACAGATATCCTTCCTCCGTTACGAAATCCTTTAATGCACTTTTTATCGTTTGCCTTTATGCCCTTAGTCATTTCAACTATCCACTTTCAGAAGCTGAAGACTAATTGTAGTACTCTTTTATTAAATTCCCTATCCAAGCAGGCATCTGGCACTATTGCTTTAGTGTGTCTAAACTGTGCATTCTTTGTTATTCACACATGTGAGTCTAGCCGACACAGAAAAGGACGAGATGGACATATGTTGAAGCACAAGGCAAAAAACAGAAATTAGCTTGAAAGGAGACTCAGCAGCTTGTGTGTGTTGCATATTTTTTCAGTTAGATACTAATGTGATTAAAGTATCAGGAGACAACAAAATTAAAGTTATGATCCCCTGCTTATTGAAGACAGGAATTCTTTCTTCTCTGCGCTGTGGATCAGGCTTGTAAAAGTGAGCTACTGCCTCAAAACCACATACAAACAACTTCTGCATTCACATAAAGAGCTCTGGTTACTTATTCTGATGAATCCAGAAAGGTGTTTAAGAGACATTATACAAACAAAAGCGTGAAGTCAGGGCTTCTGCCAGGCAAGCAGCATTAATATGTATAAAATTCAAGTTTCTCCATTGAGCCATGGGAAGCAAGAAAAAAACGTGGGAGAGAAGGTGAAGTGGTAAGTTGATGATTCAGACTTCACAATCAAATTTAGAGATACAGAGATCAAAGAGCAAGCTGTTTAGAAAGATGTAAATCTAAAGTCAGGAACAGGTGTGGATTAGCTTCTCGCCACCGAAAAAAATGATTTCTTTATTACTTTATTTTTCCTGTTCTACTTCACGACCTGCATCTACCGATATTTGTCTATGTAAGTAGCTTTCTCACTTCTGTTTGCAACTACTGCTTTCTTTCCTGCTATTTTAAGCGGAGTTATAAAAATCTATCATTAATGATAACTCTTTCTCCTTTTTTCTCTCTCTCTCTCTCTCCCTCTCTGTTCTAAGTCTGGAAGACAAGTCTGGACCAATTTCTCCATCCTGCCTCTGGCAGCAGAATGCAGCATTTCAGATCCTCCACCGAGTCCCGGCTGCTTCAAAGGAAAAGCCCTACTTTCTTCCGTTAAGATCATAAGAAATATAGGGGGAGGGGGTCAGCTCTGTTTGGACATAATTACACTTCATCAAAAGAAGCTTTCTTCATCTTCCATGCGTGAAAAGTCTGCAAGCAGTTAAGTCTGTCTTTTTTCTTCCTTTTTTTTTTTTTTTTAAATATAAAAATTGCTATTTGGGAAACTAGCCAAAACTCAGAAAGCCAATATAGTAAAACAGTGCACACCCTTTGTTTTTCTTTGAAGTCTCTTAAATAAATATGTTGAGGGTTTGAAAAGTACACTATCACTTTTCCATAGATTCTACCCAGATTGATCAGAGAAAAGTTCTATTCCAAATCTACTAGATACCAATATAAATTAAATTACTGGAACCAAATTTCAGAAGTTTTGTGTTTACATGTGTCTATATCTATAGCTACTGAGGTTGTAGGCTCTCTAGTTCATTTCCTATGTTTTAATAAAAAAGTATATATCATACATTTCAAATGAAATTCACAGATCAGAGGTAGTACATCATATCTCAGTTCTTTTTCAGCTCTGCTGAAATACTGATACACTGCTGAACTTTTACTGTAAGGCAAGCATTAGTGATGGAGCCAGGGAACCTTCAAACCTAATCCATCAGCAGAATAACAAAGCAGACTGTTTTTTCAAAGAAAGCAAGACAAATGGAAGAGGAAGGTAGCACCTTATCCAAAAGGGCAGTGAAGTCTGCATTTATACTGCATTACTTCTGCAGTAGTTATTCTGCATTTCGAGTTATTCTTTATTATCACTAATTTTCAAGTTGTAAAATAACAAATTGTTTAGCCAGGTTACTAAAATAAAAAAGTAGCCACTCAAGCCACACTTATGGAATCACTTTCACAAAACACCGGTAATTGTAAAAGCATTCTGACTGACTTAAACTATCTAGGCCTCTGTCATACGTTTGATTTTTTTTTTTTTTTGACAAATGTTCTTTCCTTACTTAAGATGAATTACAACTGCTTTTTTTTAAGGAATACTATTGTAAATTAGCTTTATTGCTATTTCCCAGCACAGACCGTTCAGCTTTTATTTCTTTGTTTCCCTCCATGCAGGGCCGGTTTAAAAATGAATAATTACTGTGAGTACGTAAAGCAAAAATATTTAGGTTGAAGCAAGGACTGATATAACAAACCCCTCTGAGGATTTCTGCAGCAAAGACTGAAGTGCCAGCTTCCTTCAAGCAATCCTTTCAATCATTACCTCAAATTTTAAGGCAGCTACAAGAATCTTAAATTCTTTTCCGACTCTCAGTGATTACAAAGGCTTTCTATAACTGCAGTGTGCTTCCCAGGTTACAGGAAGGTCCTGAACAGCTGGAGGACAATGACAGCACTCTAAATCTTCAAAAAAATTGAAAGTCACCCGCCCTGACATTTAAAGCAAAGGTTAAATTTCGTTCAAGCCAAAGCTTATAGCAATTCATAAAAAAGTCAGCCAGGTTACTAAAAAGAAAAGTAAGGCGTATCTCTGTGGGTCATATGTAGTTTGATTGTAAAGGGCAGGGAAGTCACTAGAAAGCTTTCTACCAATAGCTGTAAGCCCTTAAAGAATATAACCTATAGCACATGTGATATGCAAAACCGCCTTAATTATAGCTCTTCTGCAACGACTTCAGAAGAAGCTCTGCTGCTAAAGGGAATTCTGCGTCTCTCGTTACTGTGGCCTGAGATGCACTATCTGACTGTACAAAACTCATCACAAATATCCTCACTTTCTTCCACTTTTGCTGTTCAATTAGAATAGGGAACCAATGTATTCTGTGAATCATTTTTGTAAAACTGGTGTCTCAAAAATGAACAAAGATGCGGCAGAAAAACTTTGCGAGGGAGAAAAACACTTCACTTGGTTGGACAAAGTTTGCTGAAGCTTGCAAATAAAAGATGCATTCATAAAAGGCTGACAGCGATTTATTTACACGCTAATCTGTATTTCCTTGTGAAATGAGTCTGATGTCTAGACTTTTCTTTTGCTTCACTATGAACGCGTACAACGCAGTGGCCTACCTCTTCCACTTCTTCCCACAAATCGTAAGTCATTGAATCTGGCCACCTGGTTCTTCATCACGGCAGAAGCATTTCGCAGCTCTGCAGAGTAGTTCTCATCGTTTCCAGCCATGACAGTGACCACGGTACCATCGGGCACTTCTCCCAAGGCCACCACCTGTTAAAACGGGAAGAAAAACCACAGCTCGTGAGACAACCCTCGAAAACGCGTGTCGCCGTCCCAGCTTTGCACCCTGCCATGCTCATGACAAAGCTCTGTGGCAGCTTCTCCAGCCAACTGTGGTGAACAGTCATGTGTTAGCTGAACACAGAACAAAGTGCCACATCAAACAAAGAAACATCATGTATTGTCTCCCTCTCTCACAGCCTAATAGGGAGTTACTTCTTTGTTACATTTCTTCTGAAACATTCAACAGCCTTATGTAGAGGGCCTGGTTTAATACTTCCTGAAGGCCAACTTTGTTCTCAGCAACCAGTGTGCAGCAAGAAAACACGAGGCAGGGCTCGTAGCCATAAATTACACACGAGAGCACATTTGAAATGGAAAGTCGGGGATTGCTATCAGCAGCCACAGCACTCGGACTGGGTTGGTGGTGGTCAGGCCCAGCCTCCCAGCCTGTTGCCGCCTCACGGGGCCACCAGCAACACCCACGGACCCATTGCGACGGGTGGCACCGGGCACGGCTCGCAGCAAGCTGCGATGGAGCACTCCGTGGCTGCAAGTCAAGCTCTTCAGATGCAAGATGAAACAAAGGCTGCATTTCCTCGCAGGCATGTAAATCTTCAGAGCGCTCGCAAGAGTCGCGTGTGGTTAGCACCGATACCCCGCTCAAATTCCAGGATGGGTGAGCAGAATAAATTAAAGTGTTTCTCCCTACGTTGCAGCTCCCTGATAGTCCCACTTCTATGCCTCGGCGGTTCTGTAGTGCTCTAACCTATGATGAGATAAATACCCCAGAGCGGACAGCCACTATATTTTAATGTGAAAACACCAGCGATACCTAAGTTATTACCACACTGTTACTTTTTAAAGCAAAAACAAAGTTAAACAGGAATACTAAGTTACTAGGAAGAAAATATACACATTTCTTCACACGGTATAAAAAAAAAATAACAACTCCACAGAAGTGGAAATAATTTCCTGTTGCCCAGTTAACTAATACTGATGCTAGAAATGCATTTACAACAAAAAGAGGTCCACAAATACTGCACAGCTGAGCTGCAACTTCAAAAAAAAAACCATAACTTTGAGACACAAAACCTGTTCTTTTGCAATTTCTACCAGTTTACATGGTGAGCTATGACTTTTTATATAACTCATTTTATTCTGTCTCCTGAAATATGCATGACATTTTGTCATAAGCCCTGCTTGAAATGTTTTTCCCATAAATGATCATGCCTGAAACTAATAATTGAAGGTTGCACTGTAATATTAATTAAGTAAAAAGAAAGAGTTCTGAATATATATGGAGAGCATTGCATGGCCCAGTGCACTGTAAAGTGTTTCTACATGACAACAAAAATTAATGACAAAGGTATACAAAACCTGAAAACATTTAAAATAGACTGTGTTATTGAAAAATGGGGTTCATCTTCTTAAGGGAAAGCATAAAGCAAAGCTGACTGAAAAAAATAAAAATGGATTACCCCGATGCCTTTCTGTTTTTCCACAAAACACCAGGTAACACCACCCAAAATTGAAAACGGAGTCCTGCCACTAACTGCTGTGAGGTCTACATGGAAGGATTTGACTTTAAAGTGATTCAAATGTCCCTGAGCACGAAAACACAAGAGCCACCTTTGTGGATAAGATCTGAGATGCCACCAGCTCCCTGCCTTGGGTCTGACAGCAAACAGGTCCGAGGGCTTCAAAGCGAGGTGTAAAGAATCCCACTGGAGGCAAATGGTAATCACATCACCAATAATCATCGGCTGAGCAGAGGGGTTGAGTCGAACCCTTAATAAATGGCTATCAGCTTAAAGTTTTAAAGTAAGGGGCTGCTTTTAAAGCGCTCCCTTCTCTGTGATAGTGTGCTAACTCTGGGCACTCTTGTTATGCACATTAACACCCAGGGTGGTTGCAACCTCTGCTTTTTTATTTGTCACAAACAAAAAAATCGCATTAACTCCAGAAATGCAGAGAAACCGAGAGCACAGGAGGAAGTGCGAGTCTGTCGGGGGCCTCGGAAGAGGGAGTGAAATGACTGCAGCCCCTGCTCACCTCCGGCTGCCTAGGAAGCTGGGGCACGCAGCGGGCAGCCTGCAGCACCCCTTGCCCCCAGCTGCATCGCCTGGGCAAGAGGAAGAGAGGCGAGCGGGACTCAAAGCCTCTAAAAAGGCCCTTCTGCACCCCTGCCGGTACTTCTCACAGGTTTCTTTCCTAGCTTTCCTCTGTCGATGCTGGTGCAGTTTGGCAGCCCAGGCAGTGGTGTGGAGCTGCACGTGCCGCTGCCGGGCTCGCTGCACTATCACGCCTGATTGAGGACCGCATCCCGGCTGCAACGCACTGGCTGCTGATGCAGCATGATGCAACATCTCCGGGAGGCTTACGAGGAGAGGGCTGGAGGAAAAGGCGAGCTGAGATCAGGGGTGAAAACACACAACTTCAGCTATTAAAAGAAAGTCCTCTTACACAAAAAGCTCCCCTGCTATGTTACGGGAGTAAGATGTTTGTAATTTTCCTACTTTCGTGTCTTTTTCTGTCACGAAATACCAGAAGATTACTGCACGTGTAAATAACAGCACTGTCTAGAACAAAGCTTCTTCGCAAAACAAATTTGAAACCCGGGGAAATATAGATCACTGAGAATTTTAAAATGTAACTTTACACATTGAAAGAATTGCATAAACCTTGATTTGGTGATTTTATGCCATGTCTCAATCGAAAATTTTTTGAATATTCATAGAAAATGGATTGCAAGTGCATTGTGAAATGAAAAAGAACTAAGTAAAAATTTAAAGATGAAAAGAGCCACAATGCAAGTATTTTACCTATTCTTCAAACATAAATACCTCCATCATTTCATGGCATTCATTTTCCGTATCAAGCTACCTACACATTTTGATGATTAAAATTAATTTTGCTTTCTTTAAAACTCAACATGATACTAGAACTCAGACGAAACCACAAAATAAAAACAAACCTATTCTTACAAGTCGAAAATAACTATGTATTTTTTTTGCATAGCACAATTCTCATCTGGTCAGGCAACCTGTTTGCCCGTTTTCTGTCCAGAGGGATTGAAAATTGCCGAAGAATGTATCCTAAAAGATGGAAGCTATATGCACGAAGCAGAAATACTGAACAGGAGCAGGTACTAAGGCTTTCTACAGAGCGAAACGCTTGTTTCAAAAAAAAAAAAAAAAAAAAAAGCTAGTGTACTTGCTAAATAGCTCCCCTCAGACATTGATACCTATCACTTCAATAACTCCTCTTGCAATATACCGAATTCAAACAGCCTCTGAATGTCAAATCTTCCGTAGTGAGAATGTCTTTTCCAGAGATTGCCAAAAGAGCATCTGATACTATTAAAAATATTTTAATGTTCTATAACTTAAAACAGAATAACTGATTTGCACTACTTTTTTGTTTAAAAATACACATCTGGGCTGACAATTTATACACCAGGTTTCAGCTTGAAGTTATTTAAAACAGCTGAGTTATAAAGTCTGAAAACTGGGGTTTGGAGTGGAAATGCTGACAGACCCTGAACTACTGTGGTGCTACTGGGAGAGATGGTATATATATACCTCACGTCAATTTTTTTCCTGCCTTTACGTTCACTAAGGTGCTTTACTGTTACCAGCCTCATGCAAGACAACGTCCAGAAGCCTCTCATAACATCTAGGGTGGCAATTTGGGTCTTTATGACTTCAGTAAAACTCCCAGACAGCAGCATAAACAGAGGGCCAAATCCTGATGACTGTACGCAGATAAAGGGCGGCTGGCTATTAAGAAACATCAGTGAGTAAATATGATGTGGATCCCAGTGCACAATATCCATTCCTTTTCTGCTTGAATATTACGAGATTGTGAGAGCTCTGTTAGGAAGTACATGTTTAATGCTCTTCACCACAAAAACAGTTTGCATTAGCAATCTTATTAGTTAGTACATTCAATGCGGACTCCCTCCCCAGAGTGTGTAAATATTAATACTTAAAATTCAAATGTAATACTTAGCCAACATTATTTCACAAAATTATAATCAAACCCAGCACTGTTTATAACATACTTCCTTTCCTGCATATGATTTATATCTGTTTTTTTCTTAAATTAAAACAGTGCTATATCCAGGGTACTTTTTAACTGGAGATCTCTGAGAGAGAATTATGACACACTTAACGCACCACTCAAAACATTATCATCAACATATTATTTATTGCCAATAAAACTTCAAAAAGTGTGTTGTCTGTGAGCCATTTTACTTTCAAGTTACTGCTTAGCCGAGATTTCTATAGCCCAAATCTGTCTCTTTTTTTTCTTCTTCTGCGATAATTCCCACTCTGCTGTATCACATCAAGTGTTTTGCTGCAGCTTCTTTGGTCTAAAAGCACTGGGCAGCTGCAGACAAGCCGCATTTGACAAATGACATACAACTTTAAGAATTGTCAAATTTATTTCAACTGAGTTTCTAATTAATTCACCAGTAAGTAAGGGCATATATATATGCCATATTTGAAAGAGAACAAAGTACGGATTGCATGCTACATGGGAAAGCACAGACGTGCCCAGAGCTGGAGGGACAATTCAGCAATTGTGAGGCATCAGTAGATCGGTCAGACCCATACCTGCCTGTCAGCAACCCCACTTATGACCCAAATACAAGACACGTAGAAGTACATATGAATATTAGCAATTTGGGAAATGCTCTGATCCTTTTTCAACCCCTTTATCGCATGGACGTAGTCTTATTGGGGTATCATTCTAAATACTTTAATGTTTAGTGTAGATCTCCCCCTTATTCTAATGAGCTGCGACCGCATCCTTTGAATCGCCGTAAGGTGGGAGAAGGCTCGGGGTTTTCAAATGAAAACAGAAATACGGATACGGTAATGTGAGAGCTCCCACACCGCGTCTATAGAAAGCGGCTACAATACCAAGCTAATCTACTACTGAATTAAATCACAATCACGGCCCTGGGAGAGCTCCTCCTCACACCGCAGCCCCGTGAAGCAGAACCGCTCCGTGGCCCACGCCTGGCCCAGCAGCACCCACCGAGGCACTGTTTTTCTGTTATTTCCATTCAGCCTGACCCTTGCCGACCACAAAAGCAGGCCACATTCGGAGCCGTCCTGCACCTCGAAGCCCGACAGGTTCCTTGCCTGTACCCGCAACCTTTGGCCTGCCCTAGCCTGCATCCCTACTGCCTTCCATCAGCATGGCACCGTTACTGACAGCCCCTTGGGAACCACTACGTTTAGCCACTTTTAACAATTTTCCCCGCAAAAAGCGGTAATGCCAGTATGGCTTTCCAGCGCACGCCTGGAAACGCTCAGACCCTTTACAAGCCCAGCTCCCTTCCAGCCCTCCACGGGCACCCCATGTCCCAGGCCGAAGCCGGGCAGGTGTCCCAGGACACCCATCCCTCTCCGTCCCCACCAAAGGCCACGGGAGAGGACATCCAAAACTAATACTGTCGGATGCTGCAGGGGAGGAGGAGGGCTCACTTGCAAGCACACAACCGGTGCTGTTGATAGAGCAGCCAAGCAGCCCTCTCCTCGCCCGAGGTGGGGATGCAGCGGGACAGGGCATCCGTTTATCCCCAGGCCTTGCTGAGGAGGGAGCGTCCCAGGGCCAGGAGCTTCCCTGCTCCTCCATCAGGAGAAGCGAGGGGGTCCCGGCCTCCGCCTTGGGGTCTCCCCGCCCCATCTCGGCCTGCGCTGCCTGTGGGCCGCAGGGGGGCTTTGGGATGGGGGAGGAGGGGTGGCACCGAAGACCCACTCTTGTTCTTCCACCCCAGCCTGACCCCCCCCAGGGACCCCATCCCTCACAGCACGTCTCACAGCAACCCCCCAGTGTGACCCCTGCCAGCCTCAGGACGGGGATAGAGGCAGACGTTGGGGGAGGGCATCCATTTTGCACCCAGCTCTTGCACGCAAGTAAATTGCCCATTCCTCAATGGGGGGGAAGGAGGGGGGGATTTAAAAAAAAAAAAAAAAGTGGGAAAGAGAGGATTTGGGCTGGGGGTGGCACACAGACAGAGGGAGAGGCTTGAGGGGGGGGACACCAGCTCTGCCCTGTGGGGAGGGAAATAACGGGATGACCCCCAGAGGGTGGGAGGTGGGGGGGGGGGGTGACCAGGCATTGCAGGGGACACGGGAAGCACAACGGGATGGGGTGGGCACAGGAGACAGCAGGACAGGGTGGGTACAAAGGGCACTGCCAGGCTGGGGGGGTGCAGGGGGTACTGAAGCACGAGGGGGGTACAAAACCCCTATAGGCCTGGGGGGGAGCACAGGAGGCATTGCAAGGGGCACAGAAGCTCCTGAGGGTCAGTGGGACACACACACACCGGAGACATTGGGGAGGGGGGGGAAGGAGTCAGTGGAGGATGGGGGTGGGAGGGGGACACAGGAGGCACTGGGGGGGCACAGAAGTCACTGCAGGACAGAGGGGGCACAGAAGTCAGCGCAGGACGGAGGGAGGGGGGCACAGAAGTTGGTGCAGGACGGCAGGGGGACACACAGGAGGCAGTGCAAGATGGGAGGGGGGAGCACAAGAGGCACAGCAGGATGGGGGGCACAGAAATCAGTGCAAGATGGGGGGGCTCAGGAATCATTGCAGGCTGAAGTGTGTGTGTGTGTGGGGAGACAGATGCAAGGAGGGAGGGGGAGAAGGAGTCATTGCAGGACGGAGCGGGGGGGCAGGAGACACTGTAGCGGGGGAGCACAGAAGTCATTGCAAGACGAGGAATGAAGGATGAGGGGGGGACAGAAGTCATTGAGGGGGGCACAGAAGTCACTGAGGGGGTCACAAAAGTCACTGAGGGGGACACAGAAGTCATTGGGGAGGCACAGAAGTCATTGCAGCACGAAGGGGGGGACACACGGGGGGGACACGAATCAACACAAGACGGAGAGGGGGCACTTCAGGATGAGGGGTGCTGAGGGGGGGGACCCCATACACACAGCAATGACCCCGGGGGGGGGGGGGGGGGGGCACGAAATCCCCTTTGCCAGGACAGCATCGGCTGGGAAGGTGGAAAGGGGGGGGGGGGGGCGCCGGGGGGGCTGGGTCTTGAGGGTTGTGGGGGGGCGTTGTGGGGGGGGGGCTCACCTTGAATGCCACCGGGAGGGTCTTGTTGCAGCGCCAGTGCGAGGGCAGCACGGAGCACAGGAAGTTGGGGCTGTCGGTGCGGACCAGCTCGGCGGGGTGGTCAGCGATGATCTCCACCATGGTGCGGTTATCGTGGGGGCGCAGCCTGGGCACGGCGGCCGCGGCTTCTTGCTGCTGCTGCTGCTGCTGCTGCTGTTGCTGCTGCTGCTGCTGTTGGGCTACTACGACCGGGCTGACTTCGCTCATCTTGCCGGGCTGCAGGCTGCTGGAGGGGGGGCTGAACCTCCGGCTGGTGCTGGGATCTACGGGAATACGCATCACAACAGCCACAAGTTAGCGAATTGGGGGGCGGGGGGGGGGGGAAGGGGGGGAGCGGTGAGGGGGGATCGCTGGAGGAGGCGTGTAGAAAAAAAAAAAAAAAGGGGGGGGGTAGGGGGTTGTAAAAAATAAAAATTAAAAAAAAAAATCGTCGAAAAAAAGGGGTGAATGAAAAAGTGGAGGCGTCAAGATTAAGTGCCAAAAAGCGAAAATAATAATAATAATAACAATAATAAAAAAGCCAGCAGAATAAATGCACGAGGAAAAAAAAAAATCTCAGTCTGTTGTTTTTTGGTTTGTTTGTTTGTTTTTCTCCGAGGCAGCCGGACGGGGCGGGGGGCGATGCGATGCCGGTCTGGGGGCGCCTGCAGCCCGCAGCAGCGAGGAGGGCGACGGTGGGCTTGGGGCCGGGGCTGCGGCTCTCAGCAGAGCCCGGCTGGAAGCTGCATGGTCCCGGCTGCACCGCGCCGCTTCTCCTCCTCCTTCCTTCCTCCCTTCTCGCACAGTCTCTCTGCTCCTTTCCCTCCTTCTCGCCACCGCTTCTTTCCTCAAGTGCTTGAGTTTCTTTCCTTTTTTTTTTTTTTTTTTTTTTTCCTTCCCCTCCCTCCCAGTCCTTTTTTTTTTTTTTTTTTCTTTTCGGATTTTCTAAGGTTGGCTGGGGAGAAGCGAAGGCGCTGCTGCCGCTCGGGCTTCCTGGGCTGCTGCTGTGCGCGGCGGCCAGTAGAGGAGCGGAACTTTCAAGGGGGGTGTCGAGGGGAACGTCCCGGTTTCCTCCAAAGAAGTCTTCCTCCTCCGGACAAATAAACAGCGAAAAAAAAAAAATAGGAGAAGAAAAAGGAAAAAAAAAAAAAAGAAATACGGACGAAGTCCCGCTGGGCTCCCCCCGCTTCTTGCCCTTGGCTTTAGGAAGCCGGGGCTCCGCAAAGGCGCTCCCGGAGGGGGGGGGGGTTGGGGTGAAAAGAAAGTTTTAGGGGGGCCGGGCCAGGAGGGAAGTCCCACAGCTGAGAATGAGAAGAGAGTCTTTAGCCGGTTCCTCTGGGAGGCTTCGGGGCTTAAGAAAAGTTGAACTTTCGGATTCCCAGGGAAAAAAAAAAAAAAAAAAAAAAAAGCGGGGAGCGCAGTTTGGGGAAAAAAAAAAAAGGGAAAAGGAAAGAAAGAAAAAAAAAACAGTTCTCTTTAGGCTGATTTCTAAAATATGCCCAAGTAAATTCTGGGAAAAGGCAGCCTCGGTGCAGTCCGGTCCTTTTAATTAAGTCGCTGCTGGATCCAAGTCCGTTGAGTTGAATAGGCTAACAAAAATCTTTCCTTTTTTTTTTTTTTTTCCGCCCCTGATGAACAACAGCAGCAAAAAAAAATCATTAAAACGTCGGTTTGTCTGAGTTATTTTTCTTTCTGAAAATCGTTTTGAAAAAAAAAAAAAAAAAAAAAAAAGCAAAGCAAAAACAACAAAACTTCTTTTGGGTCCCAAGAAGTTGAGGTCGGGGAAGATGAAGGAGCCGAAAAAACACGCCACGGTTTTTTGTCCTGAATGTGGTTTTTGGAGGCTGGGATTTCTAATGATTAGGTTTTTGTGGTTTATATATACAGGACTCTCTGGCTAAGGCGATCATTATGCTGATGAGAGTCAGCAGCACGTGGTGCTTCAGTCCTCAGACTTCTGCAGCCTTCAAAATAAATAAAACAATGTGCATCCCCCACAGGAGGAGAAACTCTGCTCCGAGCCGGGCTCACCCACGGGGAGGGGGACGAGGACAGGGAAGGGGGGCAGCGGGACACGGTCTCCGAGCTCCACTTCTCGCCGGGTTTTTTCCATTAACACTTTGGGGCTTGTTTGTTTTAAAATATATATATATGAAAAATCTTGTTTAAAAAAAAAAAAAAAAAAAAAAAATTAATAATAAGCTGGTGCCAAAGTTTTTTTTTTCTTTTTTTTTCTTTTTTTTTTTTTTTTTCTAAGTCTCCAGTAGTCTAACGCCTAAAACATTTCCTTGAATGAATGAAAGCTATAAAACCCCCCTCAGACTATTAAGGTAAAGGGAGTCTGGTTTGTTTTCTGCCTTAAAAAAAAAAAAAAGAAAAAAGAAAAAGAAAAAAAAAGAAAAAGAAAAAAAAAAAAAAGGGCAGATCTTATTAAAAACAATTTACATACCCAATAGTAAAAAAGTGTAACCGCCTCCCGGGGCAGATAAGAACCTATCACATCCCTCCCGCTAATTTCTAAGGTTTTGCTCCTTCGGGCTCCTGCCACCTTCTTGCGAGCGGCCGGCGTGGCGGGGGGGGGCCGTGCTGGGTGTCCCTGGGGGGGGGGTGCCCATGGGTGGGGGTCTTGGGGGGGTGTCCTGCGAGGGGGACATCCCTTCCACGCATCCTTTACACCGAGCCACTCTCCGTGCAGAGAGATGGGCTGGCGGAGCTGAGCCCCCCCAGGCTCTCCCCGTGCCCCCCCGCCGGTTCCCTTTTGATCCCCGCGAGGGGGGGTCACCGTGTGTCGTCCCCACACCCCCGGGGACCGGAGGGGAAGGTGGGGCAGCAGGAGCCGGGCGGCCCCGCCGCGGCGCTCGGAGGCCGAGCTCTGCCGTTCGGTCGCAGGGGAGAGCTCTCGCTCCGCGCACCGCCGCTCCGCGCGGCTCGGGGGGGGGCGGCGGCTGCCGGGGCCGCTCCGGCCCCCCCCGGGGTCTTTCCCACGGCCACAGCGGGGGGCGACAGCCCCTGCGCCGCCGCCCTGCACGCAGCTACACCCCTTCTCACTCTTTTTTTATTTTTTTAAATATATTTTTTAAACTTTTTATCATTTTTTTTCAATTTTTTTTCCCTTTTTCTTTTTTTTCATTTTTTTTTCCTTTATTTCCTTATTTTTATTTCTTTATTTCTATTTTTTGTCTTTTTTCTTTATGTTTTATTTCTTTATTTTTTTATTTCTTTATTTCATTTCTTTATTTATTTTTTATTTCTTCGTGCCTCTATTTTGTATTTCTTCATTTCTTTATCTTTTCTTTATTTTTTATTTATTTTTATTTCTTTATTTATTTCTTTATGTTTTACTTCTTTATTTTTATTTCTTTCTTTATTTCTTTATGTTTTACTTCTTTATTTTTCCTTTTTTTTTTTTTTTTTCTCATTCCTCTTTTCCTCTTCAAATATCAGAGGGGATGGGGGAAGTTTCCTACCCTGTTGCACATATGCAGTCTCTGTGGGTAAGGAGCAAACCCTCCCTGAGCTTGCCCCCCCTCCTGCAGCAGGGACAGGGGGCTGCTTTCCCCCAGGGGCCACAGGCACCTCCAAAGGACTGTCACACTCCACCGAGAGCACAGGGGATATTCAGAAGCTCCACCTTACTGTAGTTGCAATACCGAAAATACACCTTTTCATAATTATTTGAGTAAAATGTTTGTGACCACCATGTTTTATTAATTCATCCCCCCCCCTCCCTCCCCCCCCCCCTTAGCTGGAGGGGAAAAGCTTTCCATTAGAGCCATTCCAAAGGCGCTAGAAAGAAGGCAAGAGGATGTCTTATACCCAAATGCTATATATACCTGACAGTCATTACATTTCAAACAAGAAGATACATTTCCACTTTTAATTGGCCACACTAAAAGTTTTACAGTCGCCTCTCTTCCTACTAAAATAAAATAAAAAGTTAATTAGGATAAACCCAAATATGTTATTGGAAGCTACCAGTGTAAGGTCACTTAAAATAGTCCATGGTTATTTATAATCTTGAAAGAAAATTTTCCACTGAACGCCCTAACAAAGTTTCAGGTATCTGGCACAGCTGATTTTCAGTCTCCAAGCAAAAATATCTTTCTGCTGAACATTTACACATTTAACAGGAACTTACTACAGCCTGGAACAGATCACAGCTCAGAGTACTAGCATTTTATTTAAATGGTTATGGACAAATTAATAAAAGTACCAGTAATGTTTATGGACTTGCATAAAAGCTGGATGGGATTTTTTCAAAATAGTAATTCATGTTATGATATATATAATCTGGAACTTTGGCTGGGATTTGGCTGAAATGGAGAGCAACCCTGCTGCTCGGCTTTCCTCGGCTTTCATTTCAGAACTTCTCGGAATTTTAGCCCTGGTTGCAAAATGGGTCATATTTTAAGATGTTAGAGAATTGCAGGAGGGTTAGCGAAAAAATGTGCTTGCACTGCAAATTATGTCTCAACAAACACCTTCAGATCCACTTTATAAAATAAGATTTTCATTAGTACAGCTACGATTGCTGCAATTTTGATTGTCTTTCAGCTTTTTCCCTTTTAATTAAGTTATGGATGCAGCCATAATTATATCGCTTTTTGCCAAAAAGGTAATGTTTTAAACAGCACAGGGTTTGTTTACTGTTACTTTTCTAAAATCCGGGCCTAGCGCGCACATGTTGTAAGTATCGTATGCTCGAGAGGAAAAATAATTGTCGAATTTGAAAGATGCAAACCTGGATGATGTTCCCTAAATAAATAGTTTTGATGCCAGTTTGCTGGGCTGGAATGTGCTGTAAATATGATGAGTACAGGATTTATTTTGAGCTATAGAAGTAAATAGCCTTTGTGAAAAAGGAATAAGTGAACGGGTTCATGGGGTTTGTTATTGCCTTGGATATTTTTAGTTGGAGTGACTACAGCAACGTCAGCAATTATTACTATACCTGAGGACGTGCCAATATTCTCTTTCCAAAATCTACCTGCCCAGAGTTTTCAATTCACTCATGAAAATAAGCATCAGGTCAAAATGTGTCAACTTCAGTAAGCTTAGTGCTACAGGAGGGATTGCCCAAATTTCCATTCATTTCAGCAGGGGCAAGATAAGCTCCAGTGGCTCTTGGCAGTGCTTTACTTTCACTTTGGCTGTGAATTGACTGTTTGCCCAGCTATTCTTTGCACTTTTTAAAAAAAAAAAAAAAAAAAAAAATTGTCAAGCACATTTAAAAAAAAAAAAAAAAGACAAATAGTAACTCCAGATTTGCATGTTATTTGGTCTGTTAAGTAGACGTGTGGTAATGGGTTCTGTAACTACAACGTTCGTATTCAGACTCTGGACAACTCTGGTTTGTTTAACTACTGTGTCCCTGTCCCCTTGATTTACGGCCTAGATAAAAGAACACTCGTTGTGTCCTGAAATTAGCTGACGCCATTTAATATTTCAGCACCACGCACTGATTTTTAGCATTTCTAGTCCCCGATACAAATATAAGCACAGAGGTTCTAAAGTCAGGCTGGAAAATGATTATATTAAATAAATAAATAACTAGATAGACAAATAAATAAATGAATTCCAGAATATCACTTTTAATATTACTTTTTTCCACTAGGTTTTTGGTAGTAAGCGAGGACTGATGGCTGAAACTTGTGCGCTCTGCCTCCGGATTTGATGCTGACTGGCTCTGGGGCAAGTTTTGCTTCAGTGTAGAAAGGGGTACTAGTTATTACCACATACTTCCAGATATAAGAAATGTGTGTAAAGTCCTCAGAAGTCAAAAAATTAGCAGGGCTCTGCTCCCGTAAAGCATACCAGTAATACCAGGAGATGAATTCAAAAAGCTGGTAAGAAACCTGCCGTGTCACTACTGAAAAATGGTTGGCTTCTCCATGGCATGCAGCGAAATGCATGTTATGCAAACAAGAGAGTAAACAGTTACTGAAGTCTGGATTTTCTCTTAATGATTTATTTTCTGCTCCACTAACAAGCACAGGCTGCAAACCTGGCTCTCAGTCCTGCTGTAGGGTTATCCCATTCCCCACCCTGTCTGCAACCCCAGTGGGACAGTGTGATTTTCAGTGAGGTATCAAGCAGCAGGTGGCCATGCCATCGTTGTGAAGGAAAAGGAAGGAGGGCCAACTTCCCACCTTGTAGCAATATTTTAAAGGGAAGGTATGGCCTGTCTGGCAGTAAAAAGCTGCCAACATACTATGATCAGAAAAAAAAGTTTAGCCCATCTTTTTCAAGTAAATTATATTCATCTTCTGTGCTCGTAGCATGCCATCTGAAAATCTAACTGAAGAAAGTTGTTAGGGTCCCATAGTTAGGGACAAACTTTTTCCATGGCAAGGTTGACTTTGTTCCTTTCCATTAAGCCCGGTCACAAATTCTGTGTAACCAATTCAAAATGAGAAAAAAACAAAAACAAACAAAGAAACCATCTTGAACAATTTCAGACAAAAACAGCATGTTGTTTTAGAGACATAAAGGCTAAAAAATGAACTTACTTTTTTTTTTTTTTCTTTTTCTGTTTCCTTCTTTCAGCATATATAAAAGCAGCATGAGCCAGAAACTTCACGGTTATTTTTTCTGTTGACCTCAATGAAAACTGGTTCCCTTGACTAACTGTGGGGAAAGTGGGTGGTATAACTGTTTGTAATTAAAAAGGGTTTATACATTTGGAACCTTGCAGAGTCCCTACGTTTTGCATGCTGTTTTTTAAGAGACTAATGAAGTGCACTCTGGCCAGATACAAGCTCCATAAAGCTCCCAGGGAAGATCCTCCATGAGTATGTCAGACTCAGGTAGCAGAGGTAATTTTTCATGCTCCCAACCACAACAATTTCAGATCCTTGCATTTACTCTCCTAGTGTTGCAGTGGTGAGGATTCCCATTGGAAATCTATTCTCAGCAGCACGAATGGCAGAAATAATTGTTAGACAGATTTTTTAATATCACGAACCTAGAAGCTGGAGGAATAGAAAGAAAACAGTGCAAAACTTCCTCTAAAAAGGGACGGAAACGTGCAGTATTGGAAGAGGTAGGGCAGCCTACAGGGGTGAAATAGAAGATCAAAGCACTGAGTAATGATAAATGCGAAGTGAACATATTGTACATAGTAAATCAGCTATTTGAGGAACTAGAAAAATTAGTCTATTTTTGCCCTTTCTGTCCTGATATTCCTTCCAATGATGAACTGAGCAACGTCAGGCCAGACCAGAGGATCAAGAACACAACTATATTTGTGATATAAAGTAATCCAGAAAATGCTGAGCATGCTGCTCATGTTTTAGCATAAAACACCTGCACCCCACATTAGGTGTGGTCTTAAGGCCTTTGGTGTGTGGAGAGAAATATAGGATCACTCCTTGGCCATCAGCTGGGGCATTGTCAGCCGTGTCCCAGAAGACAACAGCATCAGTCCAGAACCAGGCCTCGAGAGCTAATGACAAAACGTTAAACATCACAGGAACAAGTCTCTCTAGTAATAAAAGACAAAGATCTGGCAGAAAAAATGTTATAGGTGAAGCTGCCAGGAGTATCTGCAGTTAAGCCTGCCTACCACTTTCCAGTGTAAGACCTTGTTTTCACTCAGGTAACGTTGCCAAATTTTAACTGTTCAGGATGAGATTTTCAATCCTGAGTCTGCCTCAAGCTGATTTTTTTTTGGAACCCTCCAGCAGGAATACTTCTGTTGCTTTCTAGAGCGGTGGTAAGACAAAGCACATTGTTTCACCAAAGCTTAAACATTTCTTAGAGCCATCCCAGTGTCTATTCCAGAGCAGCAATGGGAAGTTTTACCAAAGAAGAGAGGAGCAGGGACAGAAAATCAGATAAGTTCCTTTTGTTGCCCCTGACCTAAAGGATCCACCCAAACTTGGCTGAGCTGTAACCTTCTGAAAATTGTTGAGGTTTTCTCCTGCGCGTGCGCAGTGCAGACGAAGCAGTTGGCAGCTAAATTCTGCAAAGCTTCCGTAGCAGCACCGGGCTCGCTAGACTGGATTGGATCTGTAGTCAGTCTCGTCTGACCGCTGTTCTCCCTGACAGTAGGCTGCACGAGATGTTTTAGAGGGAAGGATAAGAAACCCTAGAGTCAGCAGCGAGATATGGGATGTGTTCCTCCTTTAAGGTCTCATCCTAGTTAATGGTAGCTTATAAAACATGATCAGAATGACTGTCAGCAGTTCGGTTTTAAATTGTGTCTTTTAGAAGTCTATAATTCAACCATAAAAATTCCTTCCAGGCTGAAATCTGGCTTATGCTGTCAGTTCAGAAGTCAAAATTCTTTACAGATTTTTTAAAATAGCCTGTTTTGAAGTGATAGAAAAGAAAAATAGTAGTGTACAAATTCTGGACGTTTCTGTTCTAATGCACTTCATAATTCAGTGATGATAAGTTTCAAGATACTTGTCTCAAATATGGTCAGGCTCCTAAAGTAAAATGAGTAATTAAAATTTTAATAATTAACACTAGCCTTTCAAATGTGAATAAGATTCTCTGAGGTCGGAATATTAGGAGTATTCTGACATTAGAAGCTTATGTGATATAATACCCAAACCTGTTATTTAAGTTTCTTTTATAAATATTTTATTTATTAAATGCATATGTGTTGAAAAGCAAGGGAAAATCCTTCTGTCTTCTCATGACAAAACTCATAGTGAAGTCAGTCAGTCAAACATTTTCCTAATTTAAGCAATAATAATAATAATAATAATAATAATAATAATAATAATAATAATAATAATAATAATAATAGCTATAACCTGGAAGTATCCAGGAGGAACAAGAGGTCCTTAGAGGGGGCAAATCAGAGGCAAAACCTTTCATGTACGACCACAGCAGCTCTCATTCCTACCAAGCTTCCCTTTGTAGTGGAGAAGATGCAGCAGCTCTTCCCATCCTTGGAAAGCTTTCAAACACACTGTGCTTGGCACCCTGAGGTTAGCGTGATTTTGAGCAGATAAAAGCCCATTACATGAAAAGGCAGATCCCACCCTCTGTCTTTTTTTTTTTTCTTCCCCCCCCACCCCTTTTTTTTTTCCCTTGGTAAGTAAGAAAGAAAAGCCTTATTCTGCCTGCAGTCCCACTGATTTCAATGGGAGCCTTCATGGAATAAGGTGCTGCTTCACATAAGGGAAGTGGAGGCACGCCTTTAGGTAACTGGCTACTTTGCATTGTTCTCTTATCCTTTCACATTGCTATGTCTGAACACTGACGGATATGTAAAGCCTCTCAGTTCTTCGTTTCTACTTAAAGAGCTGGAATATTTCTTAGTTTTAGGTGTGAGACAGCTCTGTTCCACTGTTTTCGACAATTGAAGTACACGGACTGAGGGAATCAGAGGAAAACTGTTTACTAAACACCACATGGAGATTGCCACTGATAGTTTTTCTAACAAAATTTATGACCTGTGTGAAGTAAATAAACTCCCTTTTTGGTAAAGAATCTGCAAGCCAATCATTCATGCTTGCTTAGAGACGTTACTGTTCGTGGTGCTTTTATGTGGAAGGCTACAGCAAAGGGTGATGTTATGTCTAAAATAGACAGTTGGCAGCTCCAAATAAAATAATAATAATAATAAAAAAGCCATTCCTGACATTTACTTATCACGAGATTCTTAAGAGATTATGGCACATTCACCCTGATTCAGGAAAGAAAGAAAAGATAATGATAGGACAATTATAATTCTTGTAACTAATATGTTATCTTCATGCACACACTTGCATGCCTAGTTGCATTTACTGGCAAGTTGCAGTGTTTTATGCATCTGAAATAAACAGAGAGCTCTCAGTACATTCAAGATGTTTAGTAAGTCTGAAAACTGTCTGGTCTGCAAGTCTGTTTGCTCTATATCTTAGAGTAAATTAGAATCGGACAGACACTTCTCTTCTCCTGGCTGCCCACCCTGAACTCCTATCTTACGCTCCTTCCCTGCTCCTTTCCTCTCCATTTTATGCTCTGGATCCACTAGAGACATAGCTGCTCAAGACAATCATGAAAATTAAGCTAGGAGAGGGAACTTCATCAGTGTTTTTATATCATATTTTCTGAAATACTGAAATGTTTCTCATGCATAAATAACTAAGGGTCTTTCAGTGGTTCACATCTTGATTTACAATGGTGGGAGAGGAGAACAGGACTGTCAATATTTGTGATGTCTGCCTAATGTAATATATGTATACAATATATGTGCTTATTTTCTTTACCCAATCATATTTGAAATTATCAATACAATCTTTAGTAAACACTATTCTACCTGTGAAAGCACTCTGAGTTTAAAACTAGTGAGTGCCTCCCTGAGTGATGATCCCATGTCCTTACCTCACCCCATTGTATTTCAGCACATATGCTATGGAATGTCACTGGGGCTTTGTTTTCTCTAGAAAAATGACCTGTTTTTGAAAAGGGGTGTCCAAAATAGTTTTCCACCCTCAGGTTCACTCAAGCAGCAGTAGAAGTGGTTGCCTCACTCGTGCGGACAAGGTCAGGTAAGTTCATTGCTTTCTGTAGCAAATCATGCCTGTCGAGGGCTCATGGGAGAACTCGCCTGAAGAAGGCAAACAGGACTTGAATCAGAGTCAAAATCAAAGAATTTGTTACAATAGTTGTTGAACTTGGTGGCTTTGTCCACACTGGAAGAGAAGTTGGTTTCAATGCTACTCCAAGATGTGTGGAGAGCAGGCAGGCGCTTTGACAACACTCATCAAAAACACATCATTTGTTTGGGGTAGTACATACCTCCTGCTCTGAGATACCAGCAGTAGAAAAGTCACAATTCAGTAAAGCTACAGTACTGCAATGTCTACGGTGTCAACATGGGTTGAGACTTTCTCTGCCAACGTATACTTGCAGAACATCAGATGATGACCACTTTTTTAATACAGTGTTATTTGTCATCTTCATAAATATAACAAGCAAGGCCACAAGCCAGTCATCCAAACTGGATGATTTTTAAGATTATGCAGTCAAATTTAAAGAAAAAAATGACTTTGATAGAACAGTTAGTAGAAGAAAGCACCTAGGCTATAAGCAAGTGATCAATATTCTCATCACATGAAGCTGATGACACGATGTATATTGCTGAATCTGCAGACACTTCATATACCATTTTCTCTAATGTACTCTTATATGAAAAGGTATGCTGGAAACTGATTTATCAAACAGAACCAGACTGAGTATCTCTGCCTCTGAGATGCTTGTTGTTAACTGTCCAACTCCACGAGAGCATCATGAAAGAAGTGGATTATTACATAAGTTTCCTTTTCCTTTGCTACTTATTCCTACAACTGGGCAAAAAAGCAGGTAGCATACAAGGAAGGAAACTGAAGCAGAAGTTTCTCTCAACCTGATTACATACAATGTTATTTTGTATGGAACAACTTCTAGTTGACCTCTGCAATGAATGCTATAAAATAGTATTTTGACTAGAAATGGAACAACATTTTTAGAAGGATTACTGTTTTATCTGTCTGTCTGTCTGTCTGTCTGTCTATGGAGGAACTAAAGGAACATAGCAGCTCACTCTTACTTATAACTTCAACTGTAAAGCTTTAAAAACTGGGCAAGATCTTTCTCAACTGTGCTGGATGCCATTAGCATTAGCATATTGCCACAGAAAAAGAATTTAAAATAGACAGTGAAATTCATAAAAAAATCTTCCAAAAGCCTTCCATTTCTCAAAAGCTTTAATCCTCCAAAAGAACCCGACTTTCAGAAAGTCCTCTAAAATATATGAACTGTTCAGTACACTCACAGAGTTGATAACAGTCAGAGTATTTTTTTGATAATGAGAAAACCCAGAGCTATATTTAAGATAGGAAAAAGTAATTTTTGAGGAATTTTGAGAGTGGTCAGTCACTGGACTTGTACTTTTCTTCCTTTCTTTCTTTCTTTCTTTCTTTCTTTCTTTCTTTCTTTCTTTCTTTCCTTCTTTCCTTCTTTCCTTCTTTCCTTCTTTCCTTCTTTCCTTCTTTCTCTCTCTCTCTCTCTCTCTTTCCATTGTCTCTTTTTCTCCCTTTCTCTCTCTCTCTTTCCTTCTTTCTCTCTCTCTCTCTCTCTTTCCATTCTCTCTTTTTCTCCCTTTCTCTCTCTCTCTTTCCTTTCTCTCTTTCTCTCTCTTTCTCTCTCTTTCTCTCTCTCTCTTTCTCTCTCTCTCTTTCATTTCTCTCTTTCTCTCTCCCTCTCTCTCCCTTTCTCCCTTTCTCCCTTTCTCCCTTTCTCCCTTTCTCCCTTTCTCGCAGCACTGTTTATTCTTTTTGGCATTGCTAGAGGTTTTTATCAGACAGCATGTCCTATGGTTTTCACACAAGATTGCACAAGTACCACACAGTCATTCTTTGTCCTCCCTGGTCCTGGATGCTACATGATTGTACAAATACAAATGAACTTACAAATAAAATGAGTACTCAAGAATCTAGGTATTTTACATTATATCTTTGTAATAGAGGGATAAAGAAGACAGCAAGAATATGGAAAGGATTTCTTCAGATTCAGGCCTTCTTTACTGGCACTCTGTCTCAATTCCTAGAAAAATGCTTCAGCTGATCTCAGCTGTAATATTGGTTTATTGGAAAGAGTGACCTGATATGTTCCTTGGCTGATCTGAACACATTGCTTGTAGTTTAAAATCAACACCTTAAATTGTTTATAATTAAAAAAATATATATCTAATTCATTAGTCCAAGAGTATCTTAAAATGTTTCTGTATTTTCTGCCACGATGCTAACTCAAAACTAGCAGAGTGGAAATTGGAGAGAAGTAGCAGAGAAATAAAAACATATCCTACTCCATGTCCCAGCTAAGTAACTGATCAAAGCTGTCAAAGGAGCACCTTATAAACAAAAGAAAGACTGTCTAGAGAAGGGGTAAGAGTATTCTCAGGAGCTCTGCTGAAGGCAGTGCTTCTTATCCAAAAGAAAGACAGAAGCATGTAATTGTATCCTTTAAAAGTAGGTCTTACCACTTTGCTGTGTGTTACAGATCACACGTTATTTCACACTGGAAGCTTAGTGCTAAAATCTAAAACATAAGGGCCAAGTTCTGCTCTTAGATACACACACACAACTCCAGTGAACTCAAAGAGAGCTGTGTTCATATGTTTAGCAATGGAATTTGGCCCTAAATATTTAAACATTTATTCAGAGAAAAAAAAAGTTTCCCTGATACATTTGTATCTGTTATCTTATGTACACAGATTAGCACCACTGGGCACCCACATTAAAGACCAAAATGTTTTGGGGAACCATAAACTCAGCATTCTACCTGCTCTGCATGGTCAAATAACATTAATTTGTTCCAGGACGTTGAGGAAATTAAATCCTTAGCAACCTGTGGCTGATGTTATTTATTCTGCAATCCAGGAGTAATGTGATGCAAATTCCTGGCACTATTCCTATATTTCAAAAAAAAATACTGCTTTGGGTGTACCTGATTCTGGAAGTTTTCATTATATTAATATGCAATCCAGAAAGAACTAATGCCTTTCTCTGCTCACATTTCCTCTGCAGAGGAAAGCTCAATGTTTGGGTTAATTCTCACTTATCTTTCAAAGGCTAATGACAGGAGTCCATAATAACCTGAACATGTAATTTGGAAATGGTTAACCTGAGGATCCCACCTGCCCTCCATGCCACAATGGCCCCAGCTGTATTTTTGTTAGGGATACAAAGGACTCAGAAACCTGCAAATTTTCTGTGAGCAACATAATGCTTTGATTTGTATGTCTAATATGACTAAACAATAACTATATATAATGCTATTTTCCTTGGACAACTGACAGCTGGAGGAGAGCTGTGTTCCACATTCAGACACCTGAATTTAGTTGTCTACAGTGTAAAAGTTTACATTTAAGCTCCCATTATACTCAACAGTGACCTAAAGGTCAATTCACTTGTCTATAATTAAGTATCCAGTGCCATTAGAGTTGCTTTGGGTTGCCTAAGAAATGGGGCTGGCACATCAGTCAGGACCTGTGGGAGGCCATTTGCTCTTTGGAAAGGCAGGTAGAGGCCAGACAGCATTGCCCAGAGCACCTGGCATAGAGAAATGCAGTCAGTGGCTTCTGGAGAGCAATTCTGAGGACCAAGCATAAGTGTCTGCTTTAGGATGAACTGAGCTGGTCCCTTGCTTGCACTGACGTTGACTGGGTTTCCATTGACTATAATAGCAGCCTAAAGGAGACCACGTGCAGACAGATAATTTTGGGGGACTACAACTGAAACCTACTCCTGATATCCCAGTTGCCAGAATACGTACTGGTATTAGAGTAATCACCGTGCTTTTGGTTCACCAGAGTTAAACTACTTCGGTTGTCTTTTTGTGCAGTAAGGTGGTTCCAGTTAAATGTTGGCAAGCAGGAGTAATCAGCAGGGGTAATTACATGGGTGATGAATCTCTCGTCATGTTGCTTTGCTTCACTGAGTTCCCTGAGATCCAGAGGGACAATGTTTAGCTAAGGCTGCTACCTGCTCCCTTGCTAGGGGAGAGTCTCTGGCTACTAGCGACGGCTTCTCCCCTTGCTTGGGAGAATTGGAGCTTTGCCTTAATTTCTTTGACTTAATTTCTGTCATTAGGACAGAACTGGCTCTGGGCTGAAGCTCTCTAATCACAGGGGTCACACCTGAGTACTTCTGGCTGCAGAGGTGCAGTGCAGGACGTGCCGAAATGCTGTGGCCATTGTAAGAAGTAGGTAGGAACAAAAGCACATGTAGGCTTACTAGTGTGTTACTAAATCACGGAAAGTTGGGCCTTGCGCTTGGGTTTTGCATCAGAGCTAATGAGGTAAGTTATGAACGATCCAGAACCAAGAAATTCTTTGCTGGTACAAGTCATGATTTTGGTTTGCTCTGCTGGTTATCTTGGCTGGGATCAAACCCCAAGCGTTACTTCAGATAATATATAAAATTATTAGCATGAGTTTCCTTGATTGTGTGTGGAAACTCCTAACCTCTTTTGTGGAAGCCATGGTTTTGAACAGTGCACAATAAACCAGAGTTATTTAAAAGACTCTCTCAATTAGGGCGATTGATTGGGCTGGCTGACGGAGTCGGTAGCAAGGAACAGGACCCCCCAGCAGCTTTTCTTCAAGTGAATTCACACAGATCAGTCATGAACAAAACTCTGCTTTTATCCTATTTTCTATTTCATTAGCACGCCGCTTGCATGAGGATGTGCTCATGGTGTTGGCTCCTGAGAGGAGTGCGAACACGTGTGCAAAACGACCATTACAGATTGAAGCTCTTCATCAAAACTGGATTACACTTCACAGATTTCTATCTTCAAGATCGTGATGCTACCTAATTCTGTTTCTCTAGGTCTTTAATCTCCAGGCATTGGAGTTGCCTCAAATCCATTTTGGCACAGAATACATCATTATTTTCATATTGTACTCATCTACTCTCCTGCTTTTATCCATATGAGCCAGGAGTGAATAAGAGTTGGCAACTTCATACTCGACTATTATATTGCAGAGTACACTTTAATCAGCACCCTAATAAATAGCACGCCCAATTAATTGGGACAATTGCCAGCAAACCAATTCAATCCCTACACTTCAGTGGTTGTAAATGATGGATAAATAGCATGCTTGCTGTTGTCTGCAAGCATATTTGTTGTAATTAACAGGTATGATTTGGTGTTTGCTGGCGTATATTTCCTCTGCAGTGTTCTGCTCATTTTTTGAGCACGTTCCCTGTTGCAGTGCAGTTACAAAAAGTAAAGGACAGATTTCTCTTTCAGTGTTTCCTTAAATCAACTCGGTGCTCTTCTATTAAATAAATAATATAGTAGAATATAACTGAAGGGGCTTTCTATGTATTGCATTCCTATAGAGTTTTGACAATAAATGTGATAATTTAATTAGCATGTTTCTGTTTTAACATGTATAACAAATAAGACTTCGCCATAGCATGAAATAATTTAAAATAAAGTGAATGATTTTTGCTGAAGCTTTTTAACCCTATTTTTTTATTTATTTATTAACCAGGGATTGCATGATGGTTCGCTTTATATTGGTGTTTCCTTTTGGCAGACCTGCAGAAGTACAACTAGAACCGGTACGTGCTGATTTACTGTATGCACATGACACTTTCTCTCATTTGGACACCCTTTGCCAGGGAATTACATAAAATTGAACACAGAAAACCTTTCTAATCCCTTCATTCCTCAAAGATTGCTTTTAAGGAGACTGAAAAAATATTGAAAGTAAATGAATATGAAAGGGGAAATGGTACTGCGGAAATCTCAACAAGGGATCTTAAAAACCAGGATGGCTATGGATCAACTGAGGGTAGAAACATTTGTGTAATTAAAGGAGAACATCATTTGTGGGTTATCGGAAAAGAACAGTCCATGTTGGCATTTACTTTGACTTGTTGGCAGGAGGAAAAGAAACCACCCTGTACCGCTGCATACGGTTCCTTATTAGTTGTGGCTTCTACTGAGGCTCCGTCTCTTCTTTGGAGCATGGAGGATTTCTTTCATTACATAATCTGGCTACACTCTTTTTTTAAAATAGATTAAATTTTTTTTCTCTTGTGTGTGCAAATTCTCTTTGCACCAACGCTTCTATACTGAAGTTATTATGCCAAAGGAATGCAAGCGTCTAGAGTAACAATGGTTCATTTTCCTTTAATGACTTTGTCGACAGGATGGAGACATTTTTGTGGTGTGATGAATTCACTCGGTCTCCCGTTGTGTTTTCTCCACATGCTTTGGAAACTCTTTCTCTCTCTTTCTCCGAGAATTGTGGCCATCCACTCCAGCAAGAGCTTCATTACTTTATATTCATTGTATTTAAATGACACCCCAGTGGTACTGACCTCCTGGGATGATTGATGTAAATTATATGCTATGTAGGGGAAAATAAAATCCTTTTCTGACTTTTTATGTTCTGCAGAGAAATAAAAGTGAAAACAAATGACAGAGAAAATCGGGCCTATTCAAAGAGAAACTTTGTAAGCATTATGGTTTGAGCAGACTCCAGTTTGTAAAAGTGCTGAGACAGTTTATAATGACCTTATGATCTGAAAGGTGACCTGAAAAGGAAAAATAATTCTGTTTGTGCCCTTTTTTGGTTCTGTGTAATGCATAACAAAAGCTTGATCAGGTTTTTCTCTTGTCTCTATGAAGTTTTGTAAGAATTCTGACTCAATTACGGAGCAGCTACGGCACTTTACCAGCTACACAAGCACATGGTACTGTAAGGGACATAATGTTCCTCAGTCCTCTTTCCTACTGTCTTCTACTAATTTTGGGGGGATTGATTTAAGATTTCATAATCAGTAAGTACCTGCCTTGCTCATCTGCTCTGACAGAAGTTATCACCTATAGACACAGCAACACAGGGAATGTTCTTTCATAAGCCCAGCCCATTGCTGGGCTCTAATTTAAACCACTTCATAGCCAGTAACCTCTCACTGTGAGCAAAAGCATTTTGCACAGCAACAAAATTTGTCAGGAAAAGTTCTTTCAGTGCTTTTTCAGGCACCTCACCAAGTTTCATTGCTTCTATTCAAACTCCTGGAAATTATGTAGTTCACATTGGACATACTAAACCATATTATCACAGTAACTACCTTATTAAAATTACCACAAGGAATTGGCATAGTAACTTCTCTAACTTCTGTGTTTTCACATTAGTCCATCTTACCAATTTGGATATATGTAAAGATATGCATGGTGCGTATCATAGAAATACCAGCAATATGCTGCCTTGCCTTCCTCACTTTAATGTAAGGTTTTGGCAAATCACAGAATTTGGCTAAATACTTGAGTTGTCTCATGAAAGACTGCAGTATCTTTCATAACTTGACAGAATACTTTGATTTTCCTTTTGGCCAGGAAAATGCTTATCAGTAATCCTGTTTTAGCTGGGGTTGTCCAGATGTTTTTAAAATGCGTAATAGGAAGGAACAGCTCAGGTCATCCTCCTTGCAGCAAAAACTAGAATTTGCTGTAAGTGCAAGAATCAGCAGCGTGAGGCCTCTTGTTCTCTAGGATGTTATCTTAGCTGCTTGGTGTTTTGCCCTGCTGCTGTCAGTGCTTAGGCTGGTATCAGCTTTACTTTCGTGATCACAAGCAACAGAACGGAGAGCAGCGAGCAGCAGAATCGCCTCGTCTTCCTAGTGCTGATGTGGGAGGCAGGAACAGAGGAGGCCACCAGGAGAGAGCCCTAGGGATGGAATGGCTTGGGGATTGTTTGGTGTGTGGCAGCAATGCAAATTCAACATGGACTGACCAGGGCACAGCAGAAGACTTAAGACTGTAACTTTGGCTGTTATTCTCTCCACAAACCTTTGGAAAAGCAAGATTTTTGCAGTAGTCATGAATAAGACAGAAAGTACTAACAATTACTCAGCGTGCCTCTGTTGGTCACGTTTAATAAGTCCAGTTTATGCGATGGTACAAATTAGCTAGTCTCCTGACAAACCCTGCAGATGAGTGGAATGACCGAACTGAACGCACAGAACCCTACAATCAGGAGGTGACAAGGATGGTTAAAAGAAAAAAGGTTAAAAGAAAAAAGGTTGAAAGAAAAAAGGAAAAGTTAAAAGCCTGGGTGTCTCTTAGTCATGCCCTTCACTTTCTGCCTGCTGGATTGAGAGTACAGGAGGAGGAATGGAGCTATTGCTGTGAAACAGGGAAAACGGGCCCTGTTTGTGTGTGTAAGATAAACTTAAGTACCTCAACACATTAAACTATCACAGTATGTTGCAGTACGTGTTACATTGTAGTAAGGATCTACAGCTAAAAACCCATTCGCCCTCAGTTTGCTGTTTTACACCGTGAGGTGAAAGCACTGCTACTTCCACACTTCTTTCCAGCGCTGTCACAGCGGAGCCAGGAGTGCAGCGCTACCTGACTGAGGCAGCAACACAAACACCCGCATAAATCCAAGCTCCGGGGGGGACCAGCCTCCTCTCCCCAAAGCCTCTCCGGTCTTTAACACCGAGAGAAGCCCCAAAATCCTCCCTCAGCCTCCAGGCCGCACCTGCCCGAGGCGGGCAGGCGAGAAAGCGGCTGAGGGGAGCGGCGGCGGCGGCGGGCAGGAAGAGGCGGCGGAGGAGGGAGGGAAGAAACCCAGCGGCTGCCGAGGGAAACGGCCCAGAGGCTGCCGAGGGAAGGATCCCATCGGCGGCCAGCTCCTCCCCGGTCCCACCCCTCGCCCTGGGAGGCCGCGGCTGCCACACAGCAGATGGAGGCGGCGGCGGCCGCTGTGTGGCGGAACCGGCCCCTCCCCCGCGGGCGGCGCCATTTTCCCCCCCTGGCAGCCCTGCGCCGGAGAGCGGCTGCTGCTGCTGCTGCTGGGGGGGGGGGGGGGGGGGGGGGGGAAGAGATATTAGCCCCTATTTTCGCCCCTCTCTTTTCTCTCCTCGGTTCACGCAGTGCCTAGAGGGGAAGGAACGAGGTTCAGTTCCTGCCCCTCGCTTTCCTGTTTCGGACAGCAGCACACGGGGGGGGGTGGTGTGTGGGGGGAAACTGGGCACCACCAAGCCAGGCTGCTCCTACCTTCCTTCCTTCCTCCCCCCCCCCCTCCGCACACCTCAGCCTCCTCCTCCTCCATCCAACCATCCATCCATCCATCCATCCCCGGGGGTGAGCCTTTGAGTGAGTCACCAGCAAAAGCAAGCAAACGATGCCTTGCTGTTAACCGACTAACTAAGCAGGGTCGCTCCTTGGGGCGGGGGGTGGGTGGGTGGGTGGCTTTAGGAATATTAACCTCGCTGCCGGGAGGGGGTGGTGGTGGTGGGGTGTTTCTTTTTTTGGGGGGGGGGGTGTGCATTGCCTGTGGGTTGGGAGGTGGCTGCTAACCCCGGGGTCGTGCAGGGATTTTTAACATTTCCCAGGTCGTGCCGGGCAGCACAGGGTGCCCCGTGCGACCACCGCCGGGCTGGGTGGCGAGCAGCCCGGGCACGGAGGGATTTTCCTCCGCAGAAAACCTCCTGCGCTGCAGCCAGAGCCGAGATGCTCAGAAGGGGTCCTGCCTTCACCCAGGGCTGTGTGGTGAGGGCTGGTGCCCGGCTGCCAGCTCCCTCCCAGCTCCCCAGCCCTTGGGTGCTTCATAAAACAGTGCCAGCCCCTGGGAATGCCGCAGCTGGGAGGCTGCAGCCAGCTGCCCTCGCTCTGCTCTTGCATGGCTTGTGGCCTGCGTGGTCGTTGCACCTTGCCTTGTCGCTTTGGTTGTCCTCTAGCTAAGTTGGGAGACGGTTCTGTTTTTTATTTATTTATTTATCTATTATTGTAAACTTAAGGTTATGTAACCCAGGTCGGACTCTGACCTGCCATATGCTGCCTACTGTGGGGTGGAAGTAATTTCTCGTCTCTCCGATGCTGTGAAATGTCAGGCGTTTGTAATATTTCTCTGGAAGGAGTGGATTTTGTTTATTTTGCACAAGCAGGCATGGTGGTTTGTTGATAGAAATCTTGTGTTATTTCTTACGGAATTTATTGGTTACTGTTAAATGCTCAAACCTAGGGATAACTGCTGCTCTGAAAGAACACTTCTCTGTGTAGACTTTAAGTGGTTTTATTATTTACTAACTATATTTTCATATGTCCTATGTTCAGATCAACTGCTTATAAGTTCCTAGAAATTATACAAATGAATTCTTTGCAGTCTATGAATGCAAAGCAATACACATGCAAAATATTTATTAGTGTGTACATGGAGGGGAGGCAAGAGCCTGACGCTGTGCATTACCAAGTTTGCTGTGTGGCGTTAGTGTTAATGGCTTATTGTGAGACATCAGATTTCCTGAGAGTGAACCTGTTTCCAAGTTTGCAGTTCTGTTGATGATATGCTTAAACTTTCTTTTGAAGTCTTTGATCTAACTCCCACGTCATTCTCGTTCTCGGTGCAGGCCTCTCTTTCCTTTTGACTTAAGGCACTGCACCCAGCGCGGTGCTGGCTTACTTGGCAGGGTGCAGTGCACCCTCCCTTTCATCCCTTTTACATATTTTTCTTTATTGTTGTCCAGATCCAAATGGCATGGAAGGCTGTGTCATTCTTTCTGTTAACTTTGGTGGACCTTGTGCTGGCTCATGCACTCATGTTACTAATATGCAAATCAGATTTTATTTTGGTGACTTTTTGTCCTTTGTATTGTTGCTGTACAGATATGAATGTTGATATTGCAAGCAGCATTTCCAGTTTGTATGGCTTTCTGAAAGTCTTGTCTCTGAGTCTTGTGAATGTACAAAGTTGTTATGTTTCATTTACGTACAGGAAGTTGTGTTGATTCTGGAGAAAAGGTTGACATCTAACCAGAATATGCTAAAAAACCAGGAGCAGGAAATCTCAGAGACATGACTTTGGAGCAGTAAATGAGAAATCTCTCTGTGCTTTAGTGGCTCACGGGTTTTGAATATATGGATTTGGAAACATGGCCTAAGGTTTAACAGGATTCAGTGGCCTCTAGATTATTTTCTAAGCCTCTGAGTGTCATAACCAACAGAATTGTTTTCAGGGACTTAATGGTGAATAACACAGAATGGAGCTGTCTTAAATTTGATTAGTCAATTAGAAACTCGTCAGCATAAGCAAGTTATTATTTAGTAAGCTACAAATGTTTGAAGAATTACTATATAATAGTCTAAGGTGACACTGAATGCTGTTTGTGTTGTTACTGCTTTTCTGCTGTGATGCCCTCAAGCCGTGAGACCAGCTAGACAGTGTATTTCTAGGTCATTATTGCAAGGGTGTTTTAAGGCATGGGGCCAAACCCATGCACCGTGATTATCCCAGAGAAACTAATTGAGTTGACGCTCTTGTTGCAGTTGTGAAATACCCAGAAGTGTAGATATATCAAGTATGTAAAGAAAAGGAAGCTGGTTAGGCCTCATGTTCTCATGGAAGCAGGCAGCAGTGACTCAGTTATGAGTTTTCTGGGGGCTGAGCGGAAAGCTGCGTGTCAAAGGTACTGAAAACATTATTGATTAGATCAGTAATTTGTGTCTGGGATGCTTGGCATTCATAGTGCTACATGTAATCATTATTAACTTGAACTACCCTAGGTAAGCATTCATCTCCAAGATCACTCAGTATAAAGTTCTATTTATAAATAAGCTTTGGCTTTCCACTACCCCTATATTTTGCATACGTTTGAAGTACCGTGTTTGATTACAATCAGGTATTCACAGAGTCAACTGTAAAGTTTCTAGCTCGCACGGCTCGCTGTACTGCCACAGGAGAAGTAACAGTAATGGAAAAAAGGGGCCAAGAGCTTGCCTGGAAGGGGAATCTGGAGCACCTCGGTGTTGGCCTAACTCTGGCAAACATTGCCCATGTAAATCATACTGGATATCTCTCTTGATATTTCTTAATAGCTTTTAAGAATGATACACTTAATAATGAGGGGAAATGTGTGTTTTCAAGAAAGGAATGTTTTAGCAGAAATCTATCAGAAATCATCTGTGATTGTGAGATTTCTGGAAGGGGATGTTACTGACTTACCACTAGACCTAGTTTTTGCAACTGTTAGACCTACTTCTTAGGAACTAGGTTTAATATTAACTAAAATCATGAATATTACTAACTAATAATGAGTCATCTATATTGAAGCTCTGTCTGTTATCATTTTAGTTTGCTTTGTGCTGGGTGTTGTGCAAATAAATAACAACGGAGGTAAGCGTTTTCTGCTTTAGGGAATTTAAATTTATGATGGCAAGCAGTGATCTCAGAAAGGAGAGGAACAGATCAACAATAAAACCAGAAAAAAAATCTTATAATCTCAGCTATGTACTTGACTTGTGTTGCTTCATTAGGAATTTTTGATATACTTGAGGGCAGCAATGGGCAAAGTATGAAAAAGTTCATATGCCAGAGTATTCGGCTATGGTCAGGGTCAACTATATCACAAAATGATTCTAATTGTACTCTAAATAGAGAATTAAAGACAGCTCAGGGTGATGTCGAAGGGGAGGATCAACGTGATGGGTTGTGGAGAAAATGCCATCCTGAAAGGAGTTGAGCAGGTGGAAGTAGGTGAAAGAAAGATTTGGAAAGAGAAATTCTACAGAGGAAAGAATAATTTAAAGCTATCGCTAGGAGGCAATAAAGTTGATACTGCTTTTCAGAGAATCCAGCTGCATTCCTGAAACCTTAACATTGAAGTTACTCTAGATGGAAGTGAGGGCAGATGGGCGCCAAGATGACTGATGGATTTGCTTGTTGGCTGAAGAGCGGAAAAGCACACTGGCAGAACTGGGTTGAGGTCTACGTATTCATATATGGATGTTTTGCTCTTCAGGAAAAGTGAACTATTGAGTAAATTACAGGTTGGGGTCAGTTCTTTGCGTGCTGGAATCGTATGTCAGTCCCAAAGGTTTGAAGCCAGTTCTTATCACAAAATGTGCAAGCTATGGTTGCTTCACAGAAAATTGGCAGGGTTTACTGCAGGAAGATCCTGGTCATTAAATTGCGTGTCTATGCAATAATTAAATAATTAGTACAGAAAATCTAGAATGCTGCCAGTAAAATGCATTTTGGAGAAACAAAAAAAAACCTATTACTAGTGCAAAGTTATGGTTACAAGAGCTGGATTCTGGAAGCCGTGGAAATTCAGTGTCTGCAGGAAGGAAGAAGAAGTCATTGGCATTTAATTTGCATTGCCAAGAGCTGCCAGAAGTGGCAGATTTTTGCAAATCTGCTGCATGTTCGGTTCAGGGGGTAAGCGTATACATGAGATTAACTTTCCCTGTCTTCTTGGTAAAAACTCACTTCTGGGGAAGGACAGAGCTCTGATTAGACTTCAGTTAGAAGCTCTGAGAGAAGTATTTGTAAACATCTCCAGATGTGGAGACATACCTCTGATGTAAGATTATGCTGTATGTTTCTCAATCTCAAATAAAATAGTTACATCTGGGTATTAGTATTCTTTCAGTAGTCCAGGCCATTCTGTGGTCTGTTTCTGAAGAGGCTTAAATAACTGTCATGTCTAACTCATGGATGGACAAATAATAGCTTAAAATATGAGCACATAGAGTCATTTCTAGTCAAATGCAGTGGTTACGGTGTAACTGAATCAGGAGGTTGTGCTTTAGTCTGTAGTAGGTTAGTGGCTTTCTTTCTCTACAAGTTAGCGAGAGAGAGTCGTGCGTGTTCATTGCTTTCATCTAAGGTCTTCAGTAAAATTAATACACAGATAAATTCTTATCAGGTGTAGAAATGAACATTCCAGATTATTTTCTCTTTAGGCATGTGGAACAGGACAGTCGTAAAGATAAGATCAATGTGATACAGCTTAATCTCAGTGGCAATGGGTGCATGTATTTGAAGATTTGTTTTGCTGTTTGTTTTCAGGCATGCTTGCTTCTTGTTTCATTTCTAAATGGGAACGAATGAGAGTGGCCTTTTAAAGGTAAAGGGGGAGAATGATGTCCAGTTGTGAACTGAACACATTCTTCTGGGCTTTCTGAACATGTTTTGCTCCAAGAAAGAGAGTCATGGTTAAAAATGAGATGCTGATTTGTCTGGGTGACGAAATCGGGGCAGCACCTTGACAGCCATAAGATGAGTATTTCATTCTGTTATTCACTTTAAAGTAAAGCTATCGTAAGAATCAAGTCTATCAGGTAACAAAAGGAAGCAGCGATAGCAGATGTAATGTGTTATCCTTAGCATGGATAGTGCATGCGTTCCACTTTGTGATACTTTGTTGAGTAATTAAAAAAATGGAAGAAAGCTCATATTGCATCCCTAGCTTTGAACAGTATTATTGCGTGCAGACCTGACACAGATGTATCACTGCCTGCCCACACGCTTCTCCTCATCCTGCATTTGATCTGGCTGTTCCTAAAAAATAAAAAAAAATAAAAAAAATTGTCCCTTTGCTTTATCTGCTTGGCTTTTAAGAGGCTGTGTTTAGGGAATTTGGAAGTCGTTCGCCCTATTGTTTGTTTCTTATTTGTTACACAGCAAGTTGATTGTGACCTGGTAGACCTGGATGAGTTAGGGGCTGATAAAATAATTTTGTTACAGATTTTGAATTGTTGCTGCAAATTCTAGGTCATCCAGGCATTGTACTTATATGAGACCTTTTGCTTAGGACCATTTCTGGTTCCAGTCTGCTTGAACAGCTCAGGGGAACTTAATATGTTTCTGAGTTATTCCATGCTACTGGAGGAGTGGGTGATCAGTGAAACAATACATGTACTCCAGCATTTGACTATGTTTCTTAAATTTTTTCATCGTACACTTACAAAGCCAGTCTTGCATGTGTTCAACAGGGATTACAGATTTTTATTTATTTATTTAAGAAATGCACTAACAAAAATCTGATTTCCTGTAGTTAATTAAGTTCTCACATCTCCAGTCCTAGAAGGCTGTGTCTTCTGCTCTCTTGTGTGCTGGTGAGCTCATGTATGCAGTAAAATCCTTGGTGGTGATAGTCTAGTTAACCTAATTGCTCTGAAGTAGGGGGTGTGAAAACACAACTGTTCGTTTTAATTTTGTGTTAACTCATTGTTGTCTTGGCATTTATTTCCTACCTGTCTTGCTTGGATTTCTATAGATGAAAATCTGTCAGTCTTTACATTTCTGCACGGTTTGGGTTATGTGCAAAATGTATTTATGAAAGACAAGAAAAGATGACTGGTGCAGTATCCACAATGGATGCATGTTTGAATTAAGCCCTCATAAAATCTACAGTAAGAATCTTACTGTAAGAATTTGTGCAGGATCACTGTGTTTTTTCAGCAGTACCATGCTTTACACTGTCACAGACATAAGAAAATTTACAAAATCTCAAGGAAATATAGATAAGTTAGCTACGTGACTTGATTTTGCAAACACTTTGGGGGACTGAAAACAAATATAGCCAGTGACTTTATACGTTATTGAGTTATTATACACTATTTAATTATATATGGATTGAGTTTTGAGTAAAACTCTGTTAGGCCTTTCAGATTTGAATTTCCCTCCTCTGAGAAACACTTTTGTTTTAAACTGACCCAGCTAAGATGCTCATTTGTCTTTTGTTCAAAGTGAAAGCTGCAGAGATACAAGTTTGCTCTTCCCGATTAAGTTTTGATCAATTCTTGAGCAGAAATATCGGAGGGCTGGCAGCCCTGAGATCCTCACACAGCAACTTGGCCATGGTGGCTGGTGGAAGTATTTGATAAGTATTTCAGAATAAAAGATGGAGCAGTATCTTTTTTTTTTTTCTTTTTTTTTTTTTTTTTTTTTTTTTTTTTTTTCCCCTTCTCCTCAAGGTTGCTTATGTATTTTCCAAATGAAATTAAGCAGCTTGGAGGTTGGTGCTGTACAAGTCTAGCCTGTGTATTAAATCCCAGTTTCAGGAGCACTGGAACTTGATCTCTCAACTAGATCTTGAATAAATGCATGGATTGTACATGTGGCTTATGGATTGAACAGCTTTAAGTGTGAGTTAGTGTTGCTTGGGAACTTCAGTTGGATCCTATAAAGGATGGCTCTGAAGTGCAAGTCTGCCTGTCCGTTTTAACTCGGTGAAAAGGATGGGTCTACATTTGTCAAGAAACATCTTAGAATTGGTTTCCCCCAGCCAAGATTTCTTTTCTTCTGCTCATTTATATGGAACAAGTGCTATTTTCTATTGTGACTGCTTTATGTGACAGATATCAAGGTTACAGTAGATGCTTTAAAATGTGTATTTATATTAAAGATTATGTATTTTTATTACACATACTACTGCAAGATTCTGATTATGGGAAAAGAATTTGTAAAAGCTGGAGCTGTCTGGATAAGACCTCGTAATTGCTAGTTCCAGCTAGCGTTAATCAGAAGTTATCTTCTCTTTGCTAGAGTTCATGATTAAAATACGGCATGTTGAAATAATCTGTGACCTAATCTGAACATCTGAATTCGTTTTGTAGAATATGGCAAACAGCTGCATTTCAGTTTGGGGCTAAAATAAATACAGTATATTGACCCACTGAAGATTACAGTAGGCTTTTCAGTTCCATGTTAGCTGTACTTATTGAAGAAAATTGATTTGAGAGTGCTTCTGCTTTTGAATGATTTTTTTTTTTTTAATGTCCGGAAGAAAGGAAATAGAACATACGGATGATGGGACTTTGATGTGTAAAGAAGTTAATTATCTAAACCATCAAACAAAACATGGGCTGTGGAAGTAATTATTGTGAAGGGTCTGACGAAGCCTGACAAGCTGTTGGTTTTATGTCAAGAAAATGCTGTACACCTGCTTGATTTGAAAGTTAAATCATTTGGTTGCAGAAGGAAGACCAGAGCTTGCAGGGAAGCAGTAGCTGATAAGCTTTCAGCTCCTAAACATACTGATACTAGTACAGATGTACAGCCCCTCAGGTTTTTGAAGGAGACTGTTCTAGCCCATTGGAAGCACCTTAAAAAGTATTTACTCCAAAACAGGACAGCTGTGAATCACAAGTGTTACACTGAGGTGGCAACTGTGGAATTGTCCCACGTTTTGGGGGGGAGTTCTGAATGGATGCCTCGTTAAATTAGCAGAAGAGACTCCATGGATAAAACAAAATGTCTGTACTGAATGTTCAAAGAAAATAGCCATGTCATTTAAATGATCTTGATAGTTGAAAAAAAAAAAAAAATCATTCAAACTTATACAGAGGATAAGGATTTTTTTTTTTCATCACTCAGTTTTGAAACTCTAAGGAACATACAAGTAGTATATTTCAGGATTTTTTCTAAAGCCATTTTTGGGAATATTAACAGAGATGTTCACCTGATTGCTCTCTCTGGGGTCTGGGTAAAATACCAAATATTGTAAGACTCGCCGTCGCCCATGGTGAGAGCTCATTGGCAAAGACTAAAAGGACCAGTTGTAGGAACATGATACATGCTTTGGATCTTGTTTGTGTAATGAAACACTATTTGCCAAGTGATAAAACCAAATAATCAAAAAATAAACTAATAGTCTGCATTCTGCAGATGATTACAGGTTTGGTCATATACGTAGAAGGCAATGGGTGTACTGATGCTTGCAATTAATACAGATGAAATCAAATGGAAAATGGGTGTGTTATGGGAGTTTGGTGGGCAGAACAATTTTGTCCAATGTTTGAGTAAGAGTTTCCATGGTTTTCAATGAAACTTTAAAATAATGCATAGTCCCACAAGATTGACTGCATTAATTTTTATTGAGGAAATACTGGTACTGTGGTATTGAATATAAATGTATAGCTACTATATGTGTCACAGTTTGTCTCAATGAAATAACAAACAGTAAAATGCAGATACATTTCCAAAATTTTTAGGCTGTGAGCATCAGTGCAGCTTCCTCTTTATTCCCCTCTGTGTGTACGCAGAGCTTTCCTAGAAACAGTCAGCTTCCTTCACGTTAGAGAGGCATTTTTTCCGTTTTTTGGTGTAATTCACTCATTTGACAATTGAGTTACTACGGCTCTTTGGTGACTGCTGCCTATGGCAGGATTCTGCCAGCACTGAAGCCTGGTGTAACTGCTCTTCTGATTAAAATCAGACTGCAGTGGGAGTAAGCATGTGATTAAAGTTACACATGTGCATAAGTGCTTGCAGGATGGGGACTTAAATTAGAATCTGCTTGAAGATAAACAGAAGTCTGTTTAAAATCTACTTGAAAGCACCAATAAAAATGTAAACTTATATGTAAATGCATAAACTTCTTATTATATTTGTTGTCCATCCATAAGCTATTATACCCTCAGCCTATGAAAATCCTAGTTTTGTTGTTCCTTTTTGAATGTGTCTTGCACTCCTTATGTAGTGTTAAAGTTTTTGTAAATCAGAGCCTAATATTTGTGATTGATCACAATGTTTTTAATGGCATGTAATATAACCGTTCTAGGTTATATTTTTAGAAAAAGAAATCCATCTTAACTTTAACGTTTAAAGTGAGAAAAGGTAAAATGGCAAAACAAGTTAACATCTGCTTTTCATTATCAGTGCTACTACTAATAGTACAAGGAATGATCAGTACAACTGAGATGATACTAGTGTGCAGCAAACTGGTTAGAAGAGGTAAAAAAAAATAGTGGAAATGTGTTCTGTTTGTGAGAATTATTGCTTAGTGTGTGCAGTTCTGTGTTTAAAAAAAAAAAAAAAAACCTTGAAGGGGAAAAATGAAACTCCCTATTCTATGGCTATGGAATTTTCCATAAATAAGCTTCGATTTCCCAAACTTGTAGTAATTTAAGATATATTATAAAATGAATTTGGTTAAAGGCACTCAACATTTTATTAAAAAGGAAAATGTATGTGTGTTAGATTTACTTCGTAGAATAAGAGGAGAACTGTCCCTGAATTTTTTTTTTTTTTTTTTTTTTTTTTATTTATAAGAAATATGCATGGCAAAGCTATAAAATATTTCGCATAAAGTTATACCTCTAGTTCTGGAGGTATCATGAAGATGTGCAGGTACCACCCTTTCCTTTTACAGTGCATTTCTGTTTTAAAGACTTAAGGCTGGTTTTGTAGTCCTGCTGATGAAGAGAGGTTGAGGGAACTGGGGTTGTTTAGTCTGGAGAAGAGGGGAGACCTTATTGCTCTCTGCAACTACCTGAATGGAGGCTGCAGCAAGGAGAGTGTTGGTCTCTTAGGAGACAAGTGATAGGATGCGAGGAAATGACCTCAGATTGTGCTGGGGAGGCTTAGATTGGATATCAGGAAGTATTTATCCATGGAGAAGGTGGTCAGGCATTGGAACGAGCTGCTCACAGAAGTGGCAGAGTCCCCATCCCTGGAGGAATTCAAACGATGTCTGGACGTGGTGTTTAGGGGAATGGTTTAGCACTACTAACTTGTAGTGTTAGGTGTGTTTCAGAAAGGAACTTGTGATAATAGTGCTCATCAAATTTTACCTGGCTTTTTCTAATACTCTGTTTTATTCCTCTTGGTCTCAGTGGAAGCAGCACAGACTGATTTACCACTGCCTGCGACAGCATAGGAATAGAAGAGAATGTTTTGGGTAGCAAGACATTAGCGGCAATGAATATCATATATTCCAGAATAACAGTAATTTTAGTCTAATAATTTTCTTCGGTGCTTTTAGGGTACCTCTAAATGGGCTCCTGAGAAAATATGTTTAAAAATAGCACACGTTTCCAATTTTTCCTGAAGTTACAGTAAGCATCTACTCTCTCTTATGGTGTCTGTGTTGGGTCTCGGGCATCTTTTTGCATGCAGAACATTTATGTTCAAGTCCACCCTGAATAGTTTGTCTTCCCTTTTGAATATCTAGTGTGGAACGTACGTAGCAGCCATTGAGGTGAACTTCTTCTACAATTATTACAAGTTTCTCTTACGTGTTCAGTCACTAAAATGAAAAATGTGCTTTTTCAGTTGGCTTTCTTAATAGCTTTCATGTCATTGCTGCATGAAAGGCATTGTGAAGTCCTATATGAAACACAGAAGTAGGCCTGGAATTTCTAAGGCACGTACACTTTTATGAAGGGATACATAGTTGTTACTGTTCTTCCATATGTTCTCTTTTAAAATATATTTATAAGTTTTGTGTTTCTTTTGTTTACTCAGATGAGCAGCACGGTGGCTAGCCCGATGTCAGCGGTCGCCTCTTCAAGCACTGGAAGAGGGACAGGAAAATCGACAAGCTTTACACCTGAATTGCAAAGTATGATGTAAGTAATAAGTCAAAATACCTGGTAATATTGTATGCTTCTTCTAGCTAGCTCTTAGAATGTATGTATAACAGGCAGGGGAGAGTGGCTATTAGTGATGAAACTTATGGATTTTTCTGGACTTTTTTTTCTGAATGGATTTTATTTCTCATTTGGAAAACATTCAAAGATAAAAAAGCAAAGACTTAGTTAAATAACAGAACACTCCCTGTACTGAATGGAGAGAAAAGTCTTGCTGATTCTATGTATCTTTAATGTTACTTTAGACATAATTTAAGACCTATGTTTCTCAATCCTTCACCAAAGAAAGCTGTTCCTGTTGTCCTTTTGCTTATTTAAGTTTTCTTGTGTTAACGTCTTCCTGTGCTAACATAGAAAGGTAGACTGCTGAGATCATAATATTGCACATGAAATTAAGATATGGAACAGTTGCAAATAACTTATCTTTGTAACAACTTTACTTCCTATCAGCCAAAAAACATTTGTTGTTGTACTTAATGAGACTTCCAGGCTGTTATGCTGCATGATTTTGTAGTTTACTTCTAAACTTTGGATGGTATATGAACAGGTGGGCTTTGTCAGTCTCAAAGGTATTTGCATAATCAGAAGGGTTCCTTCTGGAGAAGTCTTTATCTTGGCTAGTAACCTATTTCACTGGGCTGACTGCAAATCTTCATTTGGTGGAAAGCAACATATTCATCAAAAATGTGGCTTGCCATTTTTTTCCCCTTTTTATGTGTATCCAAGACACTGTACTGTTGGGATGGGGGGTGGGAAAAGTAATGAGCTTCTTCCATGTGGATTTGTGCTCCTGATTTATCAGGAACTTTAAAAAGTATTTCAGCTTAGAGCTAAAAGATATCTAAACTCAGATAGAAAACTAGGCTCTAGTGGCTCGTGTCTAAATTGTGCATTTTTCAAGATATATGATTATGAATGTTACTTATTGAGGGGGAGAGGATGCACATTTGCCAATTGCTGAGGTCAGCTGCACATAAAAGGGAGCTTTGCTTTATGAAATCTTGCAAAAATATCTTAAAGGATTTTTCCCTATGTTCATTTGTCAAAGTTGAAAACGAAATGAAGAAAGCTAGCCCCAGAGTACCAAAACATAAATCCACGTTCTCAAAAGATAGTGGTAATCATTGGCTCTTTTCACTAAAGTTTGAGCTCTGGAAGACTGTTCAGGATGTTGTTTAAGATAGGGTGAGTTAAAGTAGGATGGACTTAAAAGGGAATTAATTTTGGGCTACTGATCCTTACTTTGTCAAAGTCATTGAAAACACTCAATATTTGAAAGCTTCGTCATACTATGTTGCTTCATATTTTACTTTTTAATTTATTTTTCGTAAGCTATATTTCAGTAAGAATAGTCATAATGTTCATCTTCTGACCTGTAGGTGAGTAACTACATTTTAAAGGTAGAGAAGTTTTTCTGTATACAAATTATGGGTGCATCCTGATGGTTTTTATGATTATTTAATTATTTATTTACGATATTATTGTCCTTTTGATTATTTTTCTTCAGGTAATATAGTTGAACGTGTACTTAATTGTATATGTGTCAATTTTTAGGTAGTTTTATCTTAAATGCTCTACTCTCACCCTTCCAGTTTCCATGGTGTTAGAGCTGAATGTAAGAATAGGATGAATGTTAAAGCTTTATTTGTGTATTTATATTTACAAATATGTAAATATTTTTCCCTGACAGTTGTCTTCAACCAGAAAGAAGTTAAAGTATCTCAGGCCTCCACAGGTTATAATTATTTACCTGGATTAAAAACTATATTTGGCTTTTTGACGCAATGGAAATACTTGACATCTTTAGTATTGCTCTATCACTTTAGGTACTCTCCTTGTTTTTACTTCTTTTGTAGTTGTGAAGGAGTTCAGTCAGGAATTAAAAGGTGTCTCAGGTCACTTCAGACTACATATGAATTTGCATTTTTGTTTGTTTTGATCAGCTATGGACATGACGATACTATGTAAGAAAAATGGTAAATTTCTTCCATGTCACATGCTAAAGAGTCAGGTTCTACAAAGAGTTCCCTGTCAAAAGCAAAAGATGTAACTCATTTTCATTTAAATCTCCTTAAGAGACTATTAGACTGTTGTAGGTGGAGCACGGGACACATTACATTAGAGTATTTTTTGCTATAATGTAAATGAGATAATGAACTATTTCCTGTGTATAGCTTCTAAAGGAGATGAGCGCTTTGTTACAAACCCAGTGATTTGCTGTACTGCGTTCCTTTTCAGATAGAAAATGTAGGTTTTCTCCCTCAAAAGAATCCTGTTCAGTTATTGTTCACATCTATAATAGTCATGTACACTGCAAAACACATCTGTTGTGCTTTGTGGAGAAAATAGCTCTAACTAGGCTTAAAAACAAAAGAAGAGCCAGGAAGCTTGGAGTCAAAGGAGGCTGTGCATCTCTTTGGGTCAGTATCTGAGGAGCCTGCGTTTTATTTAATTGTGCACTTCCTGATAAAGCATTTGAAACTACCCTCCCCGCCAGTATACACACGATCCTGTCAGAATGTAGAAGTTATTGTTGGCCATATAAATGGAAGAAATAGACATTTTCCTTTTGCTTCAGAACTGGTGAAGTTATACTTCGAGAACTATACAAACAGCTCTTCTGTGCGTGAAACGCTTTACACAAACAGTTTCATTTAAATAGTAGCAACTGAACAAATTCCCTGAATGTAATGAGCGTGTTGAAAATTGCATTTTTTTAATTGTTTGCTTGGGGAAAAAGAATTGGGAGTCTTGAAATGATAAAGTGCCAGGGATGAACCATGTGGAGAAAAAAATGACAACTGTTTCTTTTGGCCTGCACCGCAAAATGAAGTTACCACTTTAAAAGAACTTTCCAGGCTCTGACAGAAGCTGACATTTTTTATAAACTACATAATTTAGGAAGTTACAGATTCTCCCATTTAGGCAATTTATAATAAATCCATGCTGTCATCCTAAGATCCTGGGAAACACTGAAGGCTGGAGGATTACAGTGCAGAAAAGGTGACATCTTTCTTAAAGAAAAGAAAATAGAGGTGGTAGCTGCATGGTTTCATTGTGAGGTTGAGGAGGAGCACCTATTTCACACAATTTATATGGAGTAATACGAAGAGTACCTTCGGTTTGTCCTGCCTTTCTCTACAAAAAATGTGAAAAGATAAATTTGTGAGAAATAAGTCATGTTAGTGGCACTGGGTGCTAAGCAAGAATGGCATTTAGTAGTTGCTAATGTTAAAAAATGGACTGCTGGATCACGAGGACTTAAATGGCAGAAGAAATGTAAAGAAATTCTATCTTCAGTGTAAAATATCCAATTCTGTTATAACCCTGCAGTGAAATCTGCAAGTCTGTGTTTAGTAGTGCCTCACAGTCTGAACGTGGTATCTTGTAAGTTTGGAACACGCAGCACCTAAATGTTGAGTAAAGTTTTGATTCTCCAGAATGCTTAAATTTACCTGTAATGTTAAGCTTGTGAGTGATCCCCTTTAAGGTGACGAGGTTATATGCATGCTATGTATATCACATATGCTATGCTTATTTTTTTTAACCGAAGCAGTAGGGAATGAACTGAATCCTTCTGGGAACTGTGTTTTTATGATAGTCTCAAAAATATTATTTCTGATGCATTTGAGGAAATGTACAGGGGTCTTGAAATGAAATCACAAAATACTGCAGAAACTTTGTCTTAAAACGCATAAATCAGTTTTTCATAATATGTTTATATAGATATATACACTCACTAATAAAACAGTTCTGGTTTTTCTATTGACGATTAAGACTTTGTTTTTCAGAATAAAATCTGTCTAATGTCTAGTGCTCCGCTAGTGACCTGTAGATTTTTCTTTGACTCCCACATTATTTATTTGTATTTAGTTATCTGGTTATGTTACTGTAGAATTATAGCAGTAAGGTGTTAAAAATTAAAAAAAAAAAAAAAAAAAAAAAAAGTTTCAGCAGGTTTCATGTATTTTTCTGAGGTTTGTTTTAGGTGGTTTCATTTGGCTGATATACAACTTGTTTCCAAACTAACTGCTAACCTTAGGTCAGTTGTACTTAAATTATAGTTCTGCCCAGAAGGTTCTCAACCATGATGATTTCACAGTAGCAGCTAAAATTCGTATTTCGGTTGAAATCATGTGTTGTAATATAAGCACTGGTTATACAGAGAATTTCTAGAAACCGTGAAGTTCTAAATACTAGTATAGAACAATTTGCAGATGAAGGGTTTTTTCTTTCTGTCAATAACATGCCTTGAAATCAGAGCTATTTTAACTGTTTGCAAAAATAAAAAATACTAATTATTGTAATCTGAAGTCCATTCAGAAGTTGTTTTTATTGATTCAGTCTATTTTTTTGAAAACTCTTTAAACAGAGGGAGAATAGGCTATGTTCAAGATTAGTTTGTTACCAACAGAATAATTTTAAAAATCACGTAAGAATTTTACAATGGCAAATATATATTAAAAACTAATCTGACACATTTCAGTTCACTGTATCCTACAGCTTCATCCCGTAGGTGACCCCAGTGTTCAGTTTTGTGTGCTTCAGCGCTTATATATCAGCTAAAAAGTTGTAGAATTGGGCTCAAACTTGATGATAAATCTTGGAATTACATAGTGCTAATTAGTTATGCTTCATTATACTTTATTATCAAAGAGTGTATTTGTGTCAGCTGCATTCTCAGTGCCACCACATGCAGTGTCATTGGTAGTGGTAGCCTGTATTACCTTGTTAATGCAAGCTGGTTTAAAATAATGCCGTTTTTGTGAATTCTGTGTTATTTTATTTTCAGACTCAAAGTTGTCCCTCCCCCTATCTACTTTATATGCGTTTTGCAACCACGTATTTTGTCTGAAAAACAGCTTTTTTTGTCAACTGTAACATGATTCTATGTTTTCTTTATAACAGATTTTTTTTTAAGTGAAATGTTGAAAATGTGGTCCTTCAAAAACAAAAAATTAAAAACAAAAACAAACAAACAAAAAAAACAAACACACACAAAACCAAACTACTTTCCATAACAGAAAAGGCCCTACTTTCACTACTCTGTTTAGTCAAAGTTGCCTATTTTTATGGATACCACTACAAATGGATTTATTTTTCAGGACTAGCTCTTGGGTAAACATACCTCGTGGTGCATTTAAACAAGGAATTCTGTCACTGAGACCTCTCTGTTGGCTTGTTCATTAGCTGGCTGTGTGGCTGCAGATTGTCTTGCTTGAGAAGATACAGATACACATTTTCTGTAAAGTTTAACTCTTCTCTTTGTTTATGTTAGAAATTGGCCTTAATGCAGGGCAAAATGCAAATATGTGAGAACAGATTTATTTTGGTTGTTCTTTTGGCTTCAGTATATAGTGTGAAGACCATCGTGCTATAGAAATATTTAGGATGATGCTAGTTAGCTGCACAGAAGGCCATGGATAGGCAATACGTTTGAATTTAGAACAACTTTAATTCCATTTTTAATAGTTTATTTTTCAGGTGCATATAGCTGCCTATAACTCCAGTGATGAAAAAAAAAAAACACAGTATTTTATGCTTAAAATGTAAATTTAAACATTTTTTTTGCATATTTGGTTCAGCTCAGAGTTACCAGAGCAAGGAAAAACACTGTTGCCTAAGTGCTTTTTATAAAAGTTAAAAATAAAAGTAAAAACTTCTAACTCTGTAGATCTGTGGCACTGCTGTGGAAAAGTTGCATTGTTATAACTAACCAAAACTCAAAACTCAGTGTAGTGACACTGTGCTACACCACACCACAGGCAATATCTGGATGCTCTGTGTTGACATAGGAGGTCAAAAACACGATCCCTGAACTAATCTTTTGTCCCACTAATGTATTTAGATAACTCCTGCTGACTTGAGTTGGATTAGAATTTGTTCATCACTGAATGCCCGGGAAGATTTTACTGGTGTGTCCCAGTACTGGGTCTTAAATTTATTTTCAAATAGAAAAATGCAAATGTTGTTAATAACGAGTGCTTTTGTATGCTAAAGTAGCATTTCCATGTCAGTTAGAAGGTTCAAGGAACTTGTTTCTCAGTGCTAAAGAAATGCATACCGTATATAACATGAAAGGACTACGATGCATACAGGTGTGTTTTGCCACCTAGGTTTTTGTTTATTTATCCAGCTCCAAGTATTAGAATAATTATAATTAAATACAGAATAATTATAATTAAATACTTCATTAAGATTACATGCTAATTAAATAAAAATAAATATGCATTTTATGCTGTTTGCAAGACATAACTCCCTGTTGAATATTCTACCTAAAGTGTTTTGTTTTATGAATTAATAAGAAAACTTTTAAAATATTCTCTATCTGATTTCTAGCTTCTGCTGCTACTTGTTTTTTTGATAAACATCTAATTTATTATTCTGGTCTTCAAAACTTTGTTTTTTATAATTCTATTTGTGATAATGGCCTTGATTACTTTGTGAGTTTTTTTTTTTGTTTTTTTTTTTTTTTTTGTTTTCTGTTTAACACCCAAATGTATAAGATGACTGGCCCTTGTGAGCAAGCATAAACACCAGAGCTGCCATTCCCCTCATGCCAGGTTCCTCAGGAGGTTTCCCCTCATGCCAGGTTCAGTTCTTCCCCGGGAGAAAGAAAGTTTTTAGAGTGTTGCCTTTCGTATATCTTAGGTTTCTTGGAATGCGGAGTGCATGCGGGCCCTGATTCTATTTGAAACAAGTAAATGATTATGGTGACTAGGAAGTTATGCTGAATAGACAGTCCATGTGATTGTTTTTAATAAAATGGTGCAGGATTCATGCAGCTTGCAACGCCCAATAAACATGTGCTTGAGTTGAATATTAATAATAATTTGTTTTATCTTACTGTAATGAGATATGATAGTATTCACAGAACCCTTTTATGACTATAACCTTATGACTTCAGTCGTTCGTATGCCTATCCCTCTTTGCTTTGAAGTTGATCAGCGAAATCATCTGACTCTGGATAGTTCATTTGGAATGATAGTGGAAGAAAACAGCAGTAATGACCTGGCTTTGGGAGCATTCTGGTTAACCAAACTGTAATTTGGGATTGTAAAGAATTTCTCTATTCTGTCCTGTACTTGTTTACCATATCTGAACCCTGAATTTTGCTGAGATTGCATTGTTCAAAAATAACCAGTTTAGCCTACTGAGCTGAAAGCCCTCTCTGCAGACTTTTTTTTGACCCTTTGCTAAAGACAGAATGGCAACAGATGTGATTGGAACTTATTTACCCAACAGTGTTTTTCTTCTTGTGTCTACCTCATCAAATACATCAGGCAAGAGTGGTACGAGATAGAAAACTAGGAGCAGAACTAAGTTTTTCTTTCACAGGTAGGGCAGATTAGAGGAAGGACATTCCTTAGAGGAATTGCTGCAGATCTTCCTGCTGCTGAGGTGATTGGTTTATTTTTAAGCTTTAAAAGGCAGAGTTTCTTCTGTATACAGCCAATAGCACAACACGATTTTGTTGAGGAGGCCTGGTAGGGTTCAAACAACTGATGCTAAAAGACTTAAAAGCTGAAAATGGAAAACTGTACCACGTTTCTGTACCACATTTTTAAGTGTAGTTATTTTAGATGACCCTTTAGTAATACCAAAGTTACATTTTACCATTTAGTAGCAGAATTCACTTGAATGATACCTCTCAAACATCACGTCTGAAATGTGCTCTATCTCTTGCCTTTCTCCTTTTTCTGTTGATTATCTCGTCTTTGCTTATGAAGGGGCAAAAGGATCTTTCTTAACGTCCAGTGCCCAAGCAGCCTCTTACATGGAGAAAATGCAGTGCTGTGTCTCTTCACAAACTGCTGAAGGAAATTTCCCGTAACTAATTTCAAATTTGCACTCATACTCAGAAAGTTTGCAAAAGAAATACATGAAGGATGTTTTTATGGGGAAAGGTTAATGGGCTTAATCTGGACAGCAGTTTTTACCCTGAAGAGAATTAGCTGAAGTTTAGCATAATGAGATGCACAAAACCCAAGTAGTTCTGCTCTACTAGCGCTGCATTTTTCTCTTGAAAGTTCAATGTTAATATAGGTTTTGCAGTTAATTTGCGAAACCTGTTTTTATAAGCACAGGAAGAGTTCCTCTAAGGAAGGTTACAACATGTACGGTTCTACTTAGTTATTTGTTCTGAGTTGCATACAACTTCTCAAGTATGTCCTATGTTTGGATTTTTCTGTTTGGTATGGAAGTATTTTAAGATACACGATTCCAGGCTTTTAAAATGAGATTCCTGGAATTCTCTGGTTTCGGATTTTGGTAAGTTACTTTAACGTATCTTCTAATAGCAAAGTGAAAGACTTTTAAATTTGGAAGTGAACTGTCCTTCTGAAGTGAAGACGTACAGTTGGTATTGTAACTGAATACCAATTAAATCATAAGCTAGTATGTTAATCGAGTTCAGTGTTTTCTACTTGTTTTCTCAAGTGTAAAAAAATAAATAAAAAAGTAATACATTGGTTCTAGCAGAATGAATCTGAAAATCTAGTTTAAGTACAGCCATAACCATAACTGGTGAGTGAGTCGTTTCTTAACTGCTGAAGTCTTTAAACTGCAGCTGTATAACTTGTAATTACAATTTATTTGTTCTAGTTGCATCTAATTTGACAGTACAGATTGTACGTGTCAGTACGCAGCGCTGTAGTAGAACATCATTTAGCTGTGCAGAACAGTAGTGGGATAGATGCTGTAATTATTGTGTGTGTGTTTTTTTTTGTTCTGCTGATGTCATTGCACTCTGCAGAATTGTTTATGGTTGTATCAGATAAGGAATTGGAAGTTCACAATTGGAATATGTGGGAGCAGAGTCAGAAGGAGCAGAAGGAGCCTCTGCAGACTGCACTGTATCTTAGGTATTTGAGTCACAATATTCTCATCCAGGTGCTCTTTCTGCTCCTTCAGCTGTCTGCTATTGCTTTGGAGAGGAATAATTCTGTTTTTATTTATTTATTTATTTTTATTTTTCCCTCTGAGGCACAAAGGCTCTAGAATCCTTCCCAGCTTTTGCTTGTCTGATGCTGATGTCTGCCACCCCTGGTATGGAACTGCCTCTTCGGAGCTACGAGATATCCCTTAGTGGTTAGAGCAAGGTGTTTGTGTTTTTCTCTGTCATTGCGATTGCAACATAGTAATTTAGATTATGACGTTCTCCCTAAATTGGTCTGTAAGGTGATTAGTTTATCCTCAAATCCCACACTGGCTCTGGGACTTGCAATAAAAGAGCTAAAGAGTGAGAGCTTAACATCATCACTTTTTTTTTTAATACAAGTCTCTAAATGGCTTTATCATACCTTTAATTTCCATTGGATGACTCCCTCTGCTTGCTCTTCCAATTGACTTTGTTATATATAATATATAAAAATAATATATAATATACTGCATATTAAATATTGCTGTTTGTTATCATTTCTAATGTGCTAGATTTGCTGAATAACTGATACTATTTCTTTTAGCTTGGCTTTAGAAATGGTAAATAATAATTTAGCAGTTGTGATATAATTGGATGGTAGAAATGTCAGTAAGACTAACGGCGGAGTGGGAGGAGGGTGGAGACAGGACACGTACAAGAATAGTCTAATGGCAAGTGTTAGGTTTATTCTACAAAATAGTATTGGCAGTTTCTTAATATGTTAGCAATGATGTGCTTTTTTGGCTTTAAAATAATCCACTGCCCCAAACACGTAGTTTATGCTTAAAGCTCTTTTTTTTTTTCATACAGAAAATGCTGAGCAGACAACTTACTTGCTCTTCTCATTTGGTGATGGTGGCTTTGTGTTTCTACTTGGGTTTTCGAACAGAAAGCTGTAAGCACTTTATGCTGTTAAAAAACAGCAGCTTCTGACCTAATGTACCCTTGTCTGAATGATAATGTTTCTTTGTTACTTATTTTTAGCTCAGATTGTTTTTCTCCCCTTTCCCCTAACATGATTTGTACAACCTTTAGAAAATTGAGTAGTTGTGGTTTTGAATCATCCTCCATTTCTAGACTCAGTGAGTATTTCTGAAGAAGCTCTGCTTTGCTTATGTGTGGGTCTTTTTCTTACTTAAAAAGGCAACAGCCATGACACAGTCTTACGCCTGGAAAATGAAGATGCAATGCTATAGAAACTCAGTAGGCTGTGTTGTGACCCTGGAAAGGACAATGTGTTAAACACTCATTTAAGTTTTGAACCAGTGTTGTATCACTAGCAGATGGCTTGTTGTTCTCCTTTAACTATGATTCAGAGTCATTTGGATAAAATATCTTGAAGGAGTGTGTTTTTGGTCCTGAAATAAAGCATGACTATCCATTTTGAAACTATAGTGATACTTCACTATGAATCACTCAATGTTCAGCTCTTTGTTTGTGTAAAGCCTTCAGCATATCTAGTCCATGCCTAAATCCTGTTTGTGCTTTTGGTGAAGTACAGCAAGATAACACAGACATTTGATATGTACACAGTGATATAAAAGCCTTCCAGGAATACAGTTGAGTTCCGCCGAGTATTAATACATCTGGCTATTTTAAAACTTGGGGAGATGGCAAATGAATTTCATGGTAAACTATACTCTCTTATTAAAAAAAAATTAACACTTTAGCATTAGGAAAGGTTCCTGGCGTTCCACAAATAAGGTAGCTCTCCTCTCAACCATACTCACAATTCGTAGTTGTTCAGCTTTTTACTCTTGAGTTTTTCATAGGAAATCAAGAACCTGAGGGTTAGGTCTATGCTTTTTTTATGCGATCATACAACTTGGGTTTCTGTTTAAATGGTACACACACGTGGGCACATACACACTCATTATCAACAGATTCTGCACCAGTTAAATAATAAGACCATAGAATGGAGTCATGCAAAAGGTGAGTTTGGAAGGGATGTTTGGAGGTCATCGGGTCCAGCCTACCTACTCAGACTGTATATCGGATTGCTCCACAACTATATGAGGAAACTGTGTATTTATTTTATAGTCTGCTTTGTTTAACTTCTGTGACCTGCAGTAGAAAACTGCTTTATTTCCAGTGTATCTAAGCTAGTGTAACTACTCTGGAAAAAAACTTATAAATGAACACTAGACCTTAATATTAAACAGCATCTAAAGTTACGAAAGAATTTTTAATTTTGTGGAAAGTCCCTTTCAGTAGCCCAGTTAAGAGGAGAAAATATATAGTCCTTATGGAAGGTATGTATCAATGTGGTTTAATAAGCCACTATGGCTGCTTTTTCTGCTAGACTGCAAAGCTAGTGGAGATCTATATTTTAAAATATAAACAAAGTAATTCTGCATATTTCCCTGGGAAAAATAAATAAATAAAGTTAACAAACTCTCCCCAGACCCCAAACACTCTGTTATCTGCCTGTAGTTTTGGGGAAACTTACGCACAAATTATTGGAAATTACTGTTTCACTGACCAGTTATGACAAAACATACTGGTAACATTGTGTTACTGGTAACACTGTGTTACTCTTAAACCTGAAGTGTATTTTGCATTACTGCTATAGTGCTGAAATTTATTATGATTTTTAAAAAAAACGTTTTTCAAAAAGCTTTAAAAAGTTTGAGCCAACCTTGAGACTTTATCAGTTATTTGGAAAAGATGGAAAAATATCCCTCCATTCCTCTCTTTTACTAAAAAAAAAAAAGCGTTATTTTTATTAAAATAAATACTGTCTGCTTCTTTGTGTGCATGTATGTATCTACAACATTTTGTTGACCTCAAGTTAATTTTAATCTGTTTGCCTAGCTATCTAGGAAATATCATGGGAATCAAAATGTGAGCATGCAGGAAGAGATTGATTTGTTTAAATGCATTTTCTTGAACCTCCTGCTCCTCAAAAAAGCTACCTAAAGAAGTCAATGTTTTGTAGCTCTTGGTAGCTTTAAACTGAATGTCTAACTGGTTGGTGGCAGGTTTGTGACAGGCAGATCTCTTTTCCACAAGTACCTTTCATCTAATAGTTAAGTAATGAGGTGTAGTTAATAATGAGTTATTTGGCAGCCTGCATTGCTGTCTTTTGATTTGCGATCTTAATAATGAGGACTTCACTGTGGTATACTGGGTAGTATACAAAAATATATATATATATTTAAATGTATGGATATTTGTGTGTGTGTATACAGACTTGAGAGAAGAGCAAACATCTATTCATAGCATGATGCTGATATTAGGGGCTGAATAAGACTAACATGTTGTCTTTTTAAAGGCTGCATGGCTTTGAGAACCATAGAACTGCACAGGACTTTGCTTGCTAATATAAGCTTTGATGCAAGTGAAACCATTTTTCACTGTATCATTTGCTAAGAGGGAATGCGGACTCTGAAGATGATCAGAGTAGTCTTTTGCGTTTAATGCAGAAAAATGCTACAGCTGTTAGACTTCCTAAGCTTCTGCTGATGCCCTGACAATTCCAGTTTTGCTTTTTATAGCAGACAGATCAGTCGTGGAAATCAAAGTTTGTGCAACTCTGAAATGCAAATCGAATGTGTAATGCAAATCGTGTAATTAAATCTATCTGTATGTAAACTACCTTTTAAAAACTGTAGGTTTATAAATGTTGATCGTTCTGTGTGCTTCTAGGTCTGTTTGTGCTTTCTGAACTGAAACGGCCAGTAAGTAGCCCTGTGTAGGGGATGCTGAAAAATCAAGTAAACTGAACCAGCTTTAATGCATGCTGCACAACCAGGCTAGATGCATATCTGGTGACATTCAATTGGAAGGCTCTGTAGCTAGTTGGCAAGCTTCCTTCTGCTCTGTTTCTCTATTAAATGCCAATCTTATACTTTCAAGAATGAGACCTTCTTTGGAAAGAAGTGCCTTAAAACAAACTATGCCTTTGAGTGTGCACTGGCAGGATCTTCCACGCCACCTGCCCAGGCAGGACCCCTGCACAGACGTACTGCTCTCGTTATAGTGACCACCGCTGCCTTTGACATGACATCTCAGTGTCTGTCAGGTCCTTTTATGCTTCAGAAGACTAAACCAGATGTGTGTGATCAGCTTATGGAAAAAAAGCACTAGCGTTTCATCTCTCTTTCTAATGAATTACAGAACTATTTCTGAAAAATGGGCAGCTTTTGAATAATCAAAGTCATGTATATTTCTGGAACTGGGATTAGGATGGCAATATTTATCTTTGAATTCTTAAGACAGATAAAAATCAAAAGTCCAAACCACCAGCTATTTTTGTTAAATGTTTAGATTAATCTAGAGAAATCGACTGAATCTTTAAAATTGCTTATTCAAATGTGTATTTAAGAACTTTATGCTGAGCATTTCATTTCTTTCTTAAAAGACTTCTCTATATGGCAACGTAGCTTTTGAGGGAAAGATATTATTTGATTAATCATTATGATCTTTTTGAAACAGGCAAGTCATAACACTATTTTCTCAATTGAAAATTGAGGCCTTAGGCAGAAACTTCTGCAGACCATTTAAAAAGTTTTAACTAATACTTTTGTCTTCTCCTTAGCAATTTCAATAAAGCTTTCTTTATTCCGACAGCTGATGCTATGAAATACATTTAATATCTCTAAGGATGTCTGACTTTTTTTTTTGGCAACACTAGTTCCTCCATTCACACTTAAGTGAAGATAGTTGTCTGACTGAATAGAAATAAAACAGGAATTAGATTTATTTTTTTCTTTTTGTGTCATTCTTTGCTACTTATTAGCTTGCATCATGGTTTTCCCTGCATGCCAAGTGTTTCCATCTACTGTTACAGACAAGTGTTGGTTGCTGGTACCAATAACAATTCATATCCACTCTTCTGAAAGGCTAGCATCCCCTCCAGCTGATAATAGCTGTCATTGCTATGGTTATTTTGATCGTGTTTTTTTTTTTTTTTTTTTTTTTTTTTCTTCTTCAAATGTGGGGTAGTGAAAGCATGAAGAACAATTGCTGCTACTTTACAGAGGTATCACTGAGTTTATTTTTGTGGTAGGTGAAAGGCTTGTATCTTTCCCTATATCTCTGTTTTCACCTACTAAAGAATGTTTTACTGCTGATCACAGAAGCATAGTTATCTTTTATGCAATTGAGCCTTTTAAAAAACAGCCTATGTACTACAGCCAAAGCTGGTGAAAAACCTATTGCAGGGAGTTTTAAACTTGGAGGAGGGAAATGATGTTTTGGATTGAAGGAAAGACTATTAAAACTCTGCAGTTGCAATTGTACACATAGTGCAGTAGTTACAATTTAAAATTGATTAATGAAGCCTTCTTGATATGTTTGCTTATAATTTATACAACAGCTTTTGTTAAGTGATCTTTACTTTTTGCCAAATGAAAAGGCCAAGTATTTTTTTCAAAGAAGTGATGACGAGTGACTTGATGCAGTCTTCCTTTTCACCTCGTCAATATATTTCCTTTCTTATCTTTTGAGACTACTGGCAGAGAGATCTGTATAATTGTCTTTATATCTTCTTAACCTTTTTTTTTGGTCATCAGTCTTGAATTAAGTATTAGTCACATCTCTCAAGTCTTTCTCAGGTCCTCTATCTTAAAGTATTCAGCTTGACTTGTAAGTCAAAGTGGGTGGGCTTGGACACTTCAGACTGTCTTTGAGTTGAAAAATTTGTCTGCAAAGATGTCAGTTTCCAGAAAACTCTGCTGCTTTGTTCAAATTAACAGGGGATAATCCTTTACCAAAAAAAAGAAACACAGTGTTTTGATTAGGTATGTTTTTCCAGGAGGGGGTTCTAAAACGTATCTGAATCAAACCAGCACTGCTCTGTAGTGAAGTCTGTCAGCTGAGTTCCCTAGCCACTTGTGCCATCAGTGTTAAAAAATAAAAATAAAAATAAAAATGGCAGCTTAACTACCTATTCAAGGCACATTTGCTGCTGCATATTTAGCTGCTATTTGCTACTGAAGCAGTATGAAGCAGCTGGAGCCAGCCAGTTAATTTGTCTGAGCTCCTTTTAGTAATATTTAAGAATATACCAAAAAAAAAAAAAAAAGAAAAAAATCCACTGTTTATTATATATTATGATTAGCATGCATATATTATGATTAGCATGACTTTTTCTTTGCTGAGTCAACATTCAGATGCTTTAAGACTTGCCTGAAGTTATCTTGAACAAATCTGAATTTCACTCTCAACAGGAAAAAACATCTTGTGGAGCTGATTCCTATCCTCATAGTTTGACTTCCTTGTTGCAATTACAAATCAAAAATGAGTTGGGCATCACTTATCAAACTCTGTAGTAGGATATGGATACGCATTTTTATTTTTTTTAAATATATACTTTACATGGGTTATCGGGATGATTTGAAATTTTGAGATGGATATTAGTATCAACTTTGCTGGGACTGTCATAAAAGTAGTTGTGTGTGTACTTAAGTGTTTCACTAAGTAAGGCCTATTTATAAATAAAATCTTTCACTCAAATGTTGTCAAGCCTAGTGATTTTTTTTAAGTCATATTCTGCTTGAATTTGAGCATGCAGATTTCCTATAGATAAATGAGGATGTGAGCTTATACCAATTTACATACTCTGTCATACTCTTGAGTATAAATGCTTTTACCCTTACTAAATAGAAAGTTGTTCTTTCCCCTTTCATTCAGGAGTAATAACTAACTGCAGAATAAAGGTGGGCATCTAAACACATCTTTCAGGAGTAGCTGAGTCACTGCAAAGTTTCCATCCTACCTTTTCCTCTGGAAAATTAAATATGTGCAAAAGCCTTTACCTGTGTTCAATGACTAACAAGTAAAATAATCATTGATAAAAGATGTTTGGGACTGGGAGGGAACTACTTTCTCTGGGCTGGGTCACTGAGGTAGGACAGCAAACTGTCTCACCTGGTACAAACTGTAGCGAAGGGGAGTGTTGGACAATTTTCACAGGACTTTTTTTATGCTTATAGTTCCTAACCTGTTCCTCTAATGCAATGATGGCTGTGATACCTGACTCCTCTTGTTGCACAAGGCTGTAGAAGAAGTAGGACTAGTGTGGACTAGTAGTGCTAGTGACCGTGGATATCATATGAAAATATGTTGGATGCGAAGGACATACATGTTTGAAATGTTTCTTTAACTTTTTCACATAGATCATGGTTTCTAAAACTGTTATTAACTCCTTATTTTTGATCAGGTAAAAGGTTTTCTAATTGAGCTCTTAGATTCTGTATATCTCGTTATCTCCTACATCCTCTGGCTATATGTCAGTCCTGATAGTGTCTGTAAGAATGACTTGAACACCTGTCCGCTTAGTTTGTGAGCCTTCTTAATTGACAGATTTTCTTCCATGTTTCCTTTCTTGAGGTTATTCACCTTACAATAAACAGTTGATTCTCTGCATTTTTACTCTTGTCTGATTAATTTTATACTGCTAGTTTCAGACTTTCTCTGACTGATCCTTTTCTCCTCAAACATTTGAGAGCCTTCCAGCTTGATGTCATAGTAAATTCCAATAAGTGTTCCAATAAATACTGTTCCTGTTCTCTCATCGATGCTGAATGTATTAACCTAAACAAAAACGGGCACAGGATCTCCCTGTGGGACTCTTAAAAATATCTTACATTTTGTCATCAATATGAATTACAGTTTGCAACACTTCCTCCGCAGTGTGATACTTATTCTATTCTGAGTTTGCAAGTTCCCATGGAGAATAGGTTGGCAGCATTGACATTTTTTTCTGGAGCCAAGTTGCATTGATTCTGATGCTTCGTCTTTATTGACAAAGCCATTTTTTTTTTCTTTCAAGTTAATCAGCTGGGTTAATATGACATCTATTTGTTCTTGATTAATCCATTTCGATTGTCTTCCCACCTTGGTACCCTACAAGTGTTTGTAGGTTGACCGTTTCAACTTGGTCAGGATCCCAGGAGTAGCAGCAGGTTGAGCAAAAAGGATTGATGTACGAGGACCAGATGCGGGACAGTGCTTTGTGTATGGTGTGAACTGGGCTTTTAGGAAACTGGCCTAGAAAGAACGGAATAATCGTGTTTTGTTCTCAGAATCCTGTGTGGCGTTGTTGACACAACCAAGTCTCGGTCAGTGAGGTTTGAAAAAATCATAAATGCTTTGAATTTTTTTAAAAATACTTACTTGCAGCCAAAATCAGTTTTCTAGTTGAATACCTTCAGTATCCTATCCAAAATAGGGAACAGCTATATTTGGTGATGGCACAATTGTTAACATTGCTATTTTCAGGTTCAAAATATGCTTATGCAAAGAAAATGGAAGTATTTTGCTGACAATATTTGCTAAGCATTTTTCCAGCAAGAACCAAAATTACTAAGTCCTGTAGATGAGTCATCAGTATGCCTTTAAAAGTTATTTATTTATTTTTAAGGACAGACTTCTCAAATGTTCATCAGAATAAGTTAGCCTAGAGTAAAGGTTGAAAGAAACAGATGTTCAGTGAGGTTGAGCTGATGATGCTGTATATAAAATTTCTGCTATTGTTATTTATTTAGGTTTTCCTATTGGAGTTGTAGCTATGGATAAGTATTTTTGTTATGGTAGGGACTGTACAGATGTATATTAAAAAACAATCTTTGAAGTTCCTGCTAAAGAAATGAAAGATGCCAATTGGTTGTTATGATGCCTAGGATTGCCAGTTGGCTCTGACTCAGAAGCAGGAGTAGGAGTAGAATGCGTATCAGACACATTTCACACTGCTGTCTGCAAATAAGACAGCTGAAAGAATTTTATTCAGGTGATCACGTTCTTTTTAAACAATTTTAAATATAGAATAATATAATACTACTAATAATAAGAATATGCTATATGGACGAAATATATTCAAGTAAATTTGGAATCAGCTTCTTGCAGGAGTTATGCCCCATGCTATAAGGAAAAAGAAAGACGAAATAGGAAGATAGTGTCTAAGTCTAAACACTACTGAAAGAAAGGACCATTGACATCTGTCTGGCATTTGAAAGCGGACTCTTTACTTTCAAGACCGGAGGTAGAGAAGGTTGGAAGTACAAGAGGTGGGTAGTAAATTGTGAAGAGACAAGCTTGCCAGAGTCTGACTCTTGGCTGTGAAATGAGAATGTTACAGTATTTCTAGTATTTGAAAATGTGGGGAGAGTCGTTAAACCAAAACAATCAGAAATGGGGAAGAGTTATGGGGAAAAAACAATGGGAAATGAGGAAGAATTATTAGAAGTGCCATGAAAACAAGCCGAGTTACTCAAATTATACGTTGTCAAAATGTATGCATTGCCTGACCTGTAATACTTCCATCACTCTAAGAACCCGTATGTCATCAGGGATAAGAATTTTTGGTGCTCCTCTCTGTTGTATAATGCCAGTCACATGCCAGACAGATAGCCTGTCTCATCTGTACAATTTCCTTTTCGAGTCCCTATAAAACAGCCTTGCAAAATATGTTCCCAGAGCCCATTGTCTCCTCACTTTGTATTCCCCTATTCAACCCATTGAAATTAAATTTTAGGGTTCCAAAAGTATCACAATTGCTCCTCTAATAGCTTGCAGGCTTGAGTAGTCAAGTATGGATCTTTTTATGTGCGTGCATGTGTCAGTGTGTATACATGTGTGCGTGTGTATGTAAGTGTGTGTATGTTAAGACTCCTTTATGAGCTGGAAATCTGGAGGCAACTTTTCTGTGGCAAACCTGTGTCGACAAACTTAGAGAGAGAGCTGCCAAGGAGGCTGGCACTCTTGAAGCTGCAAGGGCACGTGTGCTGTTCCTGCAGACCAGAGCAGAAGGCTCCCTACCTGAGTTCGTGGGAAGGCTGTGGGACTCCCCTGCTAGGTTAGTAGTCGGGAAAGAGTTTACAGGTTAAGAGCATGGAGTTAGTTTTCCATCTGACCTTCCTTGCCCACCAGCACAGAGCAGCTTTTCTGTAGTATCAAAAGACGTTATTGTTTGCCAGGATAACGATGCTAATAAAGCCTCTTGTACAAACATATCTAATATCTATTATGTTGCAAAAACTGAGTACTACTATAAGCAGTTTTATTACTGCTAAAGCATTCAAACTAGGCCTTTTTCCATCACCACTGTCTGTGAGGACAGCTTGCATTTTTAACATTCCAGTATTTTTCAGTATTACCTTCCTTAAGGTGAACTGTAATAAAACGCAAAAACAGAAGTTTTCTACTATAACTGTAAAACTGGGAGACTCAGCACTCAGCACCAACCTATTAATTACAGAGACTTTCAAATGTTTATCAACCAAATTATTTATTTCTGATCTGTCAGTTGCTTTGGTTCCTTTCTGCTCCATTTCCTTTTACTCTACAGGTATAAAAGCTGAAATCAAGTATGCTCTGATATGCTTTAATGATCTTGTTTGAAATTATTAGGTATTTATTCTTTGATTATTGTCCCTGATCTTCACGTGGCAACTGATGAACGCTCTCAGTCTACTGTAGTACAGAGCAAACTGGGTTTGCATAAGGGCAAGCACTCATCTGGTCAGATCCCTGATATGCAACATGAACAAAGGTAAAACTAGGCTGTCCTTATAAAAATCATTGATGTGTATCACAGTAAGGTCTTAAATTTGTCTGGTTTAGCAAAACATGAGGCTCACGTCAGAGGGATATTTTGTGTGTGAATATTGTATGTTTGGGTATGGATTTACCTTCAGAATATTTTTTAGGAAAAAATGTGAGAAGAGACAAAATTAGTAATTTATTTTCTGGAAAAAAAAAATCCAAGTTCTTATTTAAAACAAAACAAACAACAACAACAAAAAAAGGTAAAACAATTTGCAGGTGTGTTTTTTATGGTAAGTCATATATTCTAGTTAAACTGATTTCTTTGTTGTAGTAACTTCACAGGCTACGTTACAGTGCAGATAGGCCCTTATCTCACTAACAAATTATTTTAGTATTTTTCTCTTTGTAGGGTTGCTACATATTTCTCTGGAGATGAATGAGACCTTAATATGGTCTCCAGACATTATTGTCTTCAGAGAAAAAGTAGAGAGAAATTGTATTAAAATAGGTGATCTGCAGTACAGTGTATTGCCCACCTAAAGTGTTCTTGGCTATGCTTTCTCAGTTGTGAAGGCTAACATACTAGATTTTTTATTAGAATTAGAAATAGGAATAATTTTCATTTCCAGGTTTTCTCCATTTACTTGTTAACCAAGTAAACAAACAAGAAAAAACCCAAAACACCAAACAAAAACCACCCCTGATTTTCTTTAAAAGACACATAACTAATATAATATGTAACACGAGAATATTTACTTTTGTTTGACTGACTTCTCAGACGGTTTTCATGTCTGCTTTGCCCTGTTAAGGAGTCTACCATAATGAGCAACTCTGAACAGTTCACTTTCTGAAAAACAAGTGACTCGTGGTAATGCTCAAGTGTGGTTTGTAACATTCAAAAGAACAACAAATACTAAAATATACAATTTTTTTCAAACCCGCACTTAAAAATAATAGAATATGAATTGTGACATCAAGAAATACTGATTTGAAATGTATACGAAATAGATTTCTGATGAAGAGGGAATTTAAGAAGTGCTTCTTTAAGAATTCTGGAGAGATACACAAACCACCTTCTGTAAGCTCTCTGAACATAACTAGCATGCTGCTCAGTTTATTCAGAAAGGACTGTAAATTCTGGAAGTTTTAACTTGATATGTTTGCAGGTAACATGATTGATGTGTAATTCTAGAATGAAAGGAGTATTTAGAGTCTTGGCTATCAGTTCAGCAGTTCTTATTTCTTAAACAAAGACAGGTCAGATATTCGTCTTGTCTTCTGTAAGTGTTACAGTTTCTGATTTTATCCTATGAATACGAACACATACAAACTCACAAAATAGTCTAACACGAATGCCTATCGATCACTAGATCAGAAAAACGTAATAGTGGAAGGGGGCTAACCTATCTGTCATAAGATTTTTTTTTCATAACTTCTCAGAGGTATATCATATTATAAATGCATTAGAAATGTTTTGCTCTGAGGATATGTAGCATTCCTATAAAGGTTAAATCAATAAAAATGATTTGGCCACATTCCTAAGCATGGCTAGAACAGGTAGCCCGTTGTTTAAGGTACCCTTGAATTTCTGGATCAGATTATTATGGTGCAGCAAAAAGGCTTACTAAAGGCTTCTTACTGTCTGCAGACGTTCTGTGTTTCTATGTGAAGATATCATCAGCCTAAAAAAACCTTCAGATTTTCTGGGCTACTGAAAAAAAAGAGTATTTTTATGTATATAGGTTTCAAATGTTGTGCTGTGTGTGCTCTAATTTTTAAAGGAATTTTTGCAGCAAGAAGGGTGAAGACACATCAGTAATTGATAACAACCAGGTATGTAAAGGAGAAAAAGAGAGAAGTATTTTAAATCAGTGTTGAGACTAGTAAAATTATTGCCCATCTTAGTATCTTTAAGTTTGTTTGGCTTATTTTTATTTAATGCATATCTGATCAAATAGAGTAACCATTATGTATTATGTGTATTTACTATATGTAGTCAGCTCTATAGGCAAGCAGGATTCTTAAATGTGATGGTAGAAGACTTCAAACAACTGATAGTTCAAATTCTTCTAATTTTTTACATAGCCGATAAAATTTAAACCCCATTAAACAGTGTTTATTCAATACATCTGCTTGGTTCAGTGGACAGTCTTGAAGTTTGACAGTAGAGTATTTTTATAGATTTTTAGTGCATTTTAAAATCTTTCACGGACATTGAGGAGCTACTGTATATTATTGTTACAGGGCAGATTTGTCATACATTGCATGCATGTGCTATGCATCTACACTCCTGACACTTTTATATAGTTTTTATGGAACACAAGCTTACTGTAAGAACATGTCAGTAAGACTAGAGTTTAGCTTCTGCGGGTGTTTTAAGTGTATTTCACACAGTCTCACTCTGCCCTTTAAGAGTACTGGAAGTGCAAAGCAGTGCCTTTTCATCTTTTTCTGCCTTTCTTCCTTTTTATTTTGTGTGCGTGCGCGTGCAGAAGAGGTCCTAAGATGCATCCTAAAGCATACAATCAGTTTACATGCACTCCTGGCAACCAGGACTATGTCTTTCAAGATGTTTTTCAGTTGTGAAAATTTGATCAGTGAATTAACCGCACATCCGGCTACATACATCTTTGATCAGAATTAGGACATTCCAGCTCGTGTGTGTGTGCATGTAAGCAGGCTGCATCGAGCCGATTTTACACATGTGCAGTACACATGTGCCTCAAAATTAGTTAGTAAACTAATATTATAATTTCAAGTAACAAAATTACGGTCTTCCAAGCCTTTGTTTGCTATTACACGCCCTGTAATAATTTATCTTTCTATCTGGGCAAGGTTAAGTCTTCATTTATTTTAAGATGTGCTAACACACACTTAGATGGCTCAGCCGTAATTAAGATTTTGCTTGTGATTTTTAAAGGTAATATTAAAATGTTATGTTAATGAGCTTAGAACCCCAAATTATCACGAGGTCATGACTGAATTAATTGCTGTACAGAATAACAGAGTAATTTTAGGTCCTCTTCCTTAAATACTGTAAAATTAAAAGTAGTTTGAGTGTTTGCATATGCAATACACAGTCACAGTGTTGCATTAGAATGAAATTGTTCTTTCTGCAGTACGAAAATGATTCTTGCTGTGGAAGATATATTTCTGCCCATTTGATGCTAAATTAATTTTTTTCTTGCTACCTAGATTGTGTTATTTTATTATCCACACAGGATTGGATTTTTCCCTGAACGTTGGTTTCTTTAATAAAATGTCAGTATAAAGAGTGTGCCTTCTGAATTCGTTTTAGTGTTTCTGTTTATGCCTTTTAATCAGAAAGGGGGGGAAATAAAAATATACTGAATAGCAAGAAAAATATAGTACTTAGTTTTGAATGTACAAAGTTGGATGTAAGAAGTGTGGGAAGGAAGCAAAGTGAATGCCCTTTATGCAAAAAGTCCTTTTGGGAAAAGAGAACATTTTTACTGGTGTATACTAAGGTACACCGCCTAAGTAAATAGTTACTGCTTTCTGGTCCTGTCAGTTTTAAATAAACCATTCATTGTTATGGCTTGGTTATTCCACAAATAACCAAGTGCAGCTGAGTTAAACTTTTGATACCACTGATTGGAAAAATGCAGATGAAGAACTCTTTTAACGTGAATTTACACTGCTGTTCTTTTCTTAGAGGAAACAAGTTTTGCAGATTGTGTTAGGAAATAAATATCCTGCAGACTTTAAATGCTCTATTACAAAGCTGCTCCTGTGCTCCAGCATTATACAATAGCTAATAGCATTAATTTGTCAAACTCTTATTAATAAAAGCGTCGCTAAGCTTGAACATACGTGTCCCTTCAATATTAAAGAGCAAACTTGACACTTTTTTTCCCTAGAAGTTTTCTATTTAAAGGGACAGGATTCTTGGTGGAAAAGGTGATACATTTGAAGGAAAGCAGTTACACGTGGAATTCATACAGTAAATTCAGCAGGGCATGGGTACTGTATCAGCTCAGTGTTATGGCTCACCTAGCCTACAACTTTTTGAGACATGATAAACTGAAATAGCATATTCTGGCACAGTCTTCGGAACTAGGTTTTTTGTTGATCGTGTCTTAAAATGCCCTTTTTTCCCCCCCCCATTGAATTATAACTACTTAATCTGTGTAAAGTAACTCTTGCTGGTCCTTCTTGAAGGATGGTATTTATAGTAAATTCTTGATATATTACAATATTAATATAAGAATAATATTAGGGAGTAATAATTCTTGGCTGAACAACTCCGTATTTCATGTCAGAATTATTTAAAAGTATATACAGGGTGCCTTATTTGTTTCATCAGTTCCAGAAGAAAAACTGCACTGTGTCAAAAGCAGCAGCTGACCTACAGATAAGAGTACATGCATGGTTTCACTTTGAAAGTTGAGGTGAGTTATTCTGGTCCAGTCCACTGTCCACAAAAACAATTTTTGCCTTCTT